>NC_139018.1:1200000-1622500 GCF_964374135.1 Grampus griseus | reverse complement strand
TCGCTTAGTATGATAATCTCTAGGTCCATCCATGTTACTGCAGACATTGTTTCATTCTTTTTTTATGGCTGAGTAGTATTCTGATATATACATACACAGATATATCTCACACCTTCTTAATCCATTCCTCTGTTGAGAGACACTTAGGTTGCTCCCATGTCTTGCCTATTGTGAATAGCGCTGCTATGAACATTGGGGTGCATGTATTTTTTCAAATTAGAGTTTTCATCTTTTCTGGGTATATGCCCAGGAGTGGGATTGCTCTAACATATGGTAATTCTATTTTTAGTTTTTAAAAGAACCTCCATACTGTTTGTTCTCCATAGTGTGCACCAATTTACATTCCCACCCACGGTGTAGGAGGCTTCTCTGGGCCTGTTTCTGTTAACTGAGTTTTCTCCTCATTTTGCGGTTTTCTGCTTCTTTGTGTGCCTGGTCATTTTTGATTGGCTGCCGGGCATTGTGGCTTTAAACACTGTTGGCTGCTGGGTAATTTTGTACAAACATCGTGAGCCTTGTCCTGGGGTGTGGTGGAGCTGCCTGCAGAGAGTTTGATCCTCTTGAGGACTGCATTTAGCTTTGCTAAGCAGGAGCTGTTCAACGTTTATTCTGTTTTATTCTGTTGCCCCAACGATGAGGCAGCCCTCGGGTCCTCTAGCCAACACCTTGCAAACAGTGAGACTTATTCCTTCTGGGCAGTGGGAACACACACCATTCCCAGCATGTTTAAAATTTTTTTTTAATTATGGGAAAATATACAATACATAAAATTTATTCTTTTAACCATTTTTTTTTTTTGCGGTATGCGGGCCTCTTACTGTTGTGGCCTCTCCCGTTGCGGGGCACAGGCTCTGGACGCACAGGCTCAGTGGCCATGGCTCACGGGCCCAGTCGCTCCGCGGCATGTGGGATCCTCCCGGACCAGGGCACGAACCTGTGTCCCCTGCATCGGCAGGCGGACTCTCAACCACTGCGCCACCAGGGAAGCCCTCTTTTAACCATTTTAAAATGCACAGTTCTGTGGCATTACATACATTCACATCGCTGTGCAACCATCCACCTCCAGAACTTTTTCTCATCTTGTGAAACTGAAACTCTTTCTCCATTAAATAATAGTTCCCTGTTCCCCTCCTCCCAGCCCTTGGAACCACCGTTCTACTTTCTGTCTTTAAAAAAAAAAATTATTAATTTATTTGGCTGCGCTTGGTCTTAGTTGTAGCATGCAGGAGCTTTGTTGTGGCGCAAGGACCTTTAGTTGCGGTGTGCATGCAGGATCTAGTTCCCCGACCAGGGATCGAACCTAGGCCCCCTGCATTGGGAGCACAGAGCCTTAACCACTGGACCACCAGGGAAGTCCCTCTACTTTCTGTCTTTCAGAGTTAAGACAGTTACCTCAAATGAGCAGAGTCGTACTGTACTTCCATCTTCTGTGACTGGCTTGTTTCACTGAGCAAATGTCCCCAAGGCTCATCCGTCTTGTGGCAGGTGTCAGGATTCCCTGCCTTCTCGAGGCGCAGAGCAGTGCTCCACCGTGTGGAGGGACCGCAGCTTGCCGACCTGCTCCTCTGTCAATGGACACTTGAGTTGCCTCCACCTTTGGGCTGCTGTGAGTGACGCTGCTGTGGACATGTTGTGCGCGCATCTGCTTTGGTTCCCACGTGGTTGAAACGCAGGCAGCTTTCCTTCTGTTCCCTCCCGGTGGCTCCTTCTCTGGCCTTGGGGAACGTCCTTTCCTTCACGTGCCGACGGGCACTGGGCTAGAGACTCAAGGGGCACCCTTGCCGGTCTCCAGAGCTGTGGCGGTTCTGGCCGCTCTTCTCTCTGAGACTCTGCCCTGCAGACGCGCGCAGCCTTGGCTGCCCCAGAGTCCCGACGGTGTGCGCTCTGTCCGGGGATGCCTGAGAGCTCCCCCTGGTGCTCCCTCCACGTGCTGAGGCCCGTCAGCTCTCCCGGGCCAGTGGGCTGGGCCAGCGCACGCCCTGCCTCACCTGCTGCCCTCTCTCAGGGGTGCCTGTCCCGTCCTGCCTGAGAGCCAATGTCTGTGAACGGTGGCTTCACCCATTTTGTCCCTTTTTGAATATTTCTGGTGGGAGTGTGAATCTGGTCGCTGCTGCTCTATCTTGGCTCAAAAAGCCCCCGCCCCGTTACCGCAAGAATAGTGGCTCAAACCTCCCCCTGTGGTCTGCTGATTCTCTGCCATGGTCCTTTCCCAGAAATGTTTCTGGCTGTCCCCGAGGGACGACAGTATTGTGACAGACACACGGTTGGGGGGGGTCCCCATCCTGCTCTCCTCTGGAGCTAGATGTCTCCTGGACTCTTCGTGCTTACGACCCCCGATGCTGGATTTTCCTGGGGACTCAGATGTTCCGCTGGCTCAGTGCTGGGGCATGGAGGCTTCGTCAGAGCCCACCTAGATCCACGTGTAGCTCGTCACACGTGCGCACAACTTCCCTGAGGGCCTGGCCTCAGCAGAAGTGGGTGGAGGTGGCCACCTCCAGGAGTGGTTCCTGGGGGGTGTCTAAGTGGCAGAGCCAGCTCAGTCCCGGCAGGGGGGACCCTCCAGGTACCTTGTCCTCCACCCTCCAAGACTCAGCCTTCCTTTATCTCCAGACCAAGTCCCCATCGTGCCTGAAGAGTGTCTTGGGAAGATGCCCCAGCACACAGGCCAAGGTGACATGCCATGGGCAAGGTGACACTTGGCCATACATCTTGTGAAGTCTGGCTTCTTTAGTCTTTGCTCCTCGTTTCAAAAACCATTCAGATAAGTGTTTAATTTTCCTTTGGAGTCACTTTGGTCTCAGACCGTGGGTGGTGGTATAAAGCACTCAATTGCTTTCTTTGTAATTTCCACTGGGATTTTTCTCTAGAGTTATTCAGAAGTATGTCTTCACTTTCATCTACATTTCTAAATTAAACAAATAATTTCTTTTAAAACTGAACTTTAAGCGTTTATATAATTTAAAAAGTCAAATAATAATTATAAAACTTGTTAAGAAAAACAGGAGCTTCCTGCCCCAAGTCAGCATACCATGTCACAATTCCTTTCTGGTACAGTTTTTAATTAAAAAAATAATTGCCTCATTTTTTAATTTGCATAGTTATGAAAGTTTATATCCCTTCTAAATGTGTTCAAACACATTATGTAATCTATATCCTTCCTTCCCTCCCTCCCGCCCTCCCTCCTTTCCTCCCTCCCGCCCTCCCTCCCTTCCTCCCTCCCTCTCTTCCTTTCTTCCTTCCTTCTTTCCTTCTTTCCTTCCTTCTTTCTAAGGCCTCCCTGTACAGTGCTCTGAATGCCTGCTCCAGTCTGGACCCTTAGGACTCAGCTGACACCTGTAAACCTCTGTTCACCACCCTGGAAATGCCCTTTATCTCTTTCCTGGGTTGGAGTCCCATTTCCTTGATCCCATGTCCTCTTTTTCCTTGGTTTAGTTCTGTATTTGGGAGGAGCCCATCTGCCAGGAACTTGGAGAAAGGGAAAGATCAAAGGCCAAGTTTTTGTCTTCATTCTACTTTTCTACTCAGTTGATAGTTGGGCTGGGTATAGAATTCTAGATAGGGAATAATTTTTCCTCAGGGTTTTGGAAACTGCTCTATTCTCTTCTAGTTTCCATTTGCTACTGTTGAGAAGTGGAGGCCAATCTGCTTCTTGCTTGACATGTGGATTCCTCCCCCCATCACAAGCTTTTAGTATCTTCTGTTTGTTCCTGGTGTTGTTTTGAGATTTCACAAAGATGTTGGTCTTTCTTTCTTTCTTTTTTAATTGTGGAAACCATTAAAGCCTCAGTCCTTAGTTCTGGGATTTTTTTTTTCATTATTTCCTTACCCATATTTTTTCTGCTCTTTCTTTCTGCAACTACTATTATTCAGATATTGAACTTCTTACTCTAATCCTGTAATTTTCTTTTCTTTCTCCTCCCCTTATTTTTCTCTTTCTTTTTCTTCTACTTTCTGGGGTATTTCCTTGATTTTATTTTTCAACCTTTCGAATTTTATTTCTGTTATCACAGTTTTATTTTCCAAGTGCTTCTCTTATTGTTCTCTGAATTGCATCTGTACTTAAGCTCATGGAACTCAACGTCTTCTCTTCTTTCTTTGAGGAACCCCCATGGTCATGCCCAGGATGAGTGAGGGATGGTGGTTCATGAGGCATGCAGATGTCCTCGACATGGTCAGTGGTGTGCCTGGACCCTGGGGTCCCTCAGCACCCCCATCTTTATTCATCCAGCACACCAGCTCATGCTGTTTGCATGCTCATTGTGTGTGGTCCATCATGCTGTACACTCTTGTGTAAGCTGTATTATGCACACACACACACACACCCCCAACCTGTGTTCAGAAGGGCAGCTTCATGTCCAGCCCTGGTTCCTGCAGATCCAGAGCTGAGCTGGACTCTGCCCCTGCCCTGGAGAGGTGAAGGGAGCTGTTTGTATGGGACAGTCACCCAGACGGGCTCCTCAGGAAGCAGCAAGGTTTCTGGCACGTTGTCGGGGCAGCGATGCAGCTGCACTAGGGGTTCCCCAGGGCTTTCCAGCTTGCACCCCCTGCCCCCATGTGTCCCTCTACCCTGGTCATTGCCTGTCCTCGAGCTAGAGGTTGAGCCCAGGTCTTTGAGGGGTAGGGGGAGACGGAGCAAAAACGGGGGTGAGGGAGGAGGAAGGAGTCGGGGTGGGCTGAGGCCTGTGGGGGTGGGGGGGACACAGGGAGGCATGTGGAGGGGATGCTGAAGAGGTCTCAGGGCTGGCACCTCTCACTCTCAGGGGTCTAAGCAAGCCCCTGCCCCTCTCAGGGCCTCAGTTTTCCTATCTGCATAAGAGGGAAACCAGACGGTTTCTCTCTTAAATATTGATGCATTCTTTTTCACCAGAGACTGTGGCCAAGGGGCGCCATCTGCCGGCCACAAGTGGCAGTGTCCCCATTGCAGCTGTGGCTGTGTGGACACAGGGGATTGGCTTCCCAGAGTCCTGGTTCCTGCCCTCTGACCCCATCAACCAGGGAGTCGGGGAGGAGGGGTCTGCTCCTGCTCCTTGGTGACCTTCCTGACTGGTTTCCTGTCTTCCTTAAACATTCACTGACACCTGGGAATCAGTGACACCTGTGCCCTGGAGGGGCACAGGAACATGCCAGGTGCGGCAGGAGTACCAGGACTGGGGGACTAGTTCTGCCTAGGGCTGGAAGCCTTCCTGGAAGAGGTGGCATCTGAGTGCACCCTGAAGTTGGAGTTTGTCAGCTATGAGGGGGAAGTCCAGGCAAAGAGGACAAAAGAAGTTGAAGGAGCGGAGCCCAAAGAGGAGGAGGTCCAGGCTGGGTGCCTTGCGGGCTGGCTGAGGGACCACCACTTTCTGTGGGGCACCTCAGAATTTCTACTGGGGCTGGGAGCCTTGCAGGCTGGGCTGGAGGGCCAGAGTGCTGCTGTCATGGTGTGGCCACTGATTACAGGGTTTGGGGACCACTCGGTGCCACGTACATTTCCTCTCGGGAGCTAGGGAGGTGCAGACAGATCAGGAATGCTTCCATCTGGGCCAGGAAGTGTCCTCAGGCGGGTCAAACCCGCTGACCTAGGGCTGGGCTGGGCGGGTCTGGGCAAGTCATCCCAGGGTCGGGGTCTGACCCTGCAGCCTTGCTCTGGATCGGGTGGGAAGGAGGGCCAGTGTGAGGAGGCCAGAGCAGACATCCAGGTGGGGGGCCAGAAGGGCTGCACCCAGGAAGGGGATGGAGGGCAGGGGCCCCTCTGCAATGGGACTTCACACAGGAATTAGCAACAGAAAGGATGCCTGGGAATCACGCATGCCTTTATTTCTTCAACAACCATCAGTGGGGGTCCACCCTGTGTCGGGTATGAGAGGAACAGCTGATTTTCTAATGGGATGATGCGCAGTAAACAAGACAAATAAGAAACAGTCATAGTAACACAGGGTAGGTGCTGAGGAGGAAAACTAAAGCATTGCAGTGCTGGGGAATATTGGGAGGGTTTGGGGTTTTAGGTAAGGTGGGTAGGGAGGGCTTTGCCAGGAAGGTGACCGTCCAGAAAAGAGAGAGAGAGCAGAGTGGATGTCTGGGGAACAGCGTCCCCTGCAGAGGGAACAGGAATGAGCCCCTGAGGGGGCCGTGCTCAGCAACAGCAAGGAGTCTGTGAGGCTGTGGGACGCTGGGGCTCCCAGGGCATGAGAAGGGAAGCAAAAGTCCTGAGCAGAGAGGTGGTGTGGTATCACCCACCGGCTCGAAGGCACCCCTGGCTGCTGTGTTGAGAGCAGACCCAAGGAGGTGGCAGTGGTCACAGAGCCTCCAGTTAGGGGCCCCTGCAGTAAACATGACGGTGGCCGGGACAGGGCATGGGCAGCGCAGGCTGTGCAAAGCAGTCTGACTCTGGTCATTGTGTCAAGGGCGCGGGAACAGGAAATCCTGATGGATAGGACCCAAGGGCGCCGAGAGCAAGCAGGAGTCAAGGATGACTCCAGGGTGATTGAACTGAGTGAACGAATGAGCGAGTGAATGATGGAAAACCCAGCACCCAGGAGGCCCCTCCTCCACTGCCCTTATCTGAGCCCATCCCCACGTGACTTGAAGAAAGGGCCAAGGGGTGGGCCCTTGCGCCACGGCGCTGGCCGAGGTGCTGAAACCACGGTGCTGGAGGTGGTCCCATCTTTCTGGACCTGGGGCTCCTCCTGGCGTGGGGTGCTGGGCAGGGGTGCGGGCAGAGGGCAGGGAGGGGCTGGCCCAGTGACCAGTGAGGGTCCCTGTTCCACAGGGCGCTGGCCTGACTCTGCTGGTCTCTCTCTCTCTCTCTACTTGACACACCCTTATCCTGCAGCCCACTGCGGCAGGGGTGGGGGTGGGGATGTGATCATCCTCGCCTCCTGCTTCTGACCCCCGGCTGAGAGCCCCCAGGTCAAGGCCATGTCCTGCCCTCCACAGCTGCCCTACTGAGGCCAGGCCCTGGGGGTGAAGGGGCTCCTGCACAGACGCCGGATCCAGACGGCCTGGGAGGCATTCTGGCAACTTAGTTCCCCACTCTGCCTGTTTCCTCATCTGTGTGCTGGGGGTCGCAGTAACACCCCCTGCTAGAGTTGTTGTGAAAATTAAATGAGTGGCCCCCAGCACTCAGCCACCCCTGAAGGAGAACTGGGAACATGGCTGATCTTCTCCTGACCTGAAGCCTGCCCCCCCAACCCCCCCGGAGACCCTGCCCTGAGCCGAGGTGGGCTTCCCTTGCGGACACGGTGGGGCTGTCATCACGGGCCGCCCTCCTGAGGCGCCCCTCACCCACCCCAGACATGAGCCCAGCCTCTTGGAGGGGTGCTGAGGGGGCGCCTGGCGAGCTGACCAGACTTGGAGAAGCTGGGAGGGTCCCAAGCCCCCCTTGAGATAAGGGGGAAGGTTTCTTTCCCTCCCCCACCCTGCCCATGGAGGGGAGGGAGGGGCTGCTCCATGCTGAGTGGGGTCCTAGTTCGAGGACCTCAGATCATCTTATCTCCGGCAGCTTAGGCACTGCAATCCTTTTTTTTTTGGCGGTACGCGGGCCTCTCACTGCTGTGACCTCTCCCGTTGCGGAGCACAGGCTCCAGACGCGCAGGCTTAGCGGCCATGGCTCACGGGCCCAGTCGCTCCGTGGCATGTGGGATCTTCCCGGACCAGGGCACAAACCCGTGTCTCCTGCATCGGCAGACGGACTCTCAACCACTGTGCCACCAGGGAAGCCCTGCAATCCTTCTTGAACTCTTTATTAAACACCCACACTCATGGTTTAAATGCCCTGCAAGAGTTAAAACCACACGGGGGGGGCGGGGAGAAAGTGGAGAGAAGCCTCTCCCCGGCCCACCCTCTCCTCTCCGCAGAAGCAACAACTCCTACCTGTCCCTTGCGTCTCTCCCAGGAAAGGTCCAGGCCTTTATGGGCATAAATGTTCTCTAGAAACGCAAACCTGACCCTGCTGCACACGGTGTCTGGGCTTCTTTCCAGGATCCCTTGGTTTTTGACCTGTGTCTACTGTCAGCGAGGATCGAGTATTAGGATCTGTTGGCCGTTTCCCTACTGGTCCCCTTTGCCACCATCATAGAGGCTGCTGCCAGGCATTCATCTGCCAAAGTGCAACGTGGACGCATGTCAGGATGCCGGCCCAGCTCTCAGATTGCTGGCTGGAAGGGCTTGGCCCCTCTTAGAAAGGCTGGCTGGGGGTGGGCTGGAGACCACCCACGGGAACTTGGGTTGCATGTGGAGCTGGGGGCGTTTCCCAATGTTCCCAGCAGGTCGTGGTGAGGTGGGGGTATGGCTCAGGCTCCCCATGCCCGGTCCAGGACTCTGACCACTGCATCCTGGTGTCCTCCCGCTGTCCTGAAATACTGCCATGTGGGGTCTGATTGGAAGCCGAGTCCAGCAATTAATCCTGTCAGAGCTCCACTCAACTGCAGGGGTTTTTCTCCTTTGCTCCCTTGGCCTAGATTTCCCCGGGGACAGCTCTGACTGGCCGTGGCGTGCTTGGTAAATTAAATGTTAAAAAAAATCCCCACGATGGCTTTAATCAATCCACTGAGAAGGTGGCAGCCCCCTCCCAGAAGAGCGGGGTCCACAGGAGGAAGTGCCCCAGGATCAGGGTCTTGGAGAGGTGGGGAGGGAGGAGGGTGGGAGGTCCCCAGGGTGGCCTCCAGTGGCCGACAGGAGGGGCTGAGGAGGGGGAGTGGGCGACTCCGGGCCTCCTTGTGGCTTTTGCCCTGATCTCTGCCCCAGGCCAGGAGTGGCCACGGGGATGGGAAGGCGGGCAGCTCCTCCCGGGGTGTCTCTCCTGACGCGAGGCCCGGGTGGGGCAGAGCAGTGGTAATGGCCAGCCCTGCGCCGGGCAGATAAGGTGTTTATGATGAGTCCTTCGGGTGCAGTCAGGTGGAGACAATGTCCTCCAGTTGCCACTGGAGTGTCAGGGGAGGAACGCCGTGAAGCAGGAGGGTCTCCCGGCGGTGGAAGAGGGGTGAGTAGGGAGAGTCCATGGTCCTTTCCAGGGGGCAGAGGGGGCTGCGGGGCTGGCCCAGCCCAGCTGTCATTTCAGGCCATCTGCGCACCTGCGCCTCTGAAAGGGCCCAGCGCTGTGACGTCCAGGCCCTCGCTTCTCTGGTCTTCTCTCCATGCCTGCTTACCTTCCGCATCCTGTTCAGGTCCATCTCCCCCGGCAGTGTTGCCTAATACCCACCCCACTAACTCCCAAAGACCTCGCCGTGGGCCTAGGTTGTTTAGGAAACCCTGTCCCGGGGCTCCACCCTCCCCAGGCAGGCGTCCCGCCTCCTGGCCTGCGCCCACAGAGGGCGCCCGTCAGCTTGCGAGGCTGGGGGGCTGCGCACTGAAGGAGCGCGGGATTCGGGCCTGAGTTTGTATCCCGGTAGAACCCAGCCCCTGATCCCCGAGCGTCCCGCCACGGACTCCGAAATTTGGTCGCGCCTGGCGAATAGCAGGGATCCTCCAGCCCGCAGGAGTTCCAGGAACGGCCGGAGGTTCAGGTCAAGGGCAGAGAAGGCTGCAGGTGGCTGCGGAATCGGGGTGCTGGAGTGGAGGCGCTCTGAGGTCCTGGTGGGACGGGCCTTAGGAGTCCGTTGACCGAGGCTGGGGTGTGGGATGGGGAGCTTCTGAGGAGGGGCCCCAGACAGGAGCGCTGTGGAGCATGGGGAGAGGGGGGAGCGCAAGGTCACTGGGCTCCCTACACATGTCTAGGGACTGGGACCCCCAAGGCGCGGAGTCCCCAGGGCGGATTGGAGTGGGAGGGGTCACGACACGCCCCCTGTCCGCCGGGGTTTTGCGGAATCCCGTTAGGCGCTGCCGCCCGGACCCTGTGCTTCCCGGCCACAGCACCCGGTAGGAGGCGCGCGAAGCAAGGGGGTGCGGACCCAGGCCGGGTCCGGGCCCCCATCCTCCGCCCCAGGGCCAGCAGGGTACTCGCCCCCCGCCCCTCCTCCTCGGGTGTGCGTGGCCAGGAGTCTGGCTCGCCGCTCTGGCGGAGGGGGCGCTGTCGGCGCGGGCGGGCGGGGCCGGAGCGCGGGGGCGCGCGGCGCGGAGCCAGCGCAGGGGCCGCCGACGCGGGCCGCGGAGGACTGGGGACCTGGCGGGCTGCCCTGCGCGGTGCGGAGCGCGGCGGAGGCGGGCGCGCGGCCAGTGAGCGCGCGGGCGGGGAGGCGGCGGCGGCGGCGGCGGCGGCGGCGGCGCCGCTGCTCCCCGCGCTCCGCTCTTCCATGGCGCTGCCGGGGCCGCCCGAGCCGCCCCGCGGCGCGCCCCGCAAGGCGCCCAGCCTGCTGGAGATGGGGGCGCTCTGCCTGGACTCGGAGATCATCCTGGGGTTCACCAGCCACCTCCTGCGGCGGCGAGCCAAGGTGAGGGCCGGGCGGCGGGACCCGGCTGGCGGCAGAGGCGCCGTCCCGCTACTTCGCGGCGCGGCTCCCGCGGCCCAGGGTGCGGCGCCGGGAAAGAGGCGGCAGGTCCCGAGCAGCGTCGCGCAGGCCGGGCCGCACTTTTCCCCCTTAGTGCTGTCCTATCTCTCTCTCTCCCCTCAGCGAGGCGTCCTGAGCGGGGGACTGTCGGCGAGGGAGGAGAGCGCAGCGCAGGGACTCCGAGTCCCACCGCGCGCCTTGCTGGGGAGGGAAAGGCTGGGGGCCGCGGGTCTCGCGGCTGATCCCGAGTCCCGAGGTGGTCCAGGTTCCGCGGGACCGTGTCTGGCCGTCCCCGGGAACCCGGGTGTAGGGTGTGAGCGTGTGCTTCTGGAAGCGCCGCAGCCGTGCGGACAAACGAAGTTGCGGGTGTGGCCGGCCCCGGGGCATAGGACAAGGGCTCCTGGGGCCGATGTGTTTCCGGAGGTGCAGGTGAGGAGTGTGTGCGTCGGCGTGCTATAGAGTCGCGCTTCCCGGGCCTGCGTATGTGTGTGTCTGTGTCCCAGAGCAGTTGAGGGGCGGGGGCTGCGATGTCCCGCTGTACCCAGATCCGGACGGGGGTGACGCCCCTTTCCTTCGAGGAGCTAGAAAAGGAGAAGAGCTTCGGCGTCCAGGCCGAGTGGAAAGGGGCTGGACGACGTGGGACCGTGGAGTGAGAGTGGGGACCCTTTGCCCACTTTATGCTCCCCTCGCCGCTTTGCAGGCCAAGAACAACTGGGAGAGCCAGGAGGGGCAGATCACCCCGCTCCACTCTTTTCTGGGGAGTGAGTGCGTAGGTGGAGAGGACCTTTCTAGTGAAAGGCAGGGTGGGCAAAACATAAAGAAGGAGTCGCTTTGAGGGGCTCAGGAGAGGCGGGGAGCGGCTCGAATCTGTGTGAGGGTCGCACTGCGTGCCGGGGAGCTGCGGTTGGGGTCTCCGCCTGGGCCGCGGTTTTCCAGCCGCCCTCTGCTCTGGCTCCGCTCCTTCTAGCCCCCCTCCCCCGGCGTACCTCTTCGCCCCGGACGTGTGGCGCGAGGCCTCTACCGAGCCTCGCGGCGGCGGGTGCCCGGCGGCCAGCAGGGAGCGCTCGCGTCGCGAGAAACCGGGTGGCCGCGCCCGCGGAGCCCGACCCTGGATTTCTGGCTGACCCAGAGCCGGACCCGGATCCGCCTGCCGCCTCGGATAGCGAAGACACTTAGGGCTGAGCTGGAGCGGGAGCAACTGGTCGCCGGAGAAGGGGGGCGACCTCCCAGCCGGAGACTAACAGGCAATTAATTCCGGAGCTAAGTTCCCATCTGCCCGGCCGGCTGACAACAGGTCCCGCGCACACCCCCAGGGCCACCTCCTCCCTCTTCCCGGGCGCACGGCGCGCACACCGGCCTTCTTGCACACGCGCGGCTGCAAAGACTCGCGTGCCGTGTGCAGACACGCCTAGGCACAGATAGACTGGCATGGGCGCTGCACGTTCCGAGGCGCAGAGCCCGGCGATGCTCACCCATGCGTGACAGTTAGACCCAAAGTGTGGCCACCGACACGCGGAGTGCGCTGGATTTTCAGGAAAAAGCGATCGGGAGCCTGGGGGCCGGGGTTCCCTTCCACTTTGTTGTGTGACCTTGGGCAAGACCTTCCCCTCCGCGGCCTCAGTTTTCTCGCCTGTAAAGTGACGAGTGGGTTGGGGCCTCCCAGGAGACCCCAGTGTCCCAGGAGAGGAGCAGGAAGGCGCATACGCGCGCGTGTACGGGGTATCTCACCGCGGCCCCCAGCGCCCCTCCCTCGGGCTGGGACTCGCCTAACAGGTTGGGGGCCTCGGAGTGGGTGCGGCCGCGCGGCGCTGCGGGACCCCCTCCCCCACACACTGCAGAGAGAGGGCTTGGGCGGGGCGGGACAGCTCTCCCGGAGCCCCGCCCCTCCCCGCCCCCGGAGTCCCCGGCCCCGCCCTCGTTTCCGAGCGCGCTCGCCGCCACAGCCATCGCGCTCTCCGCCACTTGCCTGCTCCGCGAACTTCGGAGCGGCCGGCCTCGCCATGGGGGCGTCCTCAGGCCGGATCACGTAGCCGCGGCGACCCCGGAGAGCCCTCGTGGCCCCGAAGCGACGGCCCAGCCCTTCCTGCGTCCCGGCCATGGGCAGCCGCGGCGCCCCCCTGTGTGCGGCGCAGCCCGCGGTACGCGCAGCGGGGCACGAGAGGGAGGCGGGCGACGGGGGGCCGGCGGACGGCCCGGGACCGAGCCCGGGACGCAGAGGACACTGGCAGGGTGCGCGGCGGCCCCTGGGGGCCGGGCCTGGAGCGGAGCGCGGGTGGCGACGGGCCTCCTGCTGGGGGGGGTGGCGGGCAATGAAGCCCTCCCGGGATGGAAGAACACGTTGCGCTGCAGGTTCGTGCCCAGCGCTCGTAACTTTGTCGAGTGAGTCACTCGGCCTGGGTCGCTCTGAGGTCGGGAGTCTCCGGTGCTGGGTACCGGGGTGGCGCCGCCCAGCGGCCCAAGCTCACTGTCCCCTTCTGCCCCCCCCACCAGGTGACAGAGGGCGGCCCGGCCCGCGAGACGTTGCAGCTGCTGGAGGTGCCCCCCCGCAAGAGGCTGACCGCCGGGCCCGAGCAGAATCCATGCGGCAGCCGCCCTGCGCCCGAGGGCGCCGGGGCGGGCGCGGAGCAGGGCCACTCGGCTGGTGGAGGCGGCTGGTGCCGCCACTGCCACACGAAGCTCGCCGAGCTCAAGCGACAGGCGTGGAAGCTGGTCGGCGGGCCCGGGACACCCCTCCGGGTAAGTGACCCTTCCTCAGGCCGCCCCCTGGGACGGGTTCTATGCTGACACTTGGGAGTCTTCGGGGCCCGGAGGGAGGCGAGGTTCCACCGTGGATTTGGGGCCAGTCCCTTCCCTTCTCTGGGCCTCGGTTTCCCGTCTGTTAACACCTTGTGTGTGAGTTGAGGCATTTCATCCTAAGAGGGTCCCACTGTCTGATGGGAGGGGCTGGGTGGGCGTTTCTGCTGCAGATGTCCCACAGCTGGAAGCCAAGTGTGTGTTTGGGAGAGGGAGAAGAGGGGGAGGCGGCGGGGCCTCCACCCCGGGCGGGACAGCTCCTGCCTTGCCAGCGGCAAGAGGTTATTTGGTGCGTTGTTGCCCTTGGAGCACCTGGGCCCCCAGCCAGGTGTCTGGAAACTGCACACCTGGGGCAGGAGGGCTTGGAGGGCCAGAGGGTGGGCCAGCTGCTGTGAGGGGGGCCCCCCTCCCTGTCCCCTCCCAGGGCCATAGCTAAGAGTTGCATGTGGCCCACAGCCTGGGACTCTGCCACTTTAGGCAGTGGCCACCCATCTGGCCTCCCAGGCTCCAGACCCAGCTGCCAAGGTGTTGGCCAGGGGAGGGCGCTCTGCCGACTTCTGTAGCCAACGGGCTTGCCCTGGTCTTGGAAGGAGCAGGGACCATTGTTCCAGGAACAAAGGGCTCTGGAAGTTCGCACAGCCTGGGAAGCTGGGGGCTGGGTGGGGGGTTCTCCAGAGGAAGCCCTTCCCGCCCGACCTGCAGCCTTTCTGAAAGCTGTCCTGGGAAGTAAGCCTGCATAATCCCCATTGAATCTAAATATAGTTCTCCGAGGAGGCCCTGTTGTCTGGGCGAGACCCCGGCCTCCTGGGGTCCAGCGGTGTTCCCCGCGGCATTGGGAGTGGGGATGTGAGTCTGGTTTGTGTCCTGGGCACCCTCGCTCTGCGGTCAGGGGAGGGGGCCTGTGGCCCGTCCTGGGGTGGGGCTGCACGCTCCCGCATCTGCTGCCCTGAGCAGGGTGCAGCCTTGCCACGCTCTGTGCCCCACATGGCCTGAATCTGGTTGAAAAGACGTGAGAAGACCTTCACGGCCCCAGGAGAGGGTGTTCTGGGCTAGACTCCTGGGGGCCTGACGGGGCCACAGGGCCATCTTACTACCCTGTTAGGGGAAATTGAGGCCAGAGAGAGGAGAGGCTTTAGTGACTGAACTGGGCTTTGCCTGGTGGTGCTGGACATGTGGCCGGTGGGTCGCAGGTGGGCAGGGGATCCTGGTGGAGAGAGCTGCAGGTCACACCAGTCGCCGGTGGATTCGGGGTCCCTCATCTGGATGTCTCAGTGGTCGTTTCCTGCAGACAGCTCATCAGGGAAGGCCCTGGACCACCCATAGTGCTCACCTTCCACCTCCCCTGGCCTCCCCGAGTTTGGCGTTTGACACTGGGCACCCCTCAGTGCCAGGTGAGGGCTCACCCCCTTCCCCAGCTGTCCCTGGCACCCAGCGGCCTGTTCATGCAGCAGACCAGGGTCTCTGGCTTTGTTGATCTCTTTGGGCCCTTCCCCCGCTGCATTTCCTCCTTTGTCAGATGGGGGTAGCCTCCAGCGGCCCTTCTGGGGTGCTGTCCAACCTGTAGGGTGCTGTGCCTGAGGAAGGGAGGGCCCCGTCATCCACTGTTTCTCCAGAGAGGGTGGGAATGGGCCCAAGGGGGCTTCAGGCCCTTGGGCTGAGCCGCCCGGGCCGTGGGACATGGGACAAGGTGGCTGGGGCCTTGGCGGGTGTCATTGTCCTGTGTGACCCAGGCTGATGCGCGCACAGCCTGCAGCCTCACCCGGCCTGCCCCAGAGCTTCCTGCAGGCAGGCTGGGGAGACGGTGCCCGGGATGGGCTTGTGCAGCTGCTTCTGCTTTTGGTTTGCGAAGGAGGCTGGGGCAGCCGGGGGACCCGCGTGTGCCCGGCTCTGGGTGAGCCCCAGGGGGGCCTCCCAGGAGTCTGGCCCGATGGTCCAGGGGCACTGGGCTCTGCTCTGAGACTGACAAGGCACTGGAATGTAGTTTGTGGTCTAGAATTTTCCCTAGGGCCCTTTCTTGTTTCTCATCGTGAGGAGATGAGCTTTGTGAGAACAGCGCTTCAGTTTACAGAGAACTTTGCTGGCTGTCATCTCACTTAGTCCCATGCTTGGGGCATCTGGGGAGGCCCCGGGCCGGAGGTGGCTTGCTGGGCTCCCCTGGCCTGGGATGAGGGTGGAGCTGGGACCCCAGGCTGGCTGAGAGGCCCTTGCCCCTGCGGTCCCTGCCTGGTCTCAGGTGGGAGGGAGCCTTGCAAGGGTCGAGGGACGGCCACCCCATCCTCTGCCTGAGGCATCCCTGCCGGGGCTCGACTCCCCGCTGGCTTCTTGCCCACCCTCCTGCCAGCTGCCAGCTCCAGGCTGGGGCCTTGGGCAGGTTCGCTGAGAGCTCGTGGCCTCGGTTTCCCTCTCTGTACCTGGGGCCACCTTCGCACCCCTTTCACAGGTGTGTTGGGCCACGTCTGGCACGGGCTGGCCCGTACGCCTCAGCCCTTGTTGCTTTTGCTGGGATGTAGGCTCGGGGGTCATGCTGTGCCCAGGTCTTTGGTGCCCATGGGAGGTGGGCGGGCGGCCTGGGTGGAGGGCCCGCCTCCCCCTTGCTGCCTCTGCTCCCTTCTCCCTGCGCCTGCCTCAGTTTCCGCACCTGGGCAGTGAGGATGACCGTGGTTCCTGCCCAGGGACCTCATCCATGCGGAGCAGATAGGACTGTGCCCCCTGCTTTGGAGCCCCAGTGTCCCTGGGGGCCGTGGGGGAGGGAACATGCTCTGCCTGCCCAGCTTGGAGCCCAGAGACCGTCCTGCCTGAACTGGGAGGGGCGGTGGGCCTGGTTGTGGAGGGGATGCCAGGCTGGGGCCTCTGGGCCTCCACGGAGCCACCTCTGCTCTCACCAGGGCCCAAGGCCTTGTCTCTGAGTTACCCCTTCGGACCTCTGCGTGGCCTGGAGCACGCCCTTCGGACTGTCCTGTGGCCTCCACGGGCCGCTCCTCCCGTGGGCCCCGCTTCAGATGCCCTGCTTCTCCCCAGACCCCCTCCCCCTGCCCCAGCCTCCCCAGGTGGTCCTGCCAGTTCCCTGCTCTGCTCTCCCTGCCCCTGCCTCTGAGAGGCCTCTGCTGGGAGCTCCCAGAACCCCCCACCCAGGGACCAAAGCCAGGCCTTCCTCTCCTCCACGACTGAGTGCCCTCCAGCTTAGTACTGGCCACTCTATCCCCCGAGTCAGAACCTGAGGCCCCAGCCTTCCCTGGCAAACTGGTCACCAAGTTCCTGCAGGCCCCTGTCATTGTCCCCCGGCCCAGCCCACCCACAGCTGCCCGCCCTCAGGGCAGCCAGAGGGGACTCTCTGAACTGTGGAGCCCTCAGGAGGGTCCCTGGCCAGTCCTGGGTCCTGCTGTCCACCTGGGCCCTACCAGACTGAGCCCAGACCGAGGCCCCCCGAAAGGCACAGCCCCTGGGCACAGGGCCCCTTCTTCACTGAGTGGCCTCACTTTGAGCTCCTGGCACAGAGCCTGGTGGCCCTCCATGTGCAGTGAACCTCTCCTCCCCTCCCCTCCCCCGAGCTTTCCCTCCCCCACATCTCCACCGTCCTCCCAGAGGCTACCCCTGCTGCCACCTGGCCCCGCCTTTTCTGAGCCCTTCCCACACTCCACGGCCACTGTGTGGTCTCTGTGGCCAGTGTGCTACCCCCAGGCCAGGAGCTCTGTCAGGGCAGGCATGGGGTCTGGGTCACCCAGAAACGTTTGTTGAACGACTGAGTGACCAGATCTTGCCTCGCACACCCTGCTGTGTTCACCCCGAGGGCTGCTGGACTGGATCTTGGCTCTCCCCGCCGCCCCATATGAGGCCCTTGTGGAGGATGGCGGTCCCCAGCCCCTTGCAGCTGTGGGGGGCAGGGATCCTGCTTGGGGATCTGCTCCAGCTGCCGCCCAGACGCGTCGCGTGGAGGTGGTGACTCTTCTGGAACCCGTGACGTCCACGTGTCAACACGGCACTGAATTGATTAGTGCTCAGATGGGGGAAGTGATCAGTTCTCCTTTCGATCTTGGGAATCTCTCGCTCACCCGAACAGGGGGGTCTCGTCCTCCCTCACCCTGCGAATTCCAGAACCACTGCCCACCCATGCAGCCCCAGCACTGGTTCGTGTTTTTCGCCAAGCTGGACAGCGAGTCTGAAGGCTGCCGGGAGGCCGTGGGCTCACCCTGGGCACAGCTCGGGGTGAGTGACCAGGCTTCTAAGGCTAGAGGCCTGGAGACCCTCCCATCTCTCTCTGGGGCCTGGCTCAGGAGTGGTGGTCTGTCCCCACTGCCCCCAGCTCTGACCGCACTGGTATGCCACGGTGGGGTCCCGGGGCGGCAGGGGCTTGGCCCAGCTGGTGCTGGACATTTGCCACCTGGGGTCACAGTCCCTGGGCCCGTGTCCCGCATGCTGTTTGGAGCCTGGCCTGAGCTCCACCAGCTTCTGGGGGGGCTCCCCGGGGCGGGGCGCCTGGTGTCAACAGCATTCTCCTGCTGAGCCGGGTGTTGGCAAGCCCCAGAGGCAGCTGGGAGGTGTGAGAGGGGCCGGTGCTCCCTGGGGCTGGCTGCTGGGCACTGTCCCAGCTGGTAGGGGACTGATGACTCAGCCGGGGAGGGATCAGGCCGCGGGGACCAAGCCTGGGCGGGAGGAGGGAGGAGGCCGGTCAGGCCTGGCCTTGCCACCTGGCCTCTGCGAGACCTCGGCCGGCCCCTCCACACCCTGCCCTGGCCTCCTCCTCCCTAGGTGGGCGGTGGTCTAGCTGGTGTCCCCTGCTGTCCCTGAGAACTTCCTCTAGTCCCATCCGTGTGCCCGTCTTGGGTCCTTGCTGGTCTGGGGCTTCGGGGAGTGAGGGTGGGCAGTGGGGGCGGGGCTGAGCTTCGGGTCCTAAACACCTGTCCTCTGAACGTCAGCCAGAGGCGGAGATGGGGCTTTGGGGGCCGGCTGGGGTCTGGGGTAGGGAGCTTCTTGAGGGGAGTCCAGTTGCAGTCAGCACTGGGGCTGAGCAGGGGAGTGAGTTGTGGTGACTTTCCTCACTGCCTCTCTGCTGAAAGGGGGAGGGTCAGGGTGTCACCCCTGTACCTCGGGCTGCTCAGTGCCTTTCCGGGGGCTTGTCTTGGTCTGGCATGGTTTAAGGGAGGGGGTCTGGGGCCTTCTCAAGGGTCCCTCGAGTGTCCTGAAGGGATCTTTTACTTGGCAGTTGGAAGAGCTGGTTGTGGTCTTGAATGGCAAGGAAAGTCTAGTTTCCTTTTTCCTTTGCCTGCCAGGAAGCTCACAGCAAATGCAGTCTTCAGCTTCCGCCAACCGCATGGGCCCTTTCTCACACATCTGTGGGAGCTGATCGTTCCTAGCTGCTCTAACATGACTGTCTCTAGCCACGTGGTTTCACTTCCAATTTATGCCGAGTAATTCCTGGAAGCCACCGCAGTTTTTGTGCAAGAAGGTGCGGGGTATGAATAAATAAACAGGATGGAAGTGGATCGAGTGTCCCTCAGTGCGTCTGGCCTCCATCCACTCGTCTGCTTCCTGGGGACGGGGAACCCGTGAGGTGGGGGGTGGCATTCAGGGCCAGGCTGTCCCCTGTCAGGTTTCTGGAAGCAGCCAGTCTGGGCTGTCTGGGACCCTCTGGGAGCTGCTCTCTGGTCATGCACCCCTGAGCCCTGACCTCTGAGCCCCGTGATCTTCATTCCCACTGGGTGGACGCGTGGCGGACAAGCCTCTCCCCCCAGCTTCTGTGGCCCCCAGTCCCCGTGGCCCCAGTCCCCGTGGCCCTAGCTCCCGTGGCCCCAGTTCCTGTGGCCCCCAGCTCCCGTGGCCCCAGCTCCTGTGGTGTGGTCGCTTCTTGGCAGGACCTCAGCTGCCCTGTCTGGGAACAGCGTCCTTGGGCTGAGTAGACACTCTGGCCCCCTCTGGGTGAAGGGGCGCTTTTGCTTCTGGTGCTACGTTTTGTGGCCGAGGGACCAATGTGGACCGCAGGGCTCCTGGGAGGGCTCCCCGGACTCATCTGGTCTGGTCCCTGCCCCCCCGGGCAGCATCCCAGGCTTCGGCTGTGGGCGCTGGGCTGGGGCAGGGGTGGTTGGACTCAGCTGGGTGCCTGGGGCTGGTGGATTTACGGTCCTACACGGCCCAGGGACAGGCTGCTGTGTCCGCCTTGGGTGGATGTCCTTACACCGCCGTGTGCGTTCACCTCTGATCCCGTGTGATGGATGCTGGCCTGCGCAACTGCCTCCGTTTCCGGGTGGAGCGTGCCGGGCGCTGACCCTGCCCCGTGCCCTGCTCGGGGGTATGGGCTGCAGAGTCGGCTCCTTCCGAATTGCCCCGTCCTAGGCTCCCCGTCGCCATCCTCCCCCACACAGCCTTGGTGCGAGGCCACAGCCCAGTTTTGCTTCCTGGAATCCCCGCCAGCCCCACATACTTGGCCTGTTCAAAACTCGTCACCAGTGAGCAGGCCTCTGGGAATTATGTGCTTAGCTCCACCACCCCACGTGCCAGGGGAGGAAGTAGCGGACACACGGGTGTGAGTGACTTGCCCGAGGCCACGCACCCTGGCTTCTCCACCTCTGAAGTCTGTGCTCTTAACCAAAGGGCCCTGGGAGGGAGGGCTCTGGAAAGGGGCACCCAGGAGGACCTCCTGGAGGAGGTGGTATTTGATCTGGGCTGGAATTAGCCCAGAGGTGGGGTGAGGGTCTCCAGGGGTGGAGCATCAAGAGCTCGAGGATGGGGTTGCCCGGAGCACATGCGGAGACTGTGTCTTGGGTGCCCTGTAGGGTGACAAGGGGAAAGCAGGATGAGGTCGAAGGTAGGGAGGTGGGGTGGAGTGCAGTTGCGCTCCAGCCCTGGAGTAGAAGTGGGGCCTGGGGGGTCCTGGGAAGCCCTCCGATAAAGAGCCGTAGTTCCGGGCTCTTCTGGCAGCCTTGTCGGAGGGGCTGGTGGGCGGGGGTGGCCCTGTGTGCAGGAGGACACGGTATCTGGGGCCACCTGGGGGCAGGGGCCCCATTCAGCTTCTGCACCTGCCCCTTTTGCCGGGACTCAGAGCCTCCCAAGTGGCATTGGGGGCCCTGGCCGTGGCTGGGCTTGCGGGGTGCGATCTGCCACGGCCCGTTGTCCGGAAGAGGAAACTGAGGTCCACAGGCTGTGCTCGCCTCCAGAGGTGGACAGTCAGACTGAAGGCTGTGTCCGGCTGGGCGCCAGGCACCCCTCCCACCCTGCGGCGGGTGTCCTGGTAGAGCTGCTTCTCCACCACCCTCACCCGCTGAGGCCGTCCTGCCTGCCTGGCCTTTAGCCCCCCGGGCCCCCCCCACCCTGTGTGGCCTCGTGTGGAGGATAGAGAGGCCGTTGAGGGGAGGAGGTCTCAATGAGCTAGTGTGTGCCCCGAGCTGCCCAGCTGGCCGGTGCCTGGCACAGGGTCTTGGGGATAGGTGCTGGGCAGCGCTGGGTGGGCCAGGCTGCGGCCCCCCTCCCCTCCCCCCGTGTCAGCTTGGGGCCTCAGAGCTGCAGGCCTGCAGGCCGGGGTGGTCTCTGGCGGCCTGGCTGGCAGAGGGAGGGTTGGGTTTGGGTCTCCAGGCATCCCACTGGACCCAGCAGGTGGTGGGGCCTGGGGCTGGGGGCCGGGCCCCTGGTGAGGCCCTGGCTGGGTGGGAGGGAGGGAGGGAGGGCCCGGGATGGCTGCGGTGTGGCTGGAAACCGAGCCCGCTGCACGCGACCTGGGAATGTCCTCGACAGCAGAGCCCGGGAGGGCAGCGCCCGGCCCGGCAGCCAGGGGTCCCTTCCTGGACCTGTTGTCAACTCCGGAAAAGGGGGCCGCGCGGGGTCACGGCCCAGCTGCTTTGTTTGTGGAGAGAAGGGAGGATGGGGCGGAGGGAGCTGTGGCTGGTGGGACCTTGCTCAGTGCCTGCTTGTCGAGCCTGACCGTGTGGCTGGCCTCTGGGCCCATGTGCTCTCCTAGCCGCCCTGCCAGTGGGTGCCCAGGCCACCTTTTAAAAGACGGGGTGATGGGGGCTCAGAGAGGGTTGCCTCATAGCCCTGCGGCCTGGGGGCTTTTCTGAATTGGGGAATAGAACCCCTTCCCACCCCCTCCCGGGGGGCATCCGTGGCGGTGGGGTGGGGGGCTTCTGGTCAGCTCCCCTCCTGCCCTGCTGGGGGGCCTGGCCAGCCGGGCTGGGGAGGCCTCTCCTGGTGGTGATGGTGGGGCAGTGCGGCCCCCTCCAGGGCTCCCTCACAGGAGCAAATGGAAGGATTACTTAAAGCAACTTGGAGACCCAGAAACAAAGCGAAGAGTGAGAAGTCATCATTTTTAAGTGCGGGGAGGCTCCCTGAAAGCCAGGCAGCGTGCAGGGTAGGTGGTACGCGACGCTAAGTTGAATCAAATTAAGAAAAACAGTTTCCAAATGCAAGTGAAATATCTGTCTGATTAGACCTCAAAGAGGAAACTAAAAGTAATATTTTGCAGCAGGAAAACTACTGTCTTTCTGAAGGTGCTGGGCTCTGGAGGGGAGGGGTGGGTGCCAGGCTGCACGGTGGCCGGGGCTTTCAGGGGTTAAAATTCTGGAACTTGGGCCTGTGGACCCTGGAGCTGCCAGGAGCTGCTCCAGGGCTGGGAGAGGAGACCAGGCCTGGGGGAGGGAGGGCTGCTCCTCCCAGGCGTCCCCCAGCTCCCCGCCCTGTGCTGGGGTCTGAGGACTGTGGGCTGCACTGGGGGGAAGGGGTGGCTGAGAAGTGGGGAGGGGCCTTTGTCTCCCTGAGGGCTGCCCAGGGATCGGCAGTGGTGTGGAAGGTGCCGTCACCCCTCACCTTCTGGGGCCCTTCCTGGGAGTGGCCCGTGCCAGCTCCCAGGAGAAGCCCCCTCCCTGGAGCCCCGAGTGCTGGGCCAGCAGCTGGGGGCGGGGATCCTGGCTCTAGGCCTGTCCTGCCCAAAGCTTGCGGTCCCCCGGCTGGTCCCTCCAGCGAGGGCTGTGCTTCTGAGTGACCAGCGTGCAGTGACTGTCCCAGGTTGCTCAGTGGCCCAGCTGCTGCCCGAGCGCCGCTTTGGCCCCTGTGGTGGCCCAGCCGCTGCTGCCTGGCCTGTCTGAGGGGCTCAGGGTCCGCTGGGCTCTCCGTGCGGTCACTCCAGGCGGGTCCCTCCCCCTGTTGGCCTTTGCCATCTCACGTGTGTGACAGGAGATGGGTTGGAGAGACGGGCCTGCCCCACGCCGGGAGCCCCTCGAGGCCCGGGGGATCAGCCAGCCTTCGGCAGTGATGATGGGAGGGTCCCCCAAGGGGTGGGCTCGGCTGCCATTGCTGCAAGGGGGTACTTGGCCCCTCAAGGGGGCTTTGGCCATGGGGTGGGCCTGGCCTTCCTGGGAACTTGTGAGGCAGGACTCGGGAGACCTGGGGGGCCACGAGCGCAGAAACCCCCTCAATTGGCTCACCGAGCAGGTGACCGGGCAGCCCTGGGCTTGTCTCCCTGTGCGGGGTGTGCTTGAGCTAGGGGGGCCCTCTCCCCCCGGAGCAGACCCCTGTGGTTCCCACGTAGGGCTTTGATGCTCAGAGCCTGAGGCCTGGGGCCGCTGGGGCCTCCCTGGCGCCCCACCTGGATTCCTCGGGACCGGCTGGGGGCGGGGCTTGGGCGGGGGGCTGCCGTGGCCGCGCGGTGGGGATCTGGTGGGGGCCCAGGGCTGTTAGCAGCCCCCCATGCCCTGCGCTTCCCACTTGCCTTCCGCCTCCTCTTGTGCAGGCCGTGGAGGGGATGCCAGGGCTCCCCGGAAGCAGAGGCCCTAGAACAATGGGCAGCTGGGCCTGGGCCGGGCGGGGTCTGGGCCGCCTTTCAAGTTGGTTAATGGCTCTAGCGGCCGCCCTCCCTCGCCCTCTCACCAGCCCACCATTAGCTGCCTCCCGCTGAGTGGAAAAACCAGAGTCATCAGGGCTGGGCCTGGAAAACTGGCGGGGTTGGGGGTGGGGGATGGAGTGACAGCCGGCCCGTGGGAGCCAGGCGTGGCTGGGCTGCCGTCTGGATTCCATCTGTGGCCCACGGGCAACACGAGTGGGGTCCCCGCGGCGTTTCCAGGCCTCCCCGGGGCCCCACGGGGGAGCAGCAGGCGGGGGTGGTGTCACTGATTGGGACCCGACACGCTGGGCGCTTCCGAGGCTCTGGGGCCCGCCAGCCCCTGCTGGAGAAAAGCCAGGCCTTCCGGAGCGGCCCGTAAATCAGGTAGCTGGCAAGGCCTGGCCTGGCTGGGGTCACGCTGTCGTTCGGCCGGGCCTGCCCGGGGGCACGTGAGGGGGCAGCTCTATGGCCGAGCCTGCCGGGAGCGCGGGGCGGCGCAGGCACACCCGGTTGGACGCGCTTTGCTTTGCTGCGCTTCACAGGTGCGCTGTTTTCTGCGAGCCGAGGCCTCGTGGCAACCCCGTGTCCAGCGAGTCTGTCAGCGCCGTTTTTCTGACAGCGTCGTTTTTTAATCCGTGCTCTTTTTTAACATTAAATTGTTTTTTTTAGACACAATGCTACTGCACGGTGAAGATTACAGTGAGGTGTAAACATAGCTCTTATAATCGGGAAACCAAAACCTCACGTGACTAGCTTTATTTCAATAGTCCCTTTATTGCGGTGATCTGGACTGAAACTGAAATATCTCCGAGGTCTGCCTGTCTTGGGGACACAGAAGCAGAGCGATGCCCTCTGATGCTGGACCGGCAGAGTGGACTTTCACGGCAAGCCACCCTGTCCCAGCTGTCACCCTCTGGAGCCCTCCCAGGCGTCTGTGGACGCTGGTCAGGCTGGCCACAGCTCAGGCTTGGGGAACCCTGCTGGGATGAATGAGGCACCCCCTCCTGCACGATGCTTACGGCTTCTGCATCTGAGGGTTTGGGGAGGTCGTAGTCCTTTTTTGGCCAAGAGGGCCGCTGGACTGGAGCCACCCTTGCCTAGAACCTTTTGGGAGAAGCGTGGCCAGGGAGGGGGGAGGGCCCCGGCTCTGCAGACGTGCGGCGGGTCCAGGCTGTGGTGATGGGGAGGGATGGGGCCGGCTGAGTCCCCCAGCTGGCCGAATTGGAGACCCAGGCCCGCATTTGGGGTTTGCTCTGTCAGGTGACACTGGGGAAGTCCTGGGTGGTCACAGCCACGGCTGGGCTGGGCTCATGCTCTGCTCAGGGGGTGTCCCAGCCAGGCACCTGTGGTTGGGGCTTGCCCCTCGGGGAAGGGGCAAGGATGCTGAGCGGCTGGTCCCAGCATAGACCCAGAGCCCTGCGGGGCTGCCCCGGGGAGAGGCAGAGGCAGAGCCTGGTGGGGGGTCGAGGTGCAGGGGCTGGGCCCTGGGAATGGGACTCTTAACAGCTTCCCTCCAGTGAGTTTCCTTCTGAGGATTGGCTCCCTCCTCTTCTTTCTTCCAGAGATGTCACCTCCTCCAGGAAGCCCTCCCTGACCTCCAGGCTAGGCGAGGACCTCTTCTGGGCTCCCCTGGCTCCTGTTCTTAGCCCTCTCTGGTTACCAGACTTGCAGTTAGACCCGTGTGTCCCCCTCAGTGCAGGCCAGGGGGTGGGCTGCAGGGACCAAGTCCATGCCCGGGATGGAGCGTGGAGGCCATCGAGCCTTGCCTCCTGTCTGTGCTGGCCGCGCTTGGCCTCTGTTTTCCCGTGGACTTGGAATCACCAGCTCAGCCCTGTGGAGCAGGGCTAGAGATGCCGCAAAGGCAGGGGGAGGGTCTCCAGCCCCCCGGCCCCACCTCCACTGGCTCTGGAATAGACGTTGCTTCCAGCCGGGGCCCTGGTGCTGGCTGCCCCCAGCCCGCCGTGGATGCCTTGTTCTGCCGGCCCCCTGGCTGCTCCTCGGCCGGGCGGCCGCGGCCTTGGCTGCACGTCGGGGAGCGTGCAAACGCCTCCTTAGCTGTGAGCGAGCGTGGTGGTGACGGCAGGAGGAGCTGGGCAGTCGTCAAGGGCGCCGCAAGCCTCACCCTCAAGCCCCGATGATTATTTCCTGCTGGGTGTGTGCTGACGACACAGTTCGGGACTTATTAGTCAGCTACGGATGGTGCGGCGGCCGCCACGCACGCTGGCCTGGCGCCGTGGACGTGAGGGCCAGGCGGTGAGTCCTGGCACCCAGGCGCTGATCCCTTTGTCCCTTTGTCCTCTGTTCCCCCAGGACCCGTGCTTCTCCGCTCTGCTTCTTGACGAGCTGCCTGCGTGTCGCCCGGAGGCTGAGCGCCGCTGTGACGTCTGTACCACGCACCTGACCCAGCTCACACGGGAGGCTCTGCGGCTGCTTCAGGCGCCCGCCAGCCGCGAGGACCCTGACGCCCCCCATGGAGGCCCCGGACTCATGCCCCCCAGCCCCGGTGCCGCCACCGGCCCGAGGGATGGACCGGCGCCGGTGGGCCCGGTGGGGCGGCAGCTGGGCCGAGTGGGGCCGGGCAGGAGGAAGGGGCTGGGCTGGCCGTCCGGGCCCAGCGTCCAGGTGTCAGTGGCACCCGCCGGCCTGGGCGGGGCACTGAGCACGGTCACCATCCAGGCCCAGCAGTGCCTAGAGGGCATGTGGAGCGTCTCGAGGGTCAACAGCTTCCTGCCACCGACGTGCCTGGTGAGTGCCCGGGGCGCAGTGGGCCGTGGGCCCCCTGGGACACCAGGCAGGACGCTTACAGCCGGTCAGGGCTGGGCGCTCTCCGGGGCTGAGCGCCCAGCTCAGTGGGTACCCTGCAGCACGGCTCCCCCTAGAGCAGGGGGGCTGTGCCTTTTGGAGGAGGCCCCGGACATTCCCAAGGCCCTCGTCAAGTCAGCCTACGAGGTCACTGGGGCGCAGGGTCCTCTTGCGTACCGTGGAACTTCGCTTCCACCTGGCACAGGCCTGTGGTTGGGGACGGTTTGGCCATTCTGAGAGCATGCGTGGCGCCGTGGGCTGATGGAAGGGCCCTGTGGGCTGCTGGGGCAAGATCAGAACGTCATCCAACATCTCCTCCTGGTGACTCCCTGTCCAGGCTCTCCTGCCTGGAGCGCAGCAGCCCTGGGTGACACAGCCCTGCCCCCTGGACAGGTGACAGAGCCTGGAGGGTAGCGGGGGGCCTGCAGGTGGTAGGGACCCCGTTCCCACTTACACGGGGTCTGGCCTCTCAGGAGCTGCCTCTTTTTGGGTGACTGCGGGATACCCCCCTCCCCGCTCCGGGGCTCCCCTCCTCAGGCCCACCAGATTGTCACCCACAGCAGTGGCATAGCTTCCGTGGAACCAGCTCTGGGCACCAGGGGTGCCGGGGGTGCCCCAGACCTGGGCTGGGTGTGCCCAGGGAGGGCCCCGCGGCCTGAGATGACCCCAGCTCCGGAGGGTGGAGCTGGGGGCCCGGCCCCGCCTTGGTCACAGGGCTTCTCTGGTGGGAGTTTCTCCCAAGTGGCTTCTGTGTCCCCCCAGTCTTCCTTCTAAGAGAAGGCGTACCAGGGTGGGGAGGGGGTCGGGAGAGGGTGGGTTATTGGATCAGGGGTCTCCTGGGACGCTGGAGGGAGTTGCTTTGGGTTTGGTGGTACATGGGACTAGGTGTGCTGGGCGCCGGGAGGGCCTTTCCCCAGGAGGCCCAAGCCCTGCACGACATGGGGGGGGGGTGGGGTGCCTTCTCCTGGGGGCCCAGCCGTGCCCGGAATAGGGGCTCACCAGGCGACAAAGTAGAAGGGACCCTGTAAGCAGAGGGACTGGTCTGTGTGCATGGAGGTGGGGAGGCCTTACTGGGAGACAGAGCTGGGGGTGGGGTCGCGGCCGGGGGGGAGCAGGTGGCGGTGCGGCACAAGTGTGGCTGTATCGTCCGCCCCCCGTGGATCCCCAGGGGCAGGGAGACGGGTGCGTGGCTGTGAAAGCCTTTCCAGTCACCACAGCGCCAGCCGCACCAACTCGCCCAGCAAGTGTCTCTGAAATAGAGCACGAGGCAGATGTCTCCTGGGGTCTCCGTGCCCCCTGGGGCTGTGGGACATGGAGGCACGAGGAGGGCCCCCAGCTCTTGGGGCAAAGTCCGTACAGCCCCTGGGCGGGACTGACCCCCGCCCTGCCCCCGCCTCTGGGCTTGCTGGCCCCTCCGACGGCACCGAGATGTGCTGGCTGGACGTTGCTGCCTCCAGGGTGGCCCTTGGCGAGACCCTGCCCTTGCTGGGAGCTGGACCCCTGTGACTCGCTGCTGGAGCTGGTCCGCCTGAGGCTGCCCTGTCCTTGGGGCCTCCCTGGCCCTCAGTGCACAGGGGGCTCCCAGGAAGAACTTCTGGGTCTGAACTAGCCTCCAGTTGGTGTGACAACGCCCCCTGGGTGTGGCCTCACTGTGTCCGACTCCTGCATTTGTTAAGTCCTGAGTGAGGTCAAGAAGAGGGAGGCGAGCCTCTGCCGTGCCAGTCCCATGGTGCCTCCTGGCCCGAGAGCTGGGCTGCCCGGGAGGAATGTGCCGAGGGGCTCGAGAGGGCCGGGCGGCTTCCTGGAGGAGGTGGCATTGAGCTGGGCCTGGAGGGAGGTGTCAGAGATGGTGGGCCCAGCGAGAAGTATATGGGGGCAGAGGAGGCTGCTGGGAATAGCCAGGGGGCTCCTTACCTGGGGGGAGCTGAGCGCAGTCTTGCAGGTGGAGAGACGGCTTGGCCGCGGCTCTGAGGGCTCCAGGAGGCGGAGGGGTGGGGTGAGCGGAGGTGGGAGAGGGCGGGATGGCACAGCGCCCCGGTGCAGCCTCCCTGCGCTGTGGTGGGGTCACTGGCCTCTAGCTGGGCAGCCCCGCCGGTGGCCTGCACACCGTGAAACGTGAACATTTAAGGCTCCCTGTTGGTTTTATGTGTGCATTGATTGCGTTCAGGGTGGGTGGGAGTGGATTTATAATTAGACAACAGTCCTGGCGATCAATAGAGAGATTATTAGAACCATAAATAGAACTTTTGGACTCAGATGAGGTAATTTCCCCTGAACCGGGGCATTGATCGTTAGAGGCAGCCCTGGAATGTTAAAGTACTGCATGTTGGGCTCTAGAATTAAATACCTCTGGAGAGACGTGCTGTGAACCTCCAGCACAGCCCATCAGCGGCCCTGGGCGCCACAGTCTCTAGGCAGACTTGGATCTGGGCGGGCGAGGTGGGTGGAAGGCCTGGTGTGTTCTAGGCGCCGTGGCTGGGAGCCTGCCCCGTGGGCTGCCGGGGGTCGTTCTGTGCGCATGGCTGTCTACTGTCCGGAAGGAGCAGCCCTCAGCCAGCCACGCTGCTGTCGAGACTGCAGCCCGCTTCCCCGTCCAGAGCACAGAGCTCGGCCCTTTCCGGGTCATTCACCTCCCGAGTGTCCAGTGACGATTCCCGGCAGTGGGAGCCGCCCAGCGGGACAGTCGGGCAGTTGCTTTCCAGACTGTGTCAGGCAGAGGCACTTCTGCCACTGTGGGGGATGGAGGTGCCCGTGGGCCGCCCCAGGTGCTCTGCCCTGGCCTGCTCCACGGGGACACGGCTGTGAACCGTGATGTCTCCCCCATGTTGGCAGGGCCCCGTCAGATGTTCACAGGACATCTGCACTCATTTTACAGCCGATGCCAAGAGATTGAGGCTTTGGCCTCCTGACCCCACGGTAGGCTAAAGGTAGCACCGCCTGGGGCGGCTGAGGGTGGGACTGAGTAACTGGGTGAAGGGTGCGTCTACCTTGGGTCCAGGCTAGCAGAGCCTGTGCGAACCTTCCCTAGTCTTGTAGACACAGGCTGGGCCCTACCCAGGGCCCCACAGTTCGTGGAGGAGGACCTGGAGCAGAGGGTTCCCAGCCTGCCGCAGGGGCTGGGACAGCGGAGGCTCGGCCTGGACAGGGAGGATGGAGGGCTTCCTGGAGGAGGTGCTGCATGCTGCTTTGAGTGGGAGGTGAGGTCATTTTTGGTGGAGCCAGGATTTCCCTCTGTCCATGGAGGCTGGGTGGCCCCAGCTTGGGGACCTGACTCCTGCTGCCTGTGTGCCAGCCTGCTTGCCTCCCCCCACTTCCTGTGAACCCTGGCGGGGGTCCCTGGTGGGTGCTCACCTGTCCTCGGGGACAAGGCCGAAACGGCGTGGGATGGAGGGAGCTTTGTCCCTCTGACCTGGCTAACCCGTTGCTGGTACCCCCTCTGGGCCTCAGTTTACCCACCCGTGGAGTGGAAGTTGGACAGATGGGCCCCCACTTCCATGTGAGGTGCTTCTGTGACACGGGGGCGGGACAAGGCACCTGCAGAGGCTAGGACCGTCCCAGCCCAGGGCCCTCTGGGTGACCGGGCAGAGCTTTGAGGGGGCCTGGCACATGCCCAGTGGACGATGCCACCCGTGCCCCCTGCAGGGCAAGATTCAGCTCTGGCCGCCCCTTAGCCACCTCCTCCTCTGCCTCCCCACCTTTCCTCTGGGCACGAAGTGGCCCCCGGAGAGGTATTTGTCCTGAGGAGCTGGGGAGCGCTGTCCTTCACGGGCCACAATCTTGCAGATGTGGAATGCAGGCGCAGAGGGCTCCTAAGGAATGGGTTAGCTTGGTGTTTCCCAGGCCGTGCTCCTTGGCACCCCGGCGCCCCGTCGTGGGCGCCCTGCAGAGAGGCCTGGAGGCTGCCGCGGGGGCCTCCCGGGACGGCGGGCCCTCCTTACGCTCCTCTCCTCATGCTTTTCTTTCCTTGCTGCTGTGGCACCTCCATCACGTTTTCCGTTTGGCCGCCTCCCCCCCCATCTGCTGTCCCCGTGTTGTGTCGTGTCGTGTCTTCCCTCCCCCGCCCCCTCGGCTTCTTTGGGTGCGTCTGGGCTCTGCTTCCGGCAGGAGTCGGCAGCGGCCTCCCAGTGGGCTGGCGGAGCCGAGGCGCGTGCGGGACCCCCGACAGGTCAGCGTGGGGCTCGGCCGGCCGTAGGCAGGCTGGGTGGCCTGCACCGTTGCTGGTGGGGCCGGACGTCCTGGCTGAAGGCAGAGATGCCGGCATGGGAGGTGGGGTGCTTGGGCCCCGCGGGAGTGGGTGGAGGGCCGTGTGGGGCCGTGACCTCACAGCCCTGTCCCCTGCCATCCAGGCGGCCTTGCTGGCCAGCGTAGCCGGGCCAGCCTGGGCTGCTGGGCGTGGGCCCCGCCTCGGGCCGGTTGGGGCAGTGGGCACCCGGGGTGTTGCGGGGGTGAGCCCTGCCCCGGCCCCCAGGAGCCCCCGGCCGTGCGCTGCTCGCAGGGGGTTGCTCAGCCAGACCCAGGCCAGGCCCTGTGGGTGACGCAGCTTTTAACATCAGTCCTGTCCTCCACCGCTCTGCTCGACAAACGAGTTTAGATCTTTCACGGGGAGCACGTATGTGAAGTGACAGAAAAGGGACTGACGTTTGAGGTGAGGGAGCATCGCATGTCACGTGCGTGTAAGGCCGCAGGGGAAGTGGGCAGCGTCCAGGCTGTCGGGGACCTTGGCTGCCCTGCGTCACTCACATTTGCCTTGAGCTCCACAGCTGCCTGGAGGAGAAGCAGCGTCCGGTTCCCGTTATCCAGGTCCAGGCCTGGCTGACCCCCCCACCTTGTGGAATGTTCCCTGTGAGCGGGTGCCTCTCTGCTCCTGCAGCGCCCCCCTTGCCCTGGGGCACAGGGCCCACCTCCTGGCCGTGAGCTCCGCGTGTCCCTGCCACGCTTTGTGCTCCTGGAGGACAGATTTATTGAACACCTGCTACGTGCCAGGCAAGGTGCCATGGATGTGGAGGAGACCGGGCAAGTGTAGAGGCTCCCTCCGGGGCCTCCTGATTCCTGGCATGCACTAGGTGCTCATGCAAGCTTGGGGGATCGGAGAATAGGGTGCTGGGCAGTTGAGCCTGGCCTTGTTTCTCTGTGACTTGGCAGCACTACGTAGACTGGGGGAAGCTGGGGGAGGTCTGAGGGCTGGGGGAGGCCAGGGAAGGCACAGGGAGTGGCCTGGAGAAGGAGAGGGCTGGCCGGACTGGGTTCTGAGGGATGCATAGGAGTTCCTGCCCTATAGGCAGATGCGAGGCAGGTGGCAGGGTGTGGTGCGCTAGCACAGTGCCTGGCGAGGGCCTGGACTATTCCAGGTTGGCCCTTCTCTGCCACTGACCTGTCCTTGCAGCCTTGGGGGTGCTGCAGGGGGGCCAGGTGGGGGTGCTTGGCGTCCATCCAGCTTAAGGTTTGGGGCTCCCTTTGAACTTCCTTTGCAGACATGTTTTTGCTGTGTCCCTAGGGGGGTTTTGGGAGCTGGTGCTGACCACGGGCTGGGTGGGGTGAGACCCTCTGCCGTGGTGAGGAGGGATGCTGCTGTGAGGTGGCGGGACCCCCTGCCAGAACATTCCTCCTGGGGCCCATGATGGCTTATTCTGCTGAAGTGCTACCTGACGTGGCTTGTGGCCGTGTCACTTGGGAGACCCCGAGGACGCTAGGCCCCCTGGAGTGTGGCTGCCCCCTGGCTTCCTCACAGGCAGGCTCACCAGACAGGCCCCTGTCCTTTCATCCAGGTACAGAGGACTCCCTGGACAGGGCTCAGGGCCAAGTGAAGCCAGAAGCCCCAGGGACCGGGCTGTGGTGCCTGGGGAGCCTTGGGGAAGGGGATGGGGCTGGGGTGGCCGACGTCCATCCTCTTCCAGGGCCAGGTCTGGCCTGGGGGTCCAGGGCCCGACACGTGCGCGTAAATGTAATATACAGCGGGCGGATCTCAAGTCTGCCAGCGCCGTCCTGGGCGCGCTTAATTACCTTTGTGCTTCGCTACGAGCCTGTCTCCCTTTCCGGAATTTATTTTAGCTAATGAGTTGGAAATGCCAGAGTAGTATTTCAGGTGATGGGAAGACAATGCATTATCACACATGGGGCAGTTAGCGCTCATGACAAATCTTTATTGTGGTTCCTTCTCAGTCGTGCCTCTGGGTGCTCCCAGACAGATGGCCCAGGGGTGAGGGGGTGGTCCCTGTCCATCGGTCCTGACCACTGTGGTCACTGTGTTTGTGGAACTGGAAGGGGGAGGGGCTGGAAAGTCCAGTCCCTGGGCGGGCGTCTGTGCCCGCCTCTGCTCCAGCCACTCCCCAAGCCGGCTGGTCCCGTGCGTGCAGGGCCCAGGGAGCTTGCTGGGCTCCGGGGTGCACGGGCCTGCTTCCCCAGCTCCCCGGTGAGGGACGGGTGCCTGTCCCTCATGCGGGCTCCCTGCTTCCCTCCAGGCTGAAGCAGCGGTGGCCGCGGTGGCGGTGGCAGACACGGTCCGGGACGGCCCTCCGTCCGTGGGCCCTGGTGGCGCGTCGAAGACGTGGAGCCGCGGCGGGGCCTGCACCACGGCCCTGGTCACCCCAGCCCCAGGCATCCCAGCGGGAGCCTCCACGGGCCCATCAGCCGCAGCCTCCTTCTTCCTCAGGTACGTTCTCCTGGGGCAGGCCCGGGGCCTGGCTTGGGGGCAGCTTGGGCGCGGACAGTGTGAGGGGGCCTGGGGACCTCAGCCTCTGGCCTGGCAGCCTGCGGGCCTTCCCGGGGAGATCTGTGGCCTTGCGCTGCTGGCAGTCGAGCAGAAGGGGAGCTCGCAGCCGTCCTTCCGTCCGTCCGGCCTCTCAGGGCGCCACATCGACGGCAGTGTGAGTGGAGGCCTCTCGCCCTGGGGGTGGGGTACAGCCAAGGACAGGGTTCGAACTCTGCCGCTCCGAGCTGTGCAACCCTGGGCAGGTCACGTAACCTCTCTGTGCCTCAGTTTCCTCAGAGGTGCAGCGAGCTGATGTCTGTGAGGCCCTGAGAGGACGCTGCCCCAGCGGGAGGACGCTCAGCTGTGGGTGGTGGATGTCCTTGGGCGGCCCTGAGCCAGGGCCGGCGGGAGGGGGAGGGTGGCCGTGGAGGGGGGGCAGATGAGGCAGGTCTCAGGGCAGCTGTCCCAGCAGTCGGGGAGCACAGGGGTGGAACGGGCCCGGGGGAGCATCCCTGGGTGACCGAGGAGGCTGTCCTGGGGGCCGGCTGTACCCACACCCCACCTACCGGGCTCCCCCTCCTGGGGGGCTGCTGGCACACCCCCTCACGGCTCTGCTGTCAGATCTGGCTCCACCGGCAGCAGGAACCAGGTGGGTCCCCGCCCCAGCCCCGAGCTCCAGTGCGCAGGGCCGACCGGGCCGTCCGCGTCCCCGGGATGCCTTGCGTGGCCCCGCAGACACCAGGTCCTGGGCCGTCGGTTAGCGTGGACGAGGCCTGGCAGGCCGGGGCGCTGCGTCAGCAAGGTGCAGCGTGCGGGGGAGTGGTGTGTGGGAGCAGGGGGTCCCTTCTCCCACTTGCGCGCCCCCTGGCGATGCCCTTGGGTTCCGAGCTTCCCCCTGTGGCGTGGGGAACGCAGGATGTGCCGGTGGTAATGAGCGGTGATGGCTGGCCCGGCACGGGTCACTGTCCCATTAGCAGCCCCTGCGGGCACTAATCTGGTCCCCTGATCCCAGGAGCCTGCGCCGCGTCAGCTTGGCCCAGTGGCGGGCACACGGTGGGGTGTTGGGGGGCGCCAGGCTGGTGAGCACAGCATCGTGGCCCTGTGCGGGCTCACCACCCCAGCTAGGTGCAGAGAGCCCGGCTGGGACTCTGGCTACGGGGCAGGTGGGGCCTGCCTGGAGGGCCCGGGAGCCCTGTGGAGGGGACGAGAGGGGCAAAGCGGGCCTCGGGAGGTGTCCTGGCCCGGGTAGGCTCTGCCCCTGGGCTTTGGGCAGCGGCCGCACTCCATCAGGCCATGCTTGCTGGGGGATTTCAAGCCTGAGACCCTCTGAGGACGAAGACCAGCTCCGGGGGTCTGGGCGCCACACTGGCTCCTTAGCAGCCTAGGGCCCGCAAGAGGGGTGCGCCTTTTGTCTCCAGCTGAGCTAGGCTGCCTCCACTGACCTTGGGAAGTTACCATAGAAACAAGCACTGGGGGCTGGTTTACAAGGCATGGGGCGGGGGTGGGGTGGGGGGGGACACTGCCGGCTGCCATTACTTCCAGCCTGTTGGATCCCCCCAGTCACAGCGGCTTCCGGAGGGTCCTGGGCCACGTTGTGGGGTGGGTGTTCCTGAGGGGAACACCGTCTCCAGCTCGTGCCTGATTTGGGCCCGAGACCCTCTGCCCTTTGGGGCTGTGGCACCCTTCACTGTTGGGGTGAGGGGGGTGCTCTCAGCTGTATGTGCCCTTCTTTGCTTTGTGGGGCTGTGGCTCAGAGGGGAAAGGGGCTTGTCCAGAGTCCCCAAAGACCAGGAGCTGCTGGACCCCGGGGGGCCTCGGGCACGAGCTGAGCGCGTGTTCCGTGCTCCCACCTGCATCCCTCACTGGGCATCTGGGGGGCAAAGCTGACACCCAGCCCATGCCCTGCCCCTCGGAAGTTTCTGGTAGTCGGGGTGGGGTCTGTCAGCCTTTGACAGCAGCACGGAGCCTTTGAAGGAGCCGAGCAGTGTCGCAGGACACAGGCTTTGAGGGTTGAGTAGGAGTCCGGTGTTTGCCAAGTGGAGACGGGATAGGGTGGGGTCAGGATCTGGGTTCTCCACCGGCCCTGAGCACTCCCTGCGGGCATGCTAGCCGCGGGCCTTCCCGACCACCTCCGAGCCCCTCACCCTGCTGTGGGCAAGCCAAGGTGGGGGTGATTCTGTGGGTGGCTTGGTGCCCAGGGTCTTGTTACAGGGCGTAGGGCACAGGGGTGAGGCCCGGCGCCCTGCACGCCTCAGCTGGGCTGGGTGGGTCGCTCGGGCATTGCAGCCACAGCTGTGACCGAGAGCTCAGCGTGCCAGCCCCCACCAGAGTCCTGAAAAGGCCGGGCCGCCAGTAATTACATTTTCTCCGGAGGCTCTGGTGACCTTGACTCCCCCTTCCCGAGTCCTCGGGACGCTGTGTGATGTCCCCGTCCTTCCTGTCTCTGCAGCCTTTCCTTCCCCGAGATGCGTCCGTTAGTGCTCTCTCCTACCCGCGCTTCTGGGCCTCTCCGGGGCTCACCTCCTGGACCCCTGAATCTAGATGGCGTGGGAAGAACTGCTGGGGGTCTTCTGGGCAGGTGCAGGGCAGGGCGAGTGGTGGGTTCCTTCGGCGACAGGAGCCCCCTGCACTCGTAGGCACCCCCGCCGCCCCATTGCAGTCTCAGCGGAGCCCCCTTCCCGTCAGCCCGGGTGCCCAGGCCACGGAATGTCAGCCCAGGTGCCCAGGCCACGGAACGTCAGGTGTGGCACCTGGCAGAGGCCCAGAACCAGAGCGGGTGCTGCCCAGAGGTGCATGGGCAGGAGGGCCCCACGGAGAGGTGTCTGTCACCGGCAGGGTGCGTGAGGCAGCTTCGTAGCCTCAGCGTGAAGTTCCCAGGTGACGTGCAAAAGGCAAGCAGGCCATGGCAGGGAGCAGCGGTCCAGGTCAGGGCTGCTAGGACCTTGGGCCTCGGCCTCGGAGGCGTAGGCCCCCTTAGCAGGCAGCTCTGAGGGGGGATGCAGGCGTGGGGCGTGGCATGTGGCATGTGGCATGTGGCTTGGTCTGCCGGCCTCCAGGCGGCCCAGGCAGGAAGCCCTGGGTTGGCCGTAACTGACCCCCACACACATCCAGACAGGCCCGTGTGTCTCCTCAGGGTGATTAAGGACCTCACCGTCAAGGCCAACTGCCTGTGAAATTACCTTCTTGTTTGGAAGAGGCAATTTTTCTTTGTAAAAAGGCAAATATTTTCTTTTCTGTTTATGTGAATTAATGACCCGGGCCAGTGAGCCTGGGGAAAGGCCTCTGGGATTAGGTGAGAGGGCTGGGAGCTCAGAGGGAGGTTGGAGGAGCTCGGTCCCTCCCTCATTCATTAGTTCACTCCCTCCCTCCTTCCCTCCCTCCAGGCCCCATCCTGAGCTTCCCTGTGTTCTAGGCCTGGGCTTGGCAAACCCCTGCCCTCCAGAGCCCCCACCTGATGGGACACAGCCGTGTGAACCTGTGGCTCAGGGCGTGGAATGGTTCCCGTGGTAGCAGCAGGCACAGGGTTTGGGGAAGCCCAGTGTGGGGGCATCAGGGCAGGCTTCCCGGGGGAGGTGTCCTCTGAGGACGAGGAGAGCTGTGCGTGCAGGTGAAGTTCCTGCTTTTCCAAGTCTCCTCTCTAGAGCCAGACCACTCAGACGTGCCCACCCGCCCCCTGCAGGTTCTGCCTTGAGCCCCCCGCACCCCAACCCTGCTCCCCAACAATGCAGTGGGTGTTCGGGGTCCTGAGTGTGGTGCCTGTGTGTTCTCTTAGCCTCTGTGAAGCCTGGCATCACTTCCTCCCCCACCCTCACTGCCTGGAAACCAGGTCTGTGCACCCAGAGGCTGGGACCATCCCGCGACCACCCCCAGGCCGTGTGAGCTGAGGTGCAGTTGCTCAGTGGCTGACGGTCTTGTCCCGGTTTTGAAGGGAGCTGGATTTCATCACAGGAGACAGTGCTGTCCCGAGGCCTCTGAGTCATGCCCGGTGAGGCAAGCCTGTAGGAACAGAGACCTGGAGGGCTGGGCAGGCTGGGCACAGCTTCTCAGCTCCCAGCCCTGCGGGGACTGACCCAGGGCCAGGGAGGGAGGAGGGGGTGCCCCGAGTTAGGTCAGACCATGGGGCAGAGACGCCCAGCCAGTACCGTTCCAGCCTCGTGGGACTGGCGGGACTTCAGATGGCTCCGGGCCCAGCCTCTGTCCAGGCGAGACCTGGGCGTGTCCAGCGGGGAAGGACACCTCCCTGTGCTCTGCTGCTGGGACCTGAGGGTGACGGAGGGGGCTGAGGTCTGTGCCGGACACCCTGGTTCCTGAGAGGGTCACAGAGGGTGCAGAGCCGTCTGTGGCCTTGAGCAGCAGGCAGAGCACTGCCTTCTGGTGTGGCCTCTGCAGCCCGATGTCCTGTCTCCCCCAGCGCCTTACCCGTCCTCCTGGCCTTCACGTCCCCTTGAGCCTTGGGGGGTTCAGGGTGGCCCCACCCCAGCCTCGGGGACCCTGGGTGGCCCTGCCCGACCTAGGGAGGAGCAGGGAGCCAGCTGTGACGGGAGCGGGGGACACACCTCGGCTGTGGTGGTCTGCTGACCTGTCCAGTCTCCTCGAGGGCCCAGCCGGTGCCTCCCAGGACAGGCCGGTGCCGGGCAGTCCCTGTGCTGCCCTTCCCCCACGTCTTGGGGACTTCTGTTCAGGCGGTTTTGGGTTTAGGGCACATGCGCTCAGGCAGGAATCGGGGCCGCGTCTCCGGCTGAGGGCCCCGGCCCGAGTTGTCCGGGCAGCTCGTGGGTTCCGCTCACAGGCCCCCGCCCCCGCCAGGCGTGCACCGGCCGCCCCACTGAGTTAGGAAGGGTCCGCCCCGCACCGTAGATTACTTTTATTTTCCTTGATGACACCTCGCTAGGAAGAAAGCCGTCCCTGGGGTCTCTTAAAAGACAGCTCCTGTGAAAGATGAGAGGAGTTAAGCAAAACGCCGGTAGCTGCTCCGAGTGGGAGGCGGGCTGGGGGCCGTGTGCCCAGAGGGTGCAGGCCCTCCTGTCGGGCCCCTTTGAGGGGCACAGGTGAGACTCAGGGGCCTGGGGTCTTTGGGAGAAGGAGGGCGGGCGCAGCAGGACTGGGAGAGGGGCAGCTGGGCGGGGCGGCGGGGGGCTGCCTGCAGGCCTGGTGGGCAGCTTCTTTCAGCCCTGAGTTGGCCCTGCTCTGACCTCCAGCCCCTTTCACCGGGAAGGCGGGCGGGGTGGGGGGGCTGACGGAGGCCTGGGCCATCTGGAACCAGGGCCGCCTGGACCCAGGCCCGTCTGTGTCACCTGTGCTGGGTGCCTTGAATGCGTTCGCTCCTCAGGGCTATACACGAGGGCGTCTGGTGGTCATGTCATCCCATGTTAGAGATGGGGAAATCGAGGCACAGAGAGGCTAAGTCACCACGTGTGGGTCACACAGCCTGTGAGTGGCGGACCCCAGCATGTGCCGTCCCGCCCCAGCTGCTGAGTTGGGGACTTGGGGCGGCAGAGGGTGGGGGAAGGGGATGCCCTCAGTGCGGGGTGTGGAGGGGGGCCGGGGTCCCGTGTCTGCCTGGGGCCTCTGTCGCCTGGCCTGTACTGGCAGAGCTGCCAGTGGCTGGACATGGTGGCCCCAGCCCCGGGGGCCCCTGCTTGGCTGGGGGGGAATGACCTGTGGCCGTGTAGCCGCATTTAGGGTGGGGCGGGTGGCAGGACAGCTCTGAGGACCCGCACCGCCTCTCCTCCCTTCCCCTCCCCTCCCCACGCCTCCCGCCCCTGCCCTCTCCGCCCCTCCCCTCCCCAGGGCTGCCCAGAAGCTCAGCCTGGCCTCCAAGCGCAAGAAGCCCCGCCCGCCGCCGGCCCCCGCCGCCCGAGGAGCCGCCACCTACCCCACGGACTTCAGTGGGGCCCTGCAGCTGTGGCCGCCGCCCGTGCCCCCCTGCCTGCTCAGGGCCGCCTCCAAGGCCAAGCACAACCCCAGCAGTGTCGGAAAGGTAGGCCCTGCCCTGACTTGGGGGTGACCCTGGGGGGTGGCACGAGGCTGGGGTGTCTGGGCAGCTGCGGGATGGGGTGCGGGAGGTGGAGGGGATGCTTCCTTCTCCTGGGCTGGACCAGGCTGGTGAGTGTACAGATGGGGCGACAGAGGCCCAGGCCCACGGTGACGGCTCCAGGTGGTGGCAGGGAGCCTGGCAGACTGTGGTGGGCCTACAGGGAGTGGGTGGGAGGGTCCCAGGGGCACGGGCTGGTCTCAGTGTGGGGCGGGACGGCCAGGGCTTCCCGGGACTCAGGGGTGGGGTCTGGCCCCAAGAGCCCCCTTGCCTCGTCTTTGTTGGTGTGCTGCCCTCAGGGGATCCAGGGGGCAGGGGTGGGACCCCTCAGCTATCCAGAGTCCCGGCAAAGCCCAGCCGCAGCCTGACCTGAGAAGTGGGGGAGCGGTTGAGTCAGGATGCTCCCAGCTTCAGGTGGGGACGCAGGCCCCGAGTGGAGAAGGCCTCGCCCAGGCACAGGCTGGCTGCTCCTGGCTCCTGTGGCCTTTGGCTGGGACGGTTTCTGTCCCGGTCCCATCTGGGTTGCCCGTGACGGCCCCCCAGGTCTGGGTCGGGGCTGCCTGTGCGGCTCTGCGTGCGTACATTAGTGGGGGATTCTGTGCCTCTGGAGGCACAGCAGGGTGGGGCCTGTCACCAGGGCCACACGGCTCTGGGGTGAGCACAGGACCCCAACCCTGAGCGTGCACCCCATCGCGTTTCCCTGGCCTTCTGCCCGCTCTGCCCCTCCCCGAGAGTGGCGGCTGCCCACCGGGCACTGGGTCCGGCCTTTCCAGTGCCCAGAGGCCCAACCCCTGCAGAGCTGGGGAGGCGGGTTCCACGCACCCCTGGACTCAGTCTGTCCTGCCGCCTAGGACACGCCCCAGGGGGCTTCTGCTCCTAGTGATGGCTCTGCAGAGGGGTCTGATGCATCTGCAGGGGTCACCCTGCCCGGGCCCGAGCTGCTCCCCAGGCCCCCACCCCACCCTCCCCCTGGCCCTCCTGCTGTAGCCTCTGTGCTCGGCCTCCCGGAGGTCAGTCCCCGTGTCCAGACGTCCAGGAAGCCTTCCCTCACCCCATCACCACCACGCCCTGAGACGGAGGTAGACGTGTCCCCCCGGGAGCTTGCTGAAGTGGGGAATCTGGGCCCTGCTTGGGCGGTGGGAGTGCCGGGGCCAGAGGAAGGACACCGCGAGCTGGCCGTGGGGAGGGGGCTCTAAGCAGCTCTGGGCCTGGTCACTCGGCCCGTCTGGGGTGGGGGCTGGGTGGCTGGAGGGTTGGGGAGGCTCGTGGTGCGGACCCTGCTTTCTTACCGCCGCCGTGTTACTTGGGGCTCCAGCAGGCCTCCCCGTCCCCCTGGGGCCAGGCCCCCCACCCAAGTATTCCAGGGCGGGGGCTCCTCCCCTCTCTCCGGCAGACCACCGCTGTGCCCTGGTCCCCTGCGGCAGGGAGCCCGTGGCCGCCCGTCCTGGTCCTCTCACCGTGCCCCCCAGAGCCCCCTCCCCAGCTCCCTGGATGTTATTTGCATGAAGAGCACATAGTTAGAAATGCCTTCTGAAAGACATTTAATATTGTCAGAGGAAAGAAAGTTAGATTACCCTCGATTCCTGACATTAATGTACCACTTAAGGTAATTCATCATCCTGCGGTATTAAAGAAGACAGCCCCTCCCCCCAGGGCTGCCTGGGCCGTCTCTTAGGAGTGGAAGCCCCTTTTTATGCAAAATGTATTTTTTCCCTACCTAGCTGCTATTCAGCGGGGCTTTGCAATATCTGAACATTTAGGGGGGAGACGTGCTTGTGTGGCGCAAAGACCCTGTCATTTCCCCGCGGTAATGAAAGGATTCTCGCAGACAGTGACCCAGGCATTTTGCTGGGACGGTGGCGCGTGGCGTGGGGCTGGCGCATGCGATGTCCCCTCCCCGCCGGGAACGCTCTCCAATCCGCAGAACCCATTTGGCTCCTGAAGCGGCCAGGAGTTCACGCTGAAAAAAAATTGCCCAAAATTACTGGGAAATGCACGTTTTCATCTGCTTGGCAGTGGCGTTTGGAAATGAAATAGTTTTGTTCATGTCGTCGGGGAATAAGAGAATCGATTCTCGGCTAATGGAGCCCAGGTTCGGAGGAGCTCAATAGAAAAGTATGTCTTTCCGCGTCTCCCCGGAGGACCCCCTCTCCTTACGGCGGCGCGAGTTTGCATGTCAATTTGCCACATGCCGAAGGGACGGAGATGGTGCCTCGTGCGAACTACCCACGGTAAACCAATTTCGCCGGAGTTATGTATCTGTCAGTTACAATTAAACCCGTGAAAAATATTGGCTCTGAGATGAGGCTGGTAATTTGATTTACACTGTACTGGAGAAATCGGAGATTTCACCGGAGAGCGGAGGGTGGTGTCCTCCAGCGGAAACCGGAGTCTGGTGCCTTCTCCTGGGAGGGCCCCCCCCAGGGTGGCTTGCCCTGTCAGCACTCGGGCCCCCTTGGCCACACCCAAGATGTGCAGCCCAGGGTGATTGTTCTCCACGCGGGTTTGGGGGTGTTTGCAGTGTCACTTGTTCTGGGCTCCTGCATCTTGGTTCCTGGCTTCCCTCCCCTCTGAGCTTTCTGTTCCCTTGAGGGCCTTGGGGCTGGTAGTCCAGCCCCAGGAGCTGGCATGAACGTGGGTAGGGAGCACGGGCAAGCCTTGTATCTGCTTTTGTGTTTGGGGGACTCACAGTGGCAGAGGCTGCCTGGTGGCCTGTTGGGCCCTGAGCTGAGCCGAGCCCTGTCCAGCTCTGCTCTGTCCCCACCCCGGGCCCCCACCCCAGCCTTTGTCTCTCCACCATCTCCCCTGGCCTGGGGATTCAGGATTCCCGTCTCCTCTGGGATCATCCCGCCCTCTTCGTTCCGGGTTCTGTGCCAGTGGGATTGCCTCTGGCGTCCTGCTGACCCGGAGTCCTGCCACAGGTGTCCAAGGGGTTTGAGTCTCCCCAGGTGTCCTTGGGGTTCCGAGCGGCTCTGGGGTCAGAAGCACCAGATCCCGTTTCTCCCCGAGGGCGCCGCAGGCGTCAGGCCCGTCCCCCTCCGCGTGTTTGTCCTTCCTTCACTCCACACACTCCTGCCCACCCACCGCCTGAGGTGCAGACACGGGAGGATGTGCCCAGGGCTCTGAAGGCCTCTGGCTTGGGGCTGGGAGCTGGGGGAAAGGGCTCCCTGGAGGAGGTGAGGCTGGACAGACACGTGGGGGGCCGGGGTGCGGGGCACTTGTCCCTCCCCTCAGCAGGGAGGCAGCTGCTCGTGCGGCCCGCGCGCCCCTCGCCTGCCTGGCCGCGGCGCACGGCTGTCTTTCCTCGGGCCTGCCCGAGGTCGGGAGCTGGGGGGTGGGGGAGGCCCCGGCTGTGAGGCAGCCCCTGTCCTCCGCATCAGGGGTGGAGGACACGCCTTCGGAGGAGCGTGCGTGGGGCTCTGAGGGGACCCTGTGGGCGGGGCCGGGGCCTGTGCCTTCCTGTCTGGTTGGGCCGGGTCTTGCCGCCCCGATCTGCTTGCCCCTCTCTTTCCGCCCTCAGATTTGGGGTTTGGGATTTCAGGAGACCCCCTGGCAGGCTGTGTGACACGGGTGAGACAGTCGACCTCTCTGAGTGTGTTCCCTCCCCGTTCTGAAGCCTGTGCGGGCCCGGGGGTGGGTCGCCATGGCGGCTGGTCCAGCGGGGAGCTGGCGGGCCTGGGGTGGGCCTGTGTGGGGTGACCCTGCTCTCAGAGGCCTGTCTTTGGGTTCAGCTCCCTTGGTGCTGGCTCTGCCTCGGAGTCAGCGAGAGGGTGCGGAGGAGCCCCAGATCGAGGTGCGGTGCGCTCTGGGTCCCGTCCTCGTCCTTCTGTCTCTCTGCTCGCTGGGGCAGCTGGAGTCTGCTCCCTCTGTCCTGCCCTCCCTCCGCCCTGTGCCCCCCGCGCTGTGCTGACGCGCTCTGTTCCCGGCCAGCCTCTCCTCTCGCTGGCCCTCGTTTTCTCCCTGCATGGCTGACCTCATGTGGGAGGCGCTCTGGCCTGGAGCTGGGGTGCCGGCGCCGCGTTCCTGCGGCGGGGACCCCACGCCGGGGCCTGGCCCACTGTCCTGACTCGCGTGAAGCCCCTCCTGCCGTGTCCTTAGCAGCTGCTCAGATGCCCGCCCTGCCCACCTCCCCAGGTGAAGGTCATGCTGCGGATCTGGCCTGCGCAGGGGGCCCAGCGCTTGGCCGAGTCCTCGTCCTTCCTGAAGGTGGACCCGAGAAAGAAGCAGGTGACCCTCTATGACCCGGCCACGGGGCCCCCAGGCTGTGCGGGCCCCCGACACGCCACCACGGCTGCCGTTCCCAAGATGTTTGCCTTCGATGCCGTCTTCCCCCAGGACTCGGAGCAGGTGAGGGTGACAGTGGCGGCCTCGGGTGGGGGCGGGGCCTTCTCGTGCAGAGCCGGGGCTGGGCGGGGGTGGGGGTGGGGGGGAGGCCGGCTGTGTTTCCCCTTCCTCGCTGGCCTCCCAGCCCTCGTGGTGTGTCCACCCAGCTCCTGGCCTGGTTCTCAGGCCAAGTTTTTCAGAGCCCATGCCGCATGGAAGCTTTCCGAGTGGTGCTTTGTTTCCCAGAGATGCTCCTCCACGTGTCCCGTGTGTGCCGTGCGTGCGTGCAGCATGGTGTGTGCCCGGCGTGGCCGCAAGGGCACTGTGACTTCTGTGTGTGTGCGTGCACACTGCGTGTGCCTGTCAGCTGTGTCTGGCTGGTTCATGCTGTGAGTGTGTGTGTGTCCATGTCCGGTCCGTGTGTGTCTTGTGTCCACGTGGAGATTTTTGTGTCCTTGGTCTTGGGCGCCCTCCCGGCCACCTCGTGGACTCACTGTCTGTACGTAATGAGACAGAAGTGGCGGGAGGCCGGTGGCTGCCTGACTCTGTGCCTCTCCCCCAGGCCGAGGTCTGCTCGGGGACAGTGGCCGACGTGCTTCAGTCGGTGGTCAGTGGGGCCGATGGCTGCATTTTCTCCTTTGGCCACGTGAGCCTTGGTAAATGCCCCTTACCATCCCCTCTCTGCAGTCGCTGGGCGCCATTTCTGGGTGGGGTGGGGGGTGGGCATATCCCATATGGGCAGCAGGTGGGCACCTGGGGCGGGGGGCTGTGGAGAGGAAGCTGAAACCCTGTAGCCCTAGAAGGTAGAGCCGCGGAGTGGGTCGGAAGAGGCCCCCGGGGTCTCAGCGGCCCCAGGTTGGCCTGAGGGCCCCGGGCGGGGCCAGGGAAGCAGCTGCCGGGTCTGCTGGGCTCTGAGGGCTTGTCACGCTGGCCCCAGGCAAGTCGTACACCATGATCGGGAAGGACAGCTCGCCCCAGAGCCTGGGCATCGCGCCCTGCGCCATCTCCTGGCTCTTCAGGCTCATTGACGAGCGCAAGGAGAGGGTGGGCGCCCGCTTCTCCGTCCGCGTCTCGGCCGTGGAGGTGTGCGGCCGGGACCAGAGCCTGCGGGACCTGCTGGCCGAGGTGGCCTCCAGCAGCCTGCAGGACGCCCAGTCCCCGGGGGTGTACCTGCGGGAGGACCCCGTCTGCGGGGCGCAGGTACGCCGAGGCTGCCGCGCGGGGAGCAGGGCCGCGGGCTTGGGGGCCGCGTGGGGGTGGCGGCTCGGCCCCGAGCCACTCAGGCGCCCTCCCCGCTGTCCGTCTGTCTGCAGCTCCAGAACCAGAGCGAGCTGCGGGCGCCCACGGCTGAGAAGGCGGCCTTCTACCTGGACGCGGCACTGGCTGCGCGCAGTGCCAGCCAGGCCGGCGGTGGCGAGGACGCCCTGGGCGGCTCGCACATGCTCTTCACGCTGCACGTGTACCAGTACCGTGTGGAGAAGTGCGGCAGGGGCGGAAGTAGGTGGCCGTGGCGCCTGCGTGGTGTGGGTCCGGCCGCCCTCCCTCTCGGCAGGACTGTCCCGGGTGTGGGCTGCGGGGCAGGGTCTGGGTGCCCTGCGGCCGAGCCTTCACCCTCCTGCCCTGTGGTTTCAGTGTCTGGAGGCCGCAGCCGCCTGCACCTCATCGACTTCGGCAGCTGTGAGGGGGCACCTGGCAGGGGTGGGGAGGCCCCCGGGGGCCCGCCACATCTGTCCTTGTCGGCTTTGGGCAGCGTCATCTTGGCCCTGGTCAGTGGAGCCAAGCACGTGCCCTACAGGTGAGTGGTGGGCTCCTGGCCGGGGCCCTGGGGACCCAGCCCAGCCCAGCCCACGTCAGGCGTGTCCAGCTTGTCTGTGGTCCCTGAGCCCCTCAGTTCTTTGCTCCTCCATCACCTGACGGGCCTTGCTGCCCGAGGGCTGGGGGGGGGGTGGTCCTGGCGCCCAGGGCGTGGGGAACAGAGGTGGGGGTCAGCCCTGACCCCGAGGCTCCAGGCCTGGCCCTGGTCCAGCGAGAGGCCCTGCGGCAGCCCACGCGCCCAGCCTCCCACCCGGCATCCCTCCTGGGCCCTCAGCTCCTGCCCCCCGCCCCTCCCCGGCCCCCAGGGAGCACAGGCTCACCATGCTGCTGCGGGAGACCCTGGCCACCGCCAGCTGCCGCACCACCATGATCGCCCACGTCTCCGATGCGCCCGCCCGCCACGCCGAGACGCTCAGCACCGTGCAGCTGGCCGCCCACCTCCACCGCCTGCGCAGGAAGAAGGTCAAGGTTGGCTCCACCTCCCGCCTGCCCCTCCCTCTCCCCAGGGCCCCTGCCTGCATGGTGGGGGTGCCGGGGCCCCGCGTCCTGGGGTCACAGGGCTGTGCCCACACGGCCTTGCCCAGAGGCGGCGGGGCCCAGGCTCGAGGTCGCCCCAGGCAGAACCGGACCTGCTCGTGCCGGGGGCTGTGGTTGTCTGGCCTCTATCTGCCTGGCTCAGGGGTAGGTGTGTGCTCAGGGCAGCCTGGTGGGATGGCCGTTGCCTGTACCCCTCCCAGGCCTGGTCCAGCAGGGCACGCCCCAGGCAGCCCTCCGTCGGGCCGGAGGGTGGAGTTAGGGGCGCCCCGGGGTGCGCTGGGTCTGACTCCGGGGTTTGCACTTACGCGCCATGTGCTGAGGGCACGTGTTCTCACCCCCCTGTGACTCGGCTGAGCGCTTCCTTGGAAGTGGCTGAGGAGGTCCGGTTATGTTCGCGGCCTGAGACCTCTCGTGCCGGTCCAGTGCTTGATGGGACACGGTTGGTGGCTGCGCTGTCACTTCCTTCACTGGAGCGTGGTGTGTGCGGCTCGGGTGCGGGGGAAGGGGGGGCAGGCGGGGAGGCTGCTCAGGTGGGCCTGCTCTGTTCCCAGTACGCGTCCAGCTCCTCGGGTGGGGACAGCTCCTGCGAGGAAGGCCGTGCCCGCCGCCCCCCGCACCTGCGACCCTTCCACCCGCGCTCTGCAGCCCCAGACCCCGACCGCCTGGCCCCCAGCTCGCCCGGCGACCCCGACTACTCATCCAGCAGCGAGCAGTCCTGCGACACCGTCATCTACGTGGGGCCGGGGGGGGCGGCGCTGTCGGACCGCGAGCTCACGGACAGCGAGGGCCCCCCCGACTTTGTGCCCATCATCCCCGCACTGAGCCGCCGCCAGCCCTTCCGGGGCCCGCGTGACGCTGACCACTTCCGCTGCAGCACCTTCGCGGAGCTGCAGGAGCGGCTGGAGTGCATCCACGGCAGCGAGGGCCCCCCAGGAGGCCTGGGTGGCACCAGCGGAGCCCAGGCTAGCCCGGCCCGCGGGGGCAGGAAGCCCTCGCTGCCCGAGGCCACGGCCCCCAGGAAAGCCGTGGGCTCCCCACTGGCCGCCAGCACGCCTCGCGGCAGCCCCGGCCCAGATACCCACCGGGGTGCCCCAGAGCCCTCCAAGGCTGGTGGTGACCAGAGAGAGGACGGCAGTGCCAGACCCGAGCTGCCTGTGCCGGATAAGGCCACGGGGGGCAGAGGCAGGAGGCCGCTGCCCAGCCCGGCCCCCCCACTGCCTCGGCAGCTGGAAGCTGGCGGGGCCCCAGAGGAGCCTGGGGGAGCCGATGGTGTGGGTGTGGTACGGACACCCCCCGTGGGCATGAGCGGGCAGGAGGGCTGCCCCCGCCCCTCCGCACGCGGCCAGTGTCTGGAGCGGGGCCTGCTGACCACCACGGTGACCTTGCAGCAGCCCGTGGAGCTCAACGGCGAGGACGAGCTGGTGTTCACACTGGTGGAGGAGCTGTCCCTGGGGGGGCTGGCCGGCCCCGGGCGCCCCTCCAGCCTGGCCAGCCTCAGCAGCGACTGCTCCCTGCAGGCCCTGGCCTCGGGTTCGAGGCCCGTCAGCATCATCAGCAGCATTAACGACGAGTTCGACGCGTACACCTCGCAGGCGCCCGGTGGGGCTCCGAACGGGGCGGCCGAGGCTGGCGGCAGCCACGGCTCCTCCGTCAGCTCGTGGCTCAGCGAGGTCAGCGTGTGCACGGCCGACAGCCTCGGCCCCGCCCCGCGGCCTCCCTCGCGGGCCAGCCCAGACCCCTTGAGCCCCGGCTCGCCAGCGGGGCCTGAGCCTCTGGGCTCCCCGATCCTGGATGGCTCCTTGGAGGGCAGCAGCTTTCAGTTCTCAGAGCAGGACAGACCGGAGAGTCCCGGCCCCGCCCAGAGTCCTCGTCCCACGGAGGAGGCCACGGCAGCTGCCAGCCGACCTGGCCGGGAGCCCCACGCCGCGTCCCCACGGCGGGCCGCCCCAGCACCAACCATCCACTCCAGCCTTCCCCGCAGACCGAGGACTACCTCAGCGGCCGGTCGTGTGGGCTGCCCCCGCCTGGCCCCGGGCCCGCCTGGCCCCGGAGGCCTCTTCGAGGACCCTTGGCTTCTCCGGGCGGACGAATGTGGCCTGCTGCCCCTGGCCTCTGCCAGCAGGGCCCCCGGCCTGGCCCCGATGCTGGCTTGTGCCCGGAGGGTGGTGGACGGCTGTGAGGTGGGCAGGGCAGCCCACAGGCCAGAGGCCGTGGCTCAGATCCCACTGCTGCGGAGGGGAGCCACCACGCTGGGTGTGACCACGCCCTCCACATCGTTCGGGGACGCCTTGGCCGAGGTAGCGGCCTGCCTGGGCAGCCCAAAGGCCACTTCCAGCAGCAAGAAGAGTGTGGCCTCCAAAGGGGACCTCTGCCCGCGGCCTGGCGTGGGGGCGGCCCCCCCGGCCCCGCCGGTGCGCAAGTCCAGCCTGGAGCACAAGAACAGCCCGGCGCCGGCCCCTCCCCAGGCCGGGAGCCTGGCTTGGGCCGGGGCTGCCACCTGCCTCCGAGGGGAGGGGGAGGCCAGGCCTGGCGGCCGGGCCGACCACTCCATCCCCAGGGCCACATCCAGCCTGAAGGCCCGGGCTGGCAAGGCAGAGGCAGGGTGCCGTCCTGCCACTCACGGGTCTCTGGAGCGGTGCGAGGAGGGCCTGGCGCACGGCAGCAGCAAGGCCAGGGAAGGCCCCGGGAGGCCGGCCCGGGCCATGCCCAGGTTGGGTGTGCCGCCTGCCAGCCCCACGCCTGGGCCCGCTCCTGCCTGTAGGAGCAGCCCGGCCAAGGGCGTGGGGGCCCCCAAGCCCCCCACCAGCGGGGGCAAGGGCCGCAGCCCGGCGGCAGGCGGGTCCAGGGCTCTGGGTTCTTCGGTGAAGCCGCTGGCCCCTGTGGCGGGCAGGACCCCTGGGGGCCCAGTGACGGGCCCCAGGGTCGCCCCGCGAGCGGTGCCTTGCGTTGGGGCCAAGGCCAGCCGGGGCACCATCATGGGCACCAAGCAGGCGCTCCGGGCCGCCCACAGCCGTGTCAACGAGCTGGCGGCCGGCGGAGGCCACGGCCGAAGTGGCCCCTTGTGGGGCTCGGCCGACTCGGACAGCGGCAACGACAGCGGTGTGAACGTGTCCGAGGAGCGGCCGCCCGCGGGCCCGGTGCTGCCCTCCCCGTACAGCAAGGTGACGGCCCCGCGGCGGCCGCAGCGCTACAGCAGCGGCCACGGCAGCGACAACAGCAGCGTGCTGAGCGGGGAACTGCCGCCCGCCATGGGCCGCACGGCCCTCTTCTACCACAGCGGCGGCAGCAGCGGCTACGAGAGCATGATGCGCGACAGCGAGGCCACCGGCAGCGCCTCCTCGGCCCCTGACTCAATGAGCGACAGTGGGGCCGCATCCCCGGGCGCCCGCTCCCGCAGCCTCAAGTCCCCCAAGAAGAGGGCCACAGGTGGGTGTGGCCCAGCCCCTGCAGGGCCCCACCTTCGCGGATCCCAGTGTAGGCGGCCCTCGACGGTTTCACAGACGTGCCTGGGGCTGTTCAGGCTGTAGGTGTGTGCAGCCACTACCGTTTGTAGACGCACCCAGCGTGTGCCCTTCTCCGGTCCCTACGCTGCCTCTGAGGCTGGTCCCCATGCCCTCAGAGCGGGCTGGCAGGGGTGGGCCACACGGGGCACCCTGCTGAGGCGGGGGGAGCCGGGAGAGGACTTGGGTCTGGGGCTCCAAGCCTGGTGTTCCCCCCCGGGGCTGGTGCCCAGCTGCCTGGGAGCCCCCTGCTGTGCTGTTCCTGCCTCCAGCCCCTGGCCCTTCTGTCTCTGGGGACCTGGGTAGTGTGGGCCTGTTTCTTATGCTGGGTGTGGCTGGGGGGTTTGGCCACTGGCTGCTGTCCTCCGGGAGGGCGGGGGAGGCACGCCCTGGCTGAAGGTGGGCTGGGAAAGCAGGAGGCCGGCGTGGGGAGCAGGGAGGGGTGTGCTGGGAGATGTGGCTGGTGCCACAAGCATGGGCCTGGCTTGGGAGCCTGTCCGGAGGCGGTGCGGTAGAGACGGTTGCGATTAGGAAGCAGCATGGCCCCTTAGGCTGTCGGAGGGCTGCCTCCAGGGCTGGCGGGTGTGACCCTGAGGCTGCTGTCCAGCAGGGAGGGTGTGGCCGTCCCAGGCCGGCTGGGGAGGGGCTGGGGGACAGGAGCCCATCTCTCCCACCGGGCAGGCAGGGGCAGCCGGGTTTCCGGCCGGCGTAGGCTGAGCATTTCAGGACTGGGAGGGCCCCCGTGGGCTCTGCCTGTCAGAACCGCAGCCAGGCGCCCCTCTCGGTCTTGGGCTGAGGGCTGGGGTCCGGCCTCTGCTCACCCAGCGCCCGGCTCTCTGTTGCAGGTCTGCAGCGGCGACGGCTGATCCCGGCCCCGCTGCCCGATGCTGCTGCCCTGGGCCGCAAGCCCAGCCTCCCCGGCCAGTGGGTGGACCTGCCACTGCCCCTGGCTGGCTCGCTGAAGGAACCCTTTGAGATCAAGGTGTACGAGATTGATGACGTGGAGCGCCTGCAGCGGCACTGCCTGCCCCCGAGGGAGGACCCGGCCGAGGTCGGGGCTGGGGCAGTCCGGGGGCAGGCGGTCCTGGGAGGGCGGAGTGGGCCCCTGGGGTGTGGCAGGGCAGCTCACTGACCTCATCTTGCCCTCTTGTCCACAGCCCTCCCAGAATGCGGAGAAGGTAGGAAAGGCCCCGCTCGCCCCTGAACCCCTGGCATCTCCCGATGGCCCTTGTGGGCCGAGTGGGGGGCTAGAGGGGTCCTGAGGCCACCGCTCTCATGCCCTGGAGTTACGCCGGGGTGTGGGCGTGCTTCCCACCGCCGTGCTCGCTCGTCCTGGGCCCGGGTTCCAGACAGGCACGGGCTGCTTTGGGAGCACGAGGCGTGAGCTCCCTCGGGCAGGAGGGGCCCAGGTCCTACCCCCTGCCTGCCTTTGAGGCCCTGCTGTTTGCCTGCTCGGGCCCGGGGGGTGGAGCGAGGCTCACAGAACCCCTGGGAGCAGGCCGTCCTCCGTACCTGAGCCCACCCGCCGCCGTCCCCGCCGCCCAGGGCCCAGTGTGCGTCAGTGCGAAGTTGCGGCTGGCCGAGCGTCGGCAGCAGCGGCTGCAGGAGGTGTGGGCCAAGCGTGAGGCGCTCCGCGAGGAGCTGGCTGAGACCCAGGGCCGGCTGATGGTGGAGCCCGGCCGCTGGCTGGAGCAGTGTGAGTCTCCCCGCTCATCCCCCCACACCCTGGGAGGCGCAGGTGCAGGACCCCAGGCTCTGCACCCCACCTGCACCCCCAGTCCAGCCACTTCACCCCATCCCAGGTGGGGACCCAGAGGCTGGGAGGGAGAGAAGCATTTCCTGGGCCTTGCGGGGACCCCGGCCTGACCAGCGGTCTGCCGTCCATCCCTAGTCGAGGTGGACCCGGAGCTGGAGCCCGAGTCGGCCGAGTACCTGGCGGCCCTGGAGCGCGCCACGGCCGCCCTGGAGCAGTGCGTGAACCTGTGCAAGGCCCGCGTCATGATGGTCACCTGCTTCGACATCAGCGTCGCCGCCGCCACCGCTGCCCCGGGGCCGCAGGAGGTGGACGTCTGAGGCTGGGCACTGGGACACGGGGGAGGGGGTGGGGGTGTCGGGGGCTCGAGGACGGGACGTGGGACGGAGCGAGGATGTGGCGGGGGTTGGAGGGACGAGGATGCGGAGGGTCCAGTGGGGACCCGCGGGTCTTGGAGGCGATGGAGCGTGAGGCAGGGGAGGGGCCGGCCGAGCACGTGGACGGAGGAGCGAGTGAGCAGGACACGGGAAGACTATCGCCCCCAGACAGCAACGCAAGTGCCTTTAACCTTGGACTGGATTTCTCTCCTTTTCGCGTTTGGTGCTAAGGACTCGAGACACCAGCAGACGGTGCGCTGGGGCCGCCGGCCCGACTGATCTGATCGCGCCTTCTTTACAGCCAGGCAGTTCCATGTAGCAAGACAGCCCCAGGCTCGCCGGGCTCCGGGTTAGGATTCAGGGTTGCTTTTCTTTCCTAGCTGTTTCCTCTCAGCAGAGCCCGCCTTGGTGGTCTCCAGACCTCGGCCTGCGTGTGTTCTCTGCGCAGATCGAGCCGGTGGGGTCTTCCAGGCGGGGATGGCCGACCCTCCTCTCCCCAGGACCTGCTCTGTTCTGAGGTCACCGGGAGGGCGGCGCCCAAGTGTTGAGCTGAAGGCACCTGGCGCCTTCTTCCACGGCAGGAATTCTTACCAAAACCACAAGCAAAAAACAAACCAACACACACAAAAATGGGAGGGGGAGGGGGAGGGTTTTGTAAAGGTTCTGTTAGGTTCGTATTTTTATATCGTTTTGCCTATAACTGAGGTATTTGCAGTTGGAATTTGAAGACAAATGGTCTATGTTTTTATGGTTTTCTATGGAAGGTGTCACTCCGGCCGGGCTCTTTCTGGGGGTCCCCAAGCAGGGCGGGGGTCCTCAGAGCCACTTCTTGCCAAATGTAGACCAGGGGTGAGCCCGCCGGCGAGCGGGGCGCTCCCGTCACTGCGGGTTCTGTTTTCTGGTCGTCGTGTTTTCTAGGGTTGCCCAAACGTTTGTACAAATGTGGAGATAATATCTTGCTACAGCTTTTATTTGTGAATAAAAGATGCAGCCACTGTTCACGCGGCTCCTGAGTTCACTGGGCGTGCAGTCCTCTGAGGGTCCTGGGGCGAGGGCGCTGCGGAACGTTGGAGGGATGCGTCCACGGGGTCAGAGGGCTTCGGGGTCAGCAGGGGACCCTCCCTCTGCCCACAAACCCTACAGCATCCCCATGCAGGGACCAGCGTTGTAGGCGAGAAGGCACTGGCCGGGAGGAGGTCCTCCTGCAGGCTGGGATGCAAGCCCCCATCTCCTCTCTGTCCCCCTCCCCAGCCACTCCGTCTCGAGTTGCCCGGCTCTCGGGGTCCTGAGGCAGGGAGCCAGGGGCAGGGGCTGGGCTGATGGGAAGCAGCATTTTCTGGTGGGCTCCTGGCCCCTTTCCCAGAGCTTATGTTAGCTGGGGAAATCCTGGCAGCGGCCATGGTGACCCCGCGGGAGACCCCACCTGCCTTTCCAGGAGGCAGACGAGCAGACACTCCACGGGCACGTCAAGGTTCAGGACCCCCTGAGCTGGAGGGGGTCCCCACCCAGCACAGCCACCCTCCCCACCGCCCCTCTCTGCTGTGCTCAGGCCGCCCTACCCAATGGCCCTGGCTGCTCCCTGACTGCCGCCCCCGCCCCATCTGGGTGTCCCCACCGCAGGCAGCCACGCGGGCACCTCGAGGCCCCTCCCAGCCAGCCGGGCCTCTCGCAAACCCCTACGTACGCCTGGAACTTCTCCTCCGGGCGGCGAGTGTCGGGGCCCCTGCTTGGTGGCCTGGCTGCCCGGGGCTGCATCCACCCGGCACGTCACACCCGTCTCCTGGCCTCGATGGGGCCCCTTGGGGGCGTGGTGGGGTCTGAGTCATGGCTGCACCCCCTCGTCGGGCACAGGGCTGAACCCCAGTGGGGCCCCGGCGGCACATGCTGGATGAATGAACGAGCAAACAAGTGAACGAGGCCTCGCCTCAAGGAGTGTCCCTCTGGGATAGAGCAGCGCCAAGACCGAGAGCACTTAACAGCTTGCAAGCTGCTTCCCTGAACCCTCCCCGGGCCGGTGCTTTGTGTGGCCGTGTGGCCCCCGAGCCCCGCCCCGGGGTCGCCTCCTTGCTCGCTGCTGTCGATGGCATTTGGGGCCCCTGGGATCGGGGTTGCACGTCGGCCGAGAGGCACCGGGACCCTGGACCCCCCACCCCACCCTGCAGGCTCTCCCTCTCTGTTCTGAGGCCAGCCTGATGCCTCCCAAGGGGGGTTCTGGGGGGTTGGGACAGGTGTGGTGGGACTTGGGGGGGGATGGGGAGATACATCCTTTCAGGACCTGTTGTCTGAAGGGAGGGGCTGAGAAGACCCCCTGGTCTGTGGATCCGGTGATCCAGGGTCTGACCTTCCTGTGTGGAGGTGCTGGCCCGGTGGCCCTTCCATCCTGAGGGACCAGGGCGCGGCTGGGGTCTGGGTGGGTCAGGGCTCCATGCTCAGGGACCAGGGCTGGCCTGTGAGCCCGGGATCCATTCTGAGGGCTGTGCTCTTGCTCCCAGCATGCCCTGCAGCATCTCACCTGGGCTGTGTGGGGGATGGGATGGTGCGTGGGGCACGCTGGGTGGGTCCCTTTCTTCTGCGCAGAAACCCCTGCTCCCCTACCTGACCCCCAGTCACTGAGGGGCCCAGAGCCTGCTTCTCACCGAGGAGGCCCCTCCTGCCCTTGATCCTCCTGGGCCCCCGCCCCAGCACCTGTCCTGGGTGGACTGGTCTCTGTGGAGCGGGCCCAGCCTGGGGCAGTTGACCTTTGGGGCCAGCGGAGCCCTCTTCCCACAGGCCAGGGTAGGCTCGGGAGGGCAGCGCCTGCTCTGTTGGACGGGAGCCCCTGTCCTGGGGCTAGCCTGGGAGCCTGGGCGGCCTTTCATCAGGACCATCAAAGCCCTCGGCCCTGTCATTACAGGCTGGGAAGCCAGCAGGGGAGCAGCTGTGAGGACGAGAATGCCCATTTTACGGATGGGGAAGCTGCAGCGGCGTGGGACCCAGCTCCTTGAGCAAAGCCCGGGCTGCCCCCTGTCATGCTGCGGGCAGGGGTCTGTGGGCGTCCTTCTCATTCAACATCTGCGGAAGCCGACACCCAGAGTGGGCAGGTCCCTCCTCCTGGGAGGGGAGGAGGAGGGGCGCTCCCGGTGGAGGCCCGGGATCAGCCGGGTCTGGGGTGGAAGCAGAGGGCGAGGGCGAGGGCGGGGCTTCCTGGGCCGCTCGGGACAGGGGAGTGAGCCCACCCAGGTGAGGTCCTTTGCGGCCTCTGAGGTGCCCGCCTGACTCACTCTGTGAGTTCAGAGTTCAGGCCTGCTCCGCCCGCCCCCCGCCCCAGCCCTGGGCACCAGGAGGCCACGAGGGGAGGTGGGGCTGGGGGGGGGTGTCGGGCTGGGCTGGGTGGCCAGGGGCGGGGGGCTTACCAGGCCCAGCGGTGGCTGGGAACAGGCCTGAGCCAGGGAGGGTGGGCGGAATGGCGGGGCGGGAACTGAGCACCTGGCCCGCGGCCCCCGGGGGAGATTTGCCCGCTCCTTCCTGGGCCTCATCTGGACCAGGGGGCGTGCTGACCCCCGCCCAGGGCTTCAGGTGCCAGGAGAAGAGTCTGGATCTTCGAGAGCGAGCGTTCAGTCCTCTGAGCCTCCTCCTGTGGTCGCCCAAGCCGTGGCCCTGGGGAGGGTGACAGCAGTGGGGACGGTGGCGCGAGGGATCAGAGCAGTGGCAGCAGAGGTGTGGGAGCCTGGCAGACTGCCCAAGGCCTTCTGGAGCCCGGGCTGCAGCAGGCTTCTTGCCTGCCTCGGGCCCTTCTCTGCCCGTGAGGCCATCTGTCTCCTGAGCTCCGGCCCCAGTGACGCCAGGTGTGCGGCCTTGTCCCCTCCTGACCCGTGTCCTCCCTGGGAAATGGGGGTGAGGTCACGTCAGCCGCCCCCATGGGGCTCCCACTGGGCCTGAGCCCTGTGGCCTGGCAGGGGTGGAGTGGCGCGTCCTAAATAAACAGCAGTGACCCGCCGCCCGCCTGCCCCTCGGGGGGCACCTGGCGCTCTCCTGAGGTCTAGGGCAGGGGCAGCGGAGGGTAGCGGCCTCGGTTCCCGCCTCTGTTTATGCCACCGTTTGGGTGCTCACGGCTGGGCGTCTGTCCCACCCCTGGGTCTCCCCCCAGTGCCCAAAGCCCTGGCCGGCCTCCTGGTGCACGGTACCATCCACGGGTGCATGCACCACCCGTCTTGGGGTCCCTGGCCCCATGGTCCCGGGGCAGTTCGAGGCCCCCAGTGGATCTCCCTGCAGCCCTGGGTGGGGGAGGGTTTGTCTCACGGATGGAGACCCCGCTACTTGCCCCAGCAGGGTGCCCGGAGCCCCCGGGGGCCGGGGCTTGGCCCTGGAGTCTGCGCCCAGCAAACAGGAAGCTCGGAGGGTGACTTCTCCCCGATGATATTGTGTTTACCAAGGCGGGATCCAGGGTCCGTTTCCACACAGGAAGCCCAGGAGGCTGGGAGGGGGCCGGGAAGGAATTCCCTGGGCTGGCCAAGAAGCCAGGCTTCCTGTGGTCAGGTCTGTAGAGTGGGGGGTGGGGGTGGGGATGGAGCCGCCAAGAGCTCAGGGAGGCCCCTCCCCACTCGGAACTCAGGGCTGGGGACCCTGGAAGGCCTGTGCCCCCCAGCCCCTTGAGGCTGGGGACAGGAAGGCCCAGGCCCAGGGCCTATCTCCCTACCAGACGGGCAAAGGGCCGAGGGGCGTTGCGTCTCCCCCTCCCGAGTCCGGCGTGGCCTGGCACAGGGGCAGGTGGGCTCACAGGGACGTTGGAGGTCTCGGGGAGGGGTCTTCTGGGAGGGGGTGGGAGCTGAGGCGGGGCCTCCGCAGGCGCTGTACCTGGAGCCTGCCCTGTGGGCCCTCCCTCTGTGCCCGCCGCCCTGCCCGGGGGCCACCTGCCGCTGCGCCCCATTCCAGCCTTGGGCAGCCAGAGGGTCCTTCTCAAACTTCTCTGACCAGGTTACTTCACCTCAGATTAAAAACCACCGATGCTCTGCTCAGCCTTCCAAACAAAGGCGGGCCTGGTAGCCAGGCCTGGAGGCCTTCATGAATGTATGTCTTCCTCCGCACCCCGCCCTCCCCTCCCCTGCCCTCCCCTCCCCTGCCCTCCCCTCCCCTCCTCCTCCCCTCCCCCCCTTTACCTGGAGAAACAACCCCCACAGAGACAAGCACAGAGTTTCATTACGCACCCACCACCCAGCTGCACCAAACTTTAGCCTCCTGCTATCTTGTATTTGTTTCAGAATCACCTTTCGAAAATAAACTTTATCTTAGATTTATAGAAAAACTCAGAAGCTAGTACAGAGAGTTCCCGTCTGCCCCATACCCAGGCTCCTGTAATGTTAACATCTTACGCTAGTGTGGTGCTGTACATTTGTAATAATGATAATTATTATTAACTGAAGTCCATTCTTTGTTCAGATTTGCCCTAATGTCCTTTTTCTGGTCCCGGGTCCCACCCAGGGTAACACCGTGAAAGGGCGGTGGCACCTACGCAAACGACTTGGAATCATCCTACACACGCGAGCTGTTATTGCACCATCGCTCGCGTCTACTGGTGTGGACTTGCGGGCATCTATTTTATACTTCGGGTTATAATCCAATACTACTTAATTTTGTTACTCAAATCCACTGGGAGCCCTTGCATTTGGCCGGAGTCATTTTTAAAGTCCTCGATGGTTGCATGGAGGCCCTTGTGCCCTCCCCAGGTGGCCCAGTCTGGAATGGGCAGCCCACCAGCCATCCCGTGGCGAATTCGGGGCCCCCTCCCTGCCCCGGCCCGCCGGCCTGGCCTTTCTGCTGACTCTGTGTCGGTGGCCACAGCATCCTCACCAGCCTCCCACTGGACATTCTGTGCCTGTGGGCCTGGCTCTCCAGCACTGGGAGGCCCCGAGCCCCTGAGATGACAGCTGTGAGGGCTGAGGCCCTGGGGGCGCTGCAGTCTCTGAGTGCCCAGGTTGGGAGAGCAGTCAGCCTAGGTCCCCTCCTGGGGCTTCCTGAGCGGAGGGGAGCTCCAGGGGACAGGGACTGTGCCGGGGAGGCACCCAGGCCCCACCTTTGAGCAACCCTGGAGATCTGGGAGTGGTGATGGCATCCTTGGGGGTTGCCCAAGGCGGGGTCCGTCTCCTCCAAGGCCAGATGCCAGGCTCTGGGCCTCACAGTGGACTCAGTGGCTGACGCAGGAGGCGGCCTGCTGGCTGGAGGGCTTGGGGCTGCAGCCTCAGTACCGACGATGCTGGTCTAACAGCTGGTGTGACCTGGCCACCCGGCCCGGCCCCGGGGCTGGAGAAGGGGCAGTGACGTCCCTGAGAACCCATAGGGTGGCTCCAGGGTGAGGTCACCCTATACCCGACTTCACGCTCTCATCACTTGGGGAATGTGAGGTCAGCTGGGACGTGCCGCCCACCCCCTGGGCAGCCAGGCCTCCTGCCATTGGTCATCTGGTCTGCCCACCGCCTCCAGCCATCTCCAGGGACAGCCGTTTGCCCACACCCCCAGTCTGGAGAAAGGCAGCCTCTCCCCCACTGGCTCCTGCTTTTCTCAGCTATTTGGGAAAACATGGTCCAGGTTAATAAATGGTTTCAAATGTCCTCTGAAGACGACCTAGATGATCCACTGAGAGAAAACTCCCAACCTGGGGGTAGCTGGTGCCCCGAGCACCCCCAGAATGGACCCCTGGGTATGGGGCCTGAGACAGATGTGGCACTGTGGGTCCCGGGCAGGCCCCCCTCCTGTGCCTTGATTTCCCCTCCAGTGGAAGGAGCCACTGCCGGGCTGTGTCTGAGACGCCCAGACAGCGGACACAGACCTCATTGGTTTGGAATAAGTCTCTCCCGTTTCTCCAGCACCTGAGACGTGGGGCCGCATTTCTTGCAGCCTCGGTGGCCACCTGGGGGGGCTGATCTGCCTGGCAGAGGGGTGACGCTCTAAATGCAGTGCCCGGGGCTGAGCTGTGCTGCCCAGGGCTCGCCGGCATCTTTACGAGGCAGGATGAGCTCGCTGAGAACTCGGGACCGGACGGGGAGGATCTGCAGCTGAGCCGGCCCCGCCCGCCCATCCACCAGCCACACTGTGTCCCCTGAGCCGGGCCCGGCTCAGCCACCGTCTGGGCCCCAGACTGAGGTCGAGAAGAGGCTGGTGCTCGCTCCACGTCCTCGCAGTTTGGCTTCAGGGAGGAATCTTGTGGGGACTTCCCAAGCCCTGTGCGCCCAGCCCTGGGCGGGGCCGAGCCAAGGGGGACAGAAGGTGGAGACCCAGGTCCTGCCGCAGGGAACCGGGGCTTTCTGGGCGCGGGGGCAGGAGGGACCTGTGGGTGGTGGCCTGGAGCCGGGAGACGTGAGGAGGCCGTCCTGCACTGCGCTTCCCAAGGCACCAAGCCTGGGTGCGAATCCCAGCTCTGCACCTGGGGCTTCACCGTCTCCCAAACAGGGCAACAAGGCCATAGTGAGGGTCACGGGGGCTCCATGTGCACAATTCTTCGCCCGTGTCAGCAAGCCCGTCTCTGTTGTTCTAACATCGGTGCAGGGCTGACTCACGGTCCCGCCCCCCTCCACCCAGGGTGCGCAGCACGCCCCGGAAGCCAGGCTCCCCCAGGGGGTTCCCGCATCGCTCCAGCCCCCGGGGAGCCTGCTGCCTCCTTCCCAGGAGTAAAGGTCCCGGCTCCCTTTCTCGCCACTCATCTTCGGGTGATTTCATTTGCCCAGAAGTGACCTGCCGAGCTCCGGGGCTCCTACGGGATGAGTGGAGCTGAGGGGGAGGGGCAGCCCATGGAGCGAGGGGGCCGCTCCAGAAGCAGGGTGGGGGTCCAGCGTAAGGGTCAGCCTCTGATGAGGGCCCTGCGGGTCTCCCGAGGGAGTGTGCAGTGGCAGCCCTGGGATGGGACACTGACCCGCCTGGGGGCCCGCTGAGCTGTGAACGTCACCTGCCGGTCCCTGCTGGTCACCACGCGTCAGTGACTGTCCTAGCAGGACGCGTTTGGAATCCCCGAGTCTCCACACCTGTCTCACCCACCCCTCCTTGAGCTCCCACCAAGCCCCCAGCCTCCAACCCCGACAAGAACCTCGGCCCCTCTGGGTACCTGGGTGGCCATTGCCTGGATGGGCTGCAGGGAAGATCGCTGACCGGGGCCCACTGTGCCCCCAGGCCTGCTGGCCACTCCTGACTTCAAGACCACCCGCTGCCTACATGTGTGGCCCATTTCTGGGGTCCTGGTCCCTGAACCGCCCTGCAGACAGGGGGACCCTGCTCTTGCCTCTGTAAGGGATGGTCTGCCGGTGGCTCTCTCTGGCTGAGCCTGACTTTCCTGGGCGGGGATCCAGGCTCAGCCAGCACACTCATCTGCTGACTTTCCTCGGCGGGGATCCGGGCTCATCTACTCATCTGCTGAGCCTGTCACAGGAGGCTGGTCTTATGCACATGCTGGCGGGCAGCCCTCCCACAGCCAGGAAGCACAGTGTTGCCCCAGTTCCGTTTCTGGAGCAGGACAGAGCCAGGTCTGTGGCCTGGTTCCTGCACTTCCTGCTGTGTGATGCTGGGCCGGGGAGTGACCTCACCTCTCTGAGCCTCAGTCTCGCCACTGGGAAAGTGCAGAGGATAAGCAGACCGTCCCTCGGGGTGGCAGTGCGGGGGACCGAGGGAGCATTCAGTGACCCAGGGCCTATCCTTCGAGGTCAGGCACCTCCCGGCCCGGCCTGGGCTTCAGGGCCACACTCAGGCAGCTGTGGGCTGGCATCTCTGCTCCCCGCATCCGCTTCTGGGCTTGGGTTTCTGGGGCCTTCTGGGGGTTTCCCGGCTTTTCTGGAGGCCGGGCAGGACCGACCCTTTCAGGGACGTGAGCCTAGATGTTCACGTGTCTCTCAAGCCTCCGGACCCTGCACTGGTCCACTCAGAGGGGTGCACCGGGCAGTGGGAGGCCTGGGATATCCCAAGGATGGACTGTTCTCGACTGTGTCACTCTGGGGGGATGCTGAGATGCCCCCAGGGCCTGGTGAGCTCCAGCTGGGGACTCCCGTTCTCGAGCCCTTTGGGCCTGGAAACCCCAGCCTGACGGAGGCCCCGAAATCACTCCTCCTGGTCCCCAGGTCTGGGGTGGGGTTGTCTCAGAGCAGCAAAGCAGATGGCTGTGAGCTGGGCGGCCTGGCAGGTGACCCCTCCTCCAAGACCCAAGCACCGGGGCGGGGGGGGTGCATCTCACGGTCCCATCTCCCTGCTGGCCCCCTGCCGTGCTCTTCTCTCTCTCCTTGGAGAGAAAAGCATCTTCTCCTCCATCAGCCAGAAGGGAATCGGGAATCCGGGAAGCAGTGGCAGCGGGACAAGCGGGCTGGTGCCCCTGCCTGGCCTGGGAGGGCAAGGCTGGCCTCACGTTCCATCCCTGTGTGAGCCGAGGGTGGGCCGTCTACCCACAGTTCACTGTTTCCCTATAAACACCACGGTGACCCCGAGGGCCTGCCCTGAAGACCCCCAGTTAGCTTCACGCAGGGGTCGGGGTGGGGGGAAGTTTCCCAGGGCTGGCAGATGTGTGAGGGGAACCAGGAGGTCCTGGGCACAGTCCCGGGGACCCCAGGCCCCTCCATGGGCCATGACAGGCAGTGAGGGCTGGGAATCTGGCACGGCTCTGAGCCCTCGGGGGAAGGTCCAGACTCAGCCAGTCCTGGGCAGGGCCCAGGGCTGGGGCGGGCGGGTGGCAGGCGGGGAGGCGGCCGCTGGCCGAGCGCGGCTGGAGCACCGCAGGGTTCACTTATTTCACGTTATGCTGATCGGATGGCGAGATTTAGTCCCGGGGGAAACACGTGTCAGGCCATGCGATTTGTTAATAAGCTGAGGAAGAGCGTGAGCTTGGTGGGAAGCACGCCTCCCCCGGAAGGACAGAGTTATTACTCGGCGCCACGGGCACACATACACGCACACACACACATGCAGGAGCGCACACACGCGTGGGAGTTTGGCCCCAATGCTCTGTGCTTGTCACGTCAAAGTTCTTGGAATCCCGATGCTGGGGGCGTCTTTCCCACCGGGAGCCCTGCTCTCGGCCCCTTTCCCCACCTGCCCCGGTCCTGGAGGGCCAGCCGGCCGGCTCAGGGGCTCAGTGGCAGGAGTGGTGACCTTCCAAGCAGTGAGCATGTGACACTCGGGCAGAGGATGGGCAGGCTGGATGCCTGGGGCTGTTGGGGTGAAGAGTCCAGATTCTGGACCAACAGGGCAGCAGAAGGGCCCCTGAGCTGCTGCCGGGAGGAGGGTGGGGCTCTGTGCTGCTGCCGGGGAGGAGGGTGGGGCTCTGTGCTGCAGCCGGGCTGGGCAGGTGCTGTTGGCTGACGCTGGGGTTGAGAGAGCTGGGCCCAGTGGGCACCTTGGTCTGTGGAGGCCAGTGGACCAGCTGTCCCCTCATCAGCCTCCCCGCTGGGTTGCATAGGGGTCTTTAAGTGTCATTTAAGAACCCCACCCAGTTAGCCACACTGGCTGACAGCAGCTGAGCTGGTCCTGGGCCAGGTGGGATGAGAAGCCCTCCCTCCGTCTCCCCTGGGGGCAGGCGGGGGTCCAGGCTCCTGGCAGTCAAAGCTGAGGTGATGAAGCTCTGTAGGGGAACCCCTCCCTTTTGGAGCCCCCCAGGGGCTGGGGCCGCGGGGCTGGGAGGAGCGGGGGTCCGGGAGGCTGCAGGAGTTGGGTGTGGGTGGTGGTGCTTGGGCCCCGGGACCGTCCAGGGTGAGGGCAGCCACCTGGCGGGCCGGGTGGATGCCGTTTGCGGGGCACCTTTAAAAAATGATTACTTCCTCATCCTTTCTCTGGGTTTGTTTCTCCAGAAATGTTCATCTCCAGAGCCCCTGTGGCTCCACGGCAGAGAGGGGCCTGGCTCCAGAGAGGGCTGCCCCCCAGTTCCTGTAGTTCCTGCTCTTTTCCCGGGGTCTGGTGGAGGCGGGGGGCCAGCTGTCAGCTCCGAACGGCGGAGTCTGGACAGCCTCATTCAGCAAGGGGAGGGCAACTGAGGCAAGGGGCGCGGGCTCATGCCAAGGTCTCCCGGGCAGTTAGAGGGGCCAGGACTGGGCCCAGGCCGAAGGTCTCCATCAGCTCCCTTTCCTGTCCTGTCTGTCCCCCTGCCCTTGTCGGCTTCCTCTTGCCCTCCCTCTGTCCCTCATGGTGGGCTCTGTCCCTGGCCCGTTTAGTGTCGTCACAAGCCATGGTCACCGGCCCCAGTCCTCCCTGGCCGGCCCTCCCTGGGTGCCGTGAGCCAGGACCCATGCGTCTGGCTTCCAGGCCTGGTCCTGGCACTTGGATCACAAGGTGGCTTCTCCCCAGGAGGCCCCCTTTCTGTCCCCAGGCACCAGGGGCAGCGGGAGGAGGGGGTGGGTCTGGGGGCTGCTGGCTCAGGCTGCCCCCCCTCACCTCAGAGCCAGCCTCCACCGGCCATGCTCTCTGGGAGGCTCTGGCCTCCATGCCTCACTCTCAGCCCCCATCAGCAACCCCTCCCGAAATGGGGCCTCGGGCAGCAGGGCAGTGTCTCCTGCCCCCCAGCTGGCAGGTGCCCTATGTCCCCTCGCCCAGTGCTGGGGTCAGGACAGCCTGCCTTGCAGGGAGGAAGGTGTAGGTGAGATCTGAGTGAGGCACAGGTGAGGGCCGTCCCTTTGGGTGGCTGATGGAAACTTCCTGAAGGTTTTCATCTACTCCAGGCCTTCACCGTGAGCTCTGCTCAAACCGTCAACTCCAGTTCCAACTGCTCCTCGGTGGCGCCTGGGGTAGTGAGACCTTCCTGCCTCTGGCCGTGGGGGCACTCTGTGCCTGTGACGGTCTGGGGCCTGAGGGTCTCAGGGTCTCAGGCCCTGCAGGTATGGGGCTTGGGGGCCTGAGGGTCTGGGGGTCTGGGGGCCTGAGGGTCTGGGGACCTGAGGGTCTGGGGGTCTGGGGGTCTGAGGGTCTGAGGGTCTCAGGGCCCGCAGGTATGGGGCCTGGGGGCCTGGGGTTCTGGGGGTCTTGGGTCTGGGGTCTGAGGGTCTGAGTGTCTCAGGGCCCGCAGGTATGGGGGCCTGGGGGCCTGGGGGCCTGGGGGCCTGAGGGTCTGGGGGTCTGGGGTCTGAGGGTCTCAGGGCCCGCAGGTATGGGGCTTGGGGGCCTGAGGGTCTGAGGGTCTGGGGGCCTGAGGGTCTGAGGGTCTGAGGGTCTGAGGGTCTCAGGGCCCGCAGGTATGGGGCCTGGGGGCCTAGGGGCCTCAGGGTCTGGGGCTCTGGGGCAATGAGGCTCTAGGTGTCTCAGGGTCTGTGATCTGAGGGTGGGACGATTTAGGAATCTGAGGGTCTGGGGATCTGAGGGTCTAGCTCAGGTCTTTGGGCTGCTTTGGAGTTTCCCTTGAAGGAAGCTGGAGTTTGGTACAAGGATTTTCTGTTTGAAGCTTCTGTTGGCCCCAGCTGGCCATGCAAGGGGCAGGTGGGCCTCCAGAGGCCCCTGGCCTCCCAGTCTAGAGTCCTGGGCAGACTGGCCCAGACCCCAAGGGCATCCCCAAAGGCGGTGGGCCAGGGGTCCCCATGGAGGCAGCAGGTGTGGGGCTCGGAAGGGGGCAGTGAGGGAGGGGCCGGGAAGCTTCTAGGGCTGGAGTCAGGATGGAGCGGGGAGGATGGAGGGGAGGGGGCAGGGCTGAGACCTATGCAGTCCCAGAGCCACTCTCGGGGTCCCCACTGTGCTCATGTCCAGCTGTGGCCACCTTGAAGTTCTCAATTCCTAGCCCTGGGGGAGTGAGGCCCCACCTGCTCCCCGCTCTGCGGGGGCGCCGTGACGGGGAAGGGGGGAGGCAGGGTGGAGGTTGGCCCCAACGTGAGCTGCGGGAGGTGGGGAAGCAGAGTGGGGAGAGAGCCCTGTCCTTGCGTGTTCCCAGCCCCCTCCTCCAGGAAGGCCCCTGGGCCCCAGCCTGGCCTAGGCGCTCTCCCCACAACTTCCTGCCTGCCCCTTGGGGGCTCTCCCTCCTGGCTCCTGTGCTGTAAGCCGGGTGAGGAGGGGCCGCCATACTTGTGAGCTTAGAGACACAGCTCACCCAGGCAGGCATCTCGGCTCTGCCTCCGGTGCCAATATATGGGATGTGAAAGGCAGAGCGGAGCGGGGCAATTAGACTTGCAAATGGACCCACAGCCCAGGAGCGGGGCCTAGGGTGAGACCCAGCCCTGCTAGCGGGTGTCACCCCAGGGCAAGGCAGGAGGGGTTGCGGCCCCTTGCTCAGGGCTGGCCAGCCTCCCCTTCCCCACACCGAGGTCCCATACAAGCTGCAGAGGAAGGTGCCCCATGGTGTCACTCCTGGCATCTGGGCCCCTCCCCTCCGTGCTTTGCCTCCTCCCGGGATGTTCCTCAGCTGCCCCACCCTGTGGGTGTCCTTGCTCTGTCCTTTTGGTGGCCCTCCTCCCTCTCCCCTCTCCCCCAGGACAACCTTGCTCCGCCCTGTGGCTTCATGTCCCCAGATCTGTGACTCTGTCGCCCCTACCCCCACCCCTGGCCTCTGCCCTGTGCCCCTTGGACTCCCCAGACCTGCGGGATCCAAACCAGTGCTTTCTCTTCCCTCAAACCCACCCCTCACCCTGCCCTCCACCCCACTGTGGGAACTCCATCCTCCTCCCAGAACCTGGGGTGACCTGGGCTCCCCACTGCCCCCTGAGGCCTCCAACCCAACCCCATGGCCACACCAGTCCTGACCCTCGGCTCTCAGGCATGACGGGGAGAGACCCAGGTGTCTCCATCCTGGGGAGGGAGGAAGGGCGGGGGGTCTCCCGGTGACAGGCCAGAAGGTACTCTGTACTCGCAACTCAGCATCTCACTCACAAGGACAACGTATCTCCCGTGAAATCTGGGCTGCTCTTTCTAGTCTGCTTTTGCTCATTGCTTTGTTTGCCGAGTTGCTTCCCGGCGTGGTCGAGCCGAGCAGTCCCGCAGTGGATTTCGCCATCCATCTGATGTGCTCCTCATGGACGCACCTGAGGGTCTCCTGCTCTTTCTCGAAACAAATATTTGCATGGAGTCCTCTGTTGCTCAGCTCAGCCCCAGGGAGCTCTGCGGCCGAGGGGGACGCCATACCCTGTACGGTGAGCGGTCAAGGTCGGGCTAAGGCTAGGGTGGTGGGGGCATCTTCCACAGAGACCCAGCTTCCGCCCCACAAACCCAATCAACATGGGAGTGATGCTGTGCCTTTGGGGAGAGGTGCCTGTCCCACCGCGCTCAGGCTGAGCTCCCGTAGGTCCTAGAAGCAGGACATACGGTCCAGCAAGTGACCTGCAGTCTGGGAGGCGATCTAGGCCAGGAGAGAAGTCAGAGAACGTATGTGGGGGGGCTCAGACGAAGGGAGGTCCTGGGGCAGGGGTAGTCAGGGAAGGCTTCCTGGAAGAGGAGACACTTAGATCCTGGAAGGCAGAGAAGACTAGACAGGCAGGGGTGAGTGTCCTCCTGGCAGAAAGGATGCTAGGTGTAACTGCAGAGGATGTGCATGGCGAGGCGGGCAGTTCAGTCCATTGCTGTCTTGGCTGCCGGGGGAGGGGAGGCCCATCCGGGGTGGCCAGGCTGAGATGGGGCCTCGGGAGGAAAGCAAAGTGCTGTCCACCTCCCTTGCAGTCCACTGAGCACCCGAGACCTCGTTCAGCCCTCGCAGCATCCCTGCCCTGCAGCTCCAGGTCTCTCCGTAGACCCTCCACCAGCGGATGGGGAGCTGGACCCAGCACGCTGCTGGTGTTTGGCGTGCTGGGCCTCTGGCCACGGCCTCACCCGCGGTCCTTCTGGTTTAGGAGGCTGGTGAGGTGGGAGCCCCGGGACTACAGGGTTGCCAACATTGCTTTGGGAACCTGTTTAGTCTGAAATGCTTTAGACAGTCCAGGGAACCCACAGGCAGCTCCAGAAGGAAGCTTTGGGCTGAGACACAGAATTCGTCCGTTCATTCATTAATTCATTCATTTATGTCAGGCAGGTATGTAGGCAGGGACCATGCTGGGAGCCGGCTCCTCTCGGCCAGCGAGAGCTGCTAAGTTTTCAGGACTTTCATGAGCCATCTGTGAAGCGTGTATGTCGTCATGCTGGGCCGTGGTGCCGGGTCTGTCTCACCCTGTCCCCGCTGCAGAGCCCTGCGCGAGGCCAGTCCCTAGAAGTGGCCAGATGGTCTGAGGAGGGAGGGCTCTGCCACCCGGCTGTGGCAAGCCCCTGGCAAGTCCCTCGACCCCCGAGCTTCAGTTTTCTCCTCTATAAACTGGGGACAGCAATCCAGGACCTCTGCGCGCGCCGGCCCGGGCTCCCTGGAGCTGACCGCATGGGTGTGTGTGGTGGGGCTGCCACAGAAGGGCCGCTGGGGGCTCGGGGGCCTCCAGAGCCAAGAGGCAGGAAGCCCTGGGGTCTGTGGCTGAGGGAACCACTCCTGCAGGCCTCGGAACTCGCTGCTGCTCCCTGGACCTGCAGGACTGAAGCCAGAGGTTTCCTGCAGAGGGCGTGGGCCGTGTGTGCGTCGACACACGCGCCTGTGGACAGGCCTGGAGCAGGTGCCTGGGTTGAATACGTCAGATCAGGAACCCCTTTTCAGTGCGGGGGGAAGCAGCATCAGGAACAATCATTTGTGCAGACCCAGGGATGCCCGTTTCTGCTTTCCAGGAGAGGGCACTTAGGTTCCCAGCGGAGGTGACGCCCTTCGGGTTCCCGCAGGGGGCAGGTGGCGGAGCCTCTGGCCTGTGCCTCTCGTGGCCGGCACGAGGGTCCCCCTGAGCTGCCCTCCAGGACGGGTTGGCCTAGTGCAGGGGTGCAGGGCGCTCGGGCGGTCGTGGCCCAGACGCAGGCTGAGCCCGTCCTGGCCCTGGCTGAGGGCATCATGATGACCGAGGCGGGGCACCGAGGAAAAGCACTGAAACTTCACGCCATCCATCTCTGGGTGATTTGCTGTGAAGCCGGCGAGGAGCTGCGTCCTGAATCATGTCGGGGGGTGTGACACACGTATCGCGAACAGACTGGCTCCTAAATTGTCTTTTATGAGCACCCGCGAGTCTGCGGGCAGCGGGCGTCTGGACCCAAAGCCCGCCGTTATTTGTGGCGCAGACGAGGAGGCGTTAATTACTGATGCACCAGCCCACCTCCTCGCCACCTCCAGTGAAAATTCATGGTCCGGCCACGGGCAAATATTGATTCTGACCCTTAACGTTATTATAATGAGGGATACAAATCAAATTGCCTTCCCTGAGACTCAGTCGTTCTTCGAGCCATTCCTCATTGATCTTTCTTTCCCCAGGTTTTGCCATAAATTATTCTATTCAATTAAGTAAACTCGCACATAATGGCATTTTGCAAACTGAATAATTTATTGACTGTGTTTGGTAAAAGTCTGCTTCGGGGTGGGTCAGGGGACGGAGGGGATTTGGTCCCCAGCTTGTGGAGGCCGGTCTGGGCTGGGGGCTCCAGGGGTTACCTTCTCCTCCCCGAGGGGCTCTGAGGCTGTGGGGTGGGCGGGACACAGAGCAGTGACAGTGAGGTCCTTGGGGAGACTCTGAGGAGGAGGGCTGGACCTGGGTGGCTTTCAGGAGGTGAGGGAAGGGAGGGGGCGATTCAGGCTCAGGGCCTGGGGCTGGGGTCCTGGTGGCCCTGGAGAGGGGCTGAGAGCGGTCACCTGTCTGCCCTCTGCCCCGCCTCGGCCTCAGCTTTGTGTCTCAGTATAAAACATCTGTGTTCGCCTTCTCAGGGCCGCTGGAACCAAGTACCCAGCCCGGGCGACTTGGGTAACAGACATTCATCCTCTCGCAGTCCTGGAGGCTGGAAGTGTGAGATCAAGGTGTCAGCAGGGCTGGCTTCTCCCGAGGCCTCTCTCTGTGGCTTGCAGATGGCTGTCTTCCTGCTTTGTCCTCACGATCCCTGGCGTTTCCCTGTGCATCCAAATCTCCTCTTATAACCAGTCAGACTGGTTTAGGCCCTGCCCTAAGGGCCTCGTTTTCACCCAATCCCCCTTTCAAGGCCCTGTCTCCAAATGCCGTCACATTCTGAGGTGCCGGGGGTCGGCTTTGCATGGGAGCTTGGGGGACACAGTTCAGCTCATGCCAGTATCCTTGTGGCCAGCTTGGTCCTCTGACCAGCCTTGGTGTCTGGGTCCAGCTGGCTTCTCCCAGCCTCCAGCCTCGTCAGCTGCTTCTGCACAGGAGACCGAGGGGACGGTCCCACCCCGTCCCCAGGGGCCTGGCTGCCCACCCCACCACTCACTCAGCCTGTGCCCCACCCCAGTGTCTCCTGCGTCCCTGCCCTCGGCCCGCAGTCTGAGGGGAAGCAGGACACGTGGGGGCATCTCCGCACACCCCTGGGCACTCTGCGGACAGCACAGGCGGGCGGGCCCTGGGCTTCCTGAGAAGCAGCTTCCGCAGTCCCGTACGGCCAGCTCCGGACTGTCCCCTCGGCTGTCCTTGCTGCTGCCCTCACCCACCTGTGCGGCCCCACACAGCGCCGTGGCCCGCCGTGGCCAGGACAGCCTCAGCCGTGCCCTCCGTCCACACCTCCACCTCCAGCTGGTCCTGCTGTTTAAACTCCAGGTCAGGTGTCCAGCTGCCCTTTGCCTGTGTCCCCTGGACACCCCTCTGTTTCGACACGCCCCAAAGAAGACCATTGCTCCCCCCGGCCTGCCCCCCCTTTCCTGGGATCCCGCTGCCAGTGGAGTGGTCACCGTTTACCCGTGGTCCAGGCCGGGAAGCCGGGGTCACCGGGCGCCTCTCTTCTTGACCCCCCTCCACCCCCATGGCCCCCGAGCGGTGCCAGGGCGGCAGAAGCTCTCGCTTTGGGTCGGGGCAGGGTGGGAGTCAGAGACCCACCTCTAGGTCAGCCCTGGCCGGGCCTGATGCCACCTTGGCCAGGGCTCGGCTTCCAGCTCCACCCCACCCTGGAGCTGCCCCTCAACCTCAGATTCTCCTTGAGAGGCGAACAGGTCCCCTCCCTCCAGGTAGTGTGAGGTCAGGGAGGGCGTGGAAGGACCCTGAGACACAGGAAGCGCTGGTGGGCGTGGGGCAGGAGCCCGCACCGCTGTGGTCCGTGGGTGGGGTCTGGGTGGAGCCGGTAGGGGGGTGTGCGAAGGGCGGAAGGGGGAGCTAGCCTGAGCCTTCTGGAAGCCGGCTCCCTCTCCCCTGTCCCCCCCACAGACTGGCTGGGCTGCCGAGGGAGCCAGGCTGCGGACCAGGCCCCTGCTGCCGCCTGGGGGACGTCACGCAGCCCAGCCTCGACTTCTCCTTCATGGGCCTGGGGGCGGGCTGGGGGCGCGGGGACCGGGGATAATTACAGTTAATTACTCCTGGATCTGGCCCTGCAGAGGCTGCCCGGGAAAGCTGTTAGCACTCATCAAATCGATAATGAGCTGCAGTTGGCAGGGCTCTTAGGCTGCGGGCTTTCCTGGGGAGCCCTCCTCTGCACCCTCCCCACAGGCGGGGGCCCTCGCTGGAGAGAGCCCGATGAGTGGGCCCTCGGTGGGCGGAGCCGAGGGGAGGCTAGGGCTCACCCTGCCCCCCAGAACCCTCATGGGGAGGGGCATCCTTGGGGTGGGTCCCTGTTGCTGCTGTGGGGTGAGTGAGTGGATGGGTGAGCGAGTGAGTGATGCCGGCCTGAACTGTGGGGAAGGTCCACGGGGTCCTGGGGCAGAGGAAGCGCCCACACTTCTCCAGTCTCTGAACTTTGCCCGGGACACGTCAAGCGCAGGGGCACAGAGAACGCTGGACCCTGAACTCACGGTGAAAGCCAGGGGTCTGGGACACTCGGGCTGTGGAAGCTGCTGGATGCTGGAGGAAGGGGCCACTCCTTCTGGAGGACGGGAGGGGAGCTCAGGCCTCTGTGGGGCCGGGGGGCCGGGTGGGCGTCCTGGGGGTCCCGTGAGCGGCACACCGTAAGCCACCCAGGCTGAGAACAGTGTGTGAAACGCTAAGTATAGAAACACTGGGCCCGACAGAGCCACGCTTTTCCAGATCAGCAACCGCGGGGGGGCGGGGGGGGGCTGGAGTGGAGCCCCGAGGCGGGGAGTGTGGGCTCCTGGCTGTCTGCGCCCCACGGCAGAGGCCGGTGGCTCGGACCAGCTTCATTCCTGGGCAGAGTCAGCTCCGGGTGGGGACACGCTGGCCACCAGTGGCGCCGACCCGAGGGGAGGTGTGCAGGGGGCTTTGGGGATGTGCTGCGCCGGGGCATGGGCGTGGCCTTCCTCCACCTCTGCCACCACCACTGCCGCGTGAGGCCCTGGTCTGGTGGCCTGGCGTGGTGGGGACACGGAGGGGTCCCCCACTGCCCTCTGTGTCGCCAGCCTCAGCACTGGGCGAGCGGTCTCTGCGGCCTCTGGCTTCGGGGCTGGCGGTGTGCGGACCCAGGGCAGGGTCACCCCGCGGAGTCAGCCCGGGGCAGAGCCGGGCCCGGCCCTCCACCTGCACGGCGGCTGTAGGGAACTCGTGTCCTGTCTGTGTTTACGGTGCCCTGGCACGTACCCTTTAGGAGTTGTTCATAGAACAGCGACAGAAGGGGACAGGAGCAAGGTGCCAGGAGGGGGGCTCTGGCTGCCCCGAAACTCTGAGTCCCAGGGGAGCAAAGACCGCGGGGGCCGGCTGGGGGGGATGACGCTGGTTTAGACCTGCAGGTTTATCCTGGGACAGCGCATCTGGCCTTTTCTGTGTTGTTCGGATTTTCTACGATGACCTTGAGCTGTTTTGAAACAGATGAAAAAAATGTAAGAAAGTGAAGGGATTGCACCTAAAAATGTGACTTGAAGAATAAGGTTTCCTTTCTCATACCCAGTAACATTTTCACTTATCCCGGGCCTGAGCAGAGGAAGCCGGACAGGGTCAGCCCTCAGACTCGCAGTTTAAGCCCAGTTCCGGCAAACCCCTGATGCAGCAGGTGGGCACACGGTGTGGGGGAGGGGCGCTGCTAGGGGCAGGTGTGGTGACCGGGTTGGGGGGACAGCTGGCAGGAGCCTGGCACATCCGCTCATCAGGGCATCCCAGGCCCCCGAATGCTGAAGGTCACTGCAAGGACATTGCACAAAAGGTGTGTCCCTGGCTGTGTTTAAGCTGAACGGTGGGCACACACAGTCCTTATTTCCAACCAAGAGACTTGAAACCCTGCAGCGAAGCCCTGGCACCTAACCGGAACATTTGCATTTGGAGCGCATCTGTGCGCGGTTGCCAGAGGGAGGGAGGGGTGTGCTCCACAGCTCCAGCTTTCCTCCACTGATTGAATCACTCAGCGAACAGCAGCCCACGTGGGCTGGGGTTCAGCATGTGCCCGCCTTGTCCTAAGGGCGAAAATGTCCTGTCTCCCCCCATGAAGGGAGGTGGCAGGGGGACAAGGCCCAGGCTGCCCAGCGATGGCCTGGGATTGGGGAGGGGGGAACCCTCCAATGGTCCCACCCTCTGCCTCCGTCTGCTGTTGGGTGGGGGACAAATACCGGTACTTGAGGAAGAGTTCATTTTAGGTGTGCAAAGGCCACCTGGGCTCGGAAGCTTCCTGCCTCCCAGGCCGCCCAGAGGGGCTCAGCTGGCCCTGCCCCTCTGGCTGTGGGCAGGGGGAGGGCCTTCTGGGGAGTGGCCACTTGCTCCCAGGGGATGGCCTTGGGCTACATATCTGAGCAGGACCCGAACCCCACGGGCCTGCGCGGTGGGTATGTGGGGGGCAGGCAGAGCGGGGGGCCATCCCCCAGCCCTCTGTCTGTTCTGCTCCTTCAGAATGAGCTCCCCGAGGCACCGCTCTGATCGTGGCCTGCGCTGCTCACACACCTTCCGTAGCTCCCTACCACTTCGGCCACCCAGCCTGCTCTCCCACCATTCCCCGTCCTTCCCCGACCTTGGAGTTTGCTTAGCTGCTGCCCGGCACACCGTACCATGGCCTGGGGGGCTTAAACAGCAGGTATTTATTGTTTCAGCCCGAGCCATTGTGGGGGGCTGGGGGTAGACTGGGTGAAGCAGCCCCTGAGAGCCTGTGACACACCCCCACCCCACTCACCTTATGCTCTAACCCCTCCTTCCCAGCTCCACCTCCATCCCTTGTGGAGGTGGACGGCCCCAGGCAGCAGGCCTGTGGAGCAAGGGTCTGGGGGTCAGGACGAGGGGTGGCGGGGGTGGTGGGCCTGGAAGAGCCAGGCCGTGGGTTCCCGTGGAGCCATAACAAAGACTCCAGAACTCCCTGCCTCCTTTAGGAGGAAGGGGGCGAGGGACCAGTGGGCCGACTGCACCATCTGTCGGGTGTGACCGGCCTGCGGGGTGCCAGGGAGGTGGGCAGAGGGCCGGGCAGACAGGGCGGCCCCCATGCCAGAAGCCCCGCTCGGCGAGTGGCCAGCCTGCAGGTCAGCATGCCCAGCTGGGTCATTCCTGGGCCTGGGGCTCGGAGGACGGTCCCCAGCGACCCCAGGATGGACTTCCAGGGTGAGGATTAACTCGTTTCAGGCAGTCAAGCGGCAGCGAGGCCGGTAAGTGAATTTCGCTGGGGGAGGCCTCCCGTGAGGGCTTCCGGGCTGGCTGGTGGCCTGCCCTTCACCGCGCCCCCTCTTACGGGTCCTTTAGCTCTGTCTGGCTTTTGTTCTACTGGGTGTCCTGGGGGTGCAACCTGGGAGGTGAATTAGGGGAATCTCCTGGCCAGAAGTAACATCAAGGAAAAATGGGTCTTGGACCATCTTTTGGTTTTTCCATTAAATCCTGTTCGTTTCCATTTCACAAAATGGTTTTCTAATCCTATTTGTGACATGCCTGTAAGCCACAGATAAAAATGGGACATTTGCATCGGGGAGTGTGTGGGGCGGGCAGCCCTCTTCCCTAAAGATAACATCAGGTTCCTTAATGCACGCGCGCTCCTGGGGTTTAAAATTTTTATATGGAGGTTTAAATATTCAAAACCAGGTAGGGCTTTCCCCCTTCTGCTAACTATTAGAGACAGATTACATTTAAAAGAGATTTAATCTGTCAGGTTGTCGCGAGCATTAATGGAGGATAAATTACACGTGTGGAGGGAACGTGTCACCTTTGTCTGGCTGAGTCGGGGGCTGTCTGGGGTTAGCGAGGGGCGTGATGGATAGTGAACTACCTCACGCTCTACCCGGCCCCCTCCGTCTGCACCAGGGCCATCAGTTACCTCTGGGGACACCTTACTGGGAGGAGCGCCAGCGGTGCTGCCCACGAGCCCCTGGGTGCTTGGGGGTGTTTAGCCATCAGCCCCCATCCCGTGTGGAGACCCTCGAGGGAGGGGACTCGTGCGGCTCACACGAAGAGTTGGGGTCAGGGCTGGCCCTGAGCACCCATCCAGGGCTCTGCCCCGGGTGCACCCTGGCAAGCAGGGTACCTGAGCCGGGAGTGCAGCCGCGTGTGCTGCGAGAGGTCCTGCGTGCTGTTGAGCTGGGTGGGTGGCCCTGCTGGGGCCTGCAGCGTGGCCGCTGGTGCTGATGCTGTGAGGAGGTGGGGGGTGTCCCCCGGGACAGTGGAGGGGGCCGGGTGCTCCAGTGGGGCAGCAGTGGATCCAAGTGGGAGAACTGAGCGGGGCCGTGGTGAGGATGGAGATTCGGGGAACGGCTCAGATCACCTTCAAGAATATTGGGCTTCCCTGGTGGCGCAGTGGTTGAGAGTCCACTGCCGATGCAGGGGACGTGGGTTCGTGCCCCGGTCTGGGAAGATCCCACATGCCACGGAGCGGCTGGGCCCGTGAGCCATGGCCACTGAGCCTGCGCGTCCGGAGCCTGTGCTCCGCGGCGGGAGGGGCCGCAGCAGTGAAAGGCCCGCGTACCACAAAAACAAAAACAAAAACAAAAACAAAAAGAATATGAACTACAGCCTCAGGAGGAAGGGCTTGGGGGTCACAGTGCGGCATGGAGGCAGCAGGGACGCGTGGCTGGGGCCCTAGACGGAGCATGAGGCTGAGGGACAGACGGGACCCTTATCGAGATGGCTGGGCCCCGTGGGAAGAGGGGGTCTGGGCGTCCTGGGCTTCTGCCTGGGAAACTGAGGGCTGGGTGCCCCTTGGGGAGCTGGGGCGGGAGAAGCAGGGGCAGGCGCCCCTTGGAGCCGGGGCTGGGGCCTCTCTTTTTGGGTGCCCCGTCCTCTCCTGCTTCCCCCCAATGGAGTCTGGGACAGAGACCCTTCTGCAGTCTTGTGCAGCCGCCCCAGGGCAGGAAGGGGCCTCAGCGGACGCCCAGTGCTCAGGACGTCTGCTGAGCTGCCAACACCCACACCTGCCCTGGGGAGACAGGAGACTCATGAACCCGCCGTGGGGCCCCATGGGCTGCTGACTGCCCCCCACTCTGGAACCGAGGGTGAGGCTGTCAGGGTCTGAGTGCACAGGTGGACTTGAGGGCCCCGAGCGCCCATGCAGACCCTCCTGCTTCAGAGCAGGGACGGGAAGCCCTGGTCCCCGACTCACACGCCCCCGTCCACCTGCGCCCATGTGAGCGGCCCTGGAGACGGGCCGTGTTCTGGGCCTACCAATTAGAGCCTCTTAGTGGAGGCCTGGCCTGGCCCGGGCACCTGGGCACTCTCTGGGGAAAGGGACGAGGATTAGGGCGCCCAAGCCCCACCTGATCTTTGTGGGGGGATCAGCCAGCGGTTGCTTTGTGTCCCGGCAGCAGGGTCTGTCTGTCCTTGGAGCCTCCAATTACAGCTCCCCTTGGGAAGGTGGCAGCGGAGTGTGTGGGGTTCCTGGGCCTTTGCCCTCGGAAGAGTCCCCCAAGCTCCTCGGCTACACCTCCAGCCTGAGCCTGAGCCCAAGCGCCGCCCTGGGCAGCCACAAAACCACCACCGTGCAGCGTAGGCGTGGCCAGGGCTTGGGGCCTGTCCTGGTGGCTGGGGGTCCCTGAGGCGCCAGGAGGCCTGGGCAGAAGCTGGGCACTTGAGGGACCACGACCTCCACCTGGATGTGCCAGGGCTGCGGTTTCTCCCATGGCGTTTGGGAACCTGAGTGGTCCAGCGGGGGGCTGCCGAGGCTGTGGCTATAGGCAGGAGGGGCCGTCCGGGTCCTGGCCTGGCTCCCTCCCCTGCAGACCCCAGAGGTGGGTCTGGGCTCGCCACCCTCCCCCCCCCGCCAAGCTGTGCTACGTAGACGGGCACCGAGGGCTGGGAAGCTGGGCAGGTGTGGCGGGAGGGCCCCCCTCTGGCCATGGGGCCCTGCACCCCGCTGCCCCTGAGCCACGTCTCAGGAGCCCCCTCCCTTTGCCTCAGCCGCTGCACCCCAAACGCACGGTGTTTCTGGGGGGGCCCGGAAACACTGACCCTCTGGAGTGGGGCCGCCCTCAGAGAAGCAGGAGGCCTGAGCCCCTTCCCCTGGGCGGCTGGGCGCTGTGGGCCCCAGGACGTGAGTGTCGAGGAAGGCCGGGGGTTGCGCTGTGCAGGGACGAACCGAGGGGGAGCAGGCCTGGCGCTGCTCGCCGGGCTTGGTGGTCTCCTCACCGGACACAGGTCCCCACTGGAGCGTGCCCGGCCTCAGCGCCAGCCCCGGCCGCCTTGGCCTCCAGCCCCGCTCCGCCCTGGAGGTGCCTGAGTCGTTCCTACCTTCTTCCCCAGGAAGAGCCAGGAGCCGGCTGTGGCTGGGGTCTGTCCTCGAAGCTGGCTTCCTCCGCCGCACCCCACCGCCGGCGGCTGCAGGCTGATGTAGAATGTTCTCCGGGAGCCCTGGGCCGCACGGGGGCTGGCAGGAGACGGCCTTCTTGGACCCTCACTTGGCGGCCTCCGCAGGACCATGAGGCTGAGCCGTGCGCCTGCCCCGTCCGCCCGCTGCCTCGTGCCAGGCTGTTGGCACAGCTGGCTCCTTCCGGGCGGGCGGCAGGTGCGGCGGCCACGGCAGCTGGGCAGGTGTGGGATTTATGGGGGGGCCTTCCTGCTGTGCCCCGCTGGCCGGTGCCAGTGAGCCAGGTGACCGACGGCAGCTGGGGGGCCCCGCCCGACCGAGAGGGGCCTCGTTTGCATCCACCACAGCCCAGGGCCGGCCTGGCCCTTCCTGATGCCATCCAGGGACGCTTGGTGCCCCCGCCCCAAGGGGCAGACCGCCGGGGTCTTGGCGGCTCCCGTGTCCGTCAGACCAGCCTGTTGGAGTCTTTAGGAGGTCGCTTCGAGTCTGGCTGATTCCTTGATGGGGACACATTTGTGCCTGGAGTGTGCATGTGCGCTGAGTGAAAGCACAGGGACACCTCCCAGTTTGGGACACACCGGCACTGTCCCCCCTGCAGACAGGCGACGGGCAAGACGTCCTACGGCTGGACCCTGGGGCGGCTGTGAGACAAGGAAGCCGGGGTGCTTGGGCTCCAGGGGTACAAGATGCAGGCACAGATGATGCTGGCAGAAGGGGAGAGTGAGGCATGATCAAGGGGTCAGAGAAAGTTCTAGAAAGAGGAGGGAGGGGCTACTCTTAGCTAGGAGAATCAGGGAAGGTGCTTGGAGGTGGCCGCGTGCCTAGTCTCCCCGCCCTCGTTTCCCTCACTGGCCTCCCGGTGGAGGCTGCTGGCTTCTATCCCTTGGGCAGCTCCCCACACCCCACCCCCTGGCTCCAGCGCACCAGGCCCCTGCGTCTGCCCACGGTGCTTGTTCAACCGGCTGAGAATTCCCATGTTCGCTCAGGCCGAAGCAATCAGAGGGAGCGGACGCTGCAGGAGGCTCAGCTGTTTAGGGGGCCTCTGGGTCTGCGCCACCCACAGTGGGTCAGGGTGATGGCCCCGGGACATGGTACGTGGGGGGTGGCGGTTCCCCCTGGGCCCCTTTGTTCCAGCCCACGGGGCCGTGGACAGGAGGAGAGGGACACTGAAGCTGGCCTCAGAGGACAGCGTAGGAGGGCGGGGTATTGTGGGGTCCCTCTGCAGCTCTGTCTCGCGGGGGCCGGAGCAGCAAGGAGCCTGTGAAGACGGCTCCCGGTCACACTGTCCCTGGGAGGGAACCCCATGGTTAGTGTGTCCAGCTGTCCCTCCCACCTGGACATCCTTCCTTCTTTCCATCCTTCCTTCCTTCCCTCATCCATCCATCCATCCAGAGCCTACCTTTCCTTCCATGTGTCCACTGACCCATCCATTGGTCCTCCAACCATCTATTCCTCCCCACCCCCTTTCATCCATCCTTCCTCCCACCCATTATCTCTTCCAACACAATCGTGCCCAGTTTGGCCCTAGGCTGTGGGGTCCCACTGGCCATTATGGTCCAGTGCTGTGGCCCAAAGAGAGGAAAGCCAGGGGCCAGGAGGACCCAGAGACGGTCCCAGCTCAGCCGAGGGCCCGGGAGGCACTCCTGGGAGGACACCGCAGTGCCTGGACCAAGTGTGTTGGGTCAGTGAACAAGGACAGACCATCGTGGGGCATCCCGGGAGGCGCTCCTGGGAGGACACTGCAGTGCCTGGACCACTGTGTTGGGGCAGTGAACAAGGACAGACCATTGTGGGGCATCCTGGAGTGTCCCTGAGCTGGGACGTCCCCTTCGTGGGGGGAAGGCCGGCCACATGTGCTTCCCCTTGGGGTGGGGCTGGAAGGTCCTGGGCCCCGTGACTCACCGTGGCACCCACATCCTCTCGGAGCGGGAGGTGATGGCGGGCGCGCTGGTCCTGTGTGTGGGGAGCTCTGCACTCTGTGGTAAAACTTCTCGGTGGTCCGCGGAGCCCATTTTATGGGGTGATCCTGTGCATTCTATGGGTGAGGAAGCCGGCTCTGGGCACATGCCTCTTGCAGCCTCCTGGTGGTGGCAGCGGCTCTGAAACCTGCCCTGAGGCCCAGCTGGGCGACGGTTGATGTCCTGAGCTGGGTGTCACTGGAAGGCTGAAGGGGCTCTGACCTGTGTGGGGGTCAGCAAGACTGTCCCTGCAGCCCCTGGGGCCTGGGGCCCCTCCCCTCCTGCTGGGACGTTTCCAGGGAGGGTCTCACAGAAGCCGGTGCCCTCCCCCCGGTTTCCCCGCTTGTCCCTGAGTCTAACGGGGGCGGTCTTGTGTAAATTCAGGGATTAGACCTGTCCCCCGTCTCCTAATGAGCTCTGCTGTGCGTGTGTGCACGTGCGTGCCCGTCCCTACAAGCTTGTGTGTGCACGTCTACGTGTGCAAGCGTGTTCGTGCAAGCGCGTGCCTGGCAGGGCGAGGGCACCTGCTCTTTATGAGAAGAGCCCGCAGGATGCCCACTCTCGTGGGTGTCAGGTGAAGGCAAGTGATCTCTCGAAAGATGACAAACAGTGACGGGGCCCCACACTTGAACTTGACGCACCCGGCCTTGGTCCGGCCAACCCAGACCAAAAGGGAGGGGGAGTGGGGAGTGGGGAGTGGGTGGCCCCGGGTCCTTCCACAGATGAGAAGCTCGGAGCTGGGAGAGAGCCCCTCGCTGCCCAGCGCATGAGGCCGAGCTGCGGGCTCAGGCCCAGGGGCAGGTGGGCGCGGCTTCCTGGGCTGTGGGGGTCTCCCTCTGTGGGGGGCCTTGGATGTGGTGTTAGGCTGGAGGGGAGGGGCAGGGCCTGGCGGGAGCTGTGTCCTGGGCATGCTCTGGGGGCTCCTGGGCTGCACCCACCCTAGTGCCGAACCCCTGCAGGTCAGGGGGACACTGCCTTCCTTCCTTCCTGCCTTCCACCCCACCATCAGACCCGCTGGGTCTCGGACACTAACCGGCCTGAGATCCAATACAGGCCCCTCCCTCCTCTGGGCTGAGTGGTTCTGCCTCAGTTTCCTCATCAGCAAAATGGGTGACCTCCCTGACGCGACCCCCCTTGGTGCTGGCGGTCTCTCCGCTTGTCTCCCCGCATCCCCACGAGGGTGCGTGGCCCTCGAACGCATTGTAAAGCACGTGTGTGGGTCACACAGCTGCGTTGGGGGGCCGACCTCGTGGCCTCCACCACAGGGCACCACGGGGGGCTGAACTGTCGCAGGACATTGACCCCAAAGGCCCATCTTTGCTCTCTTTGGAGAGTCCTGTCTCTACAGCTTTTCACCCTCTGTCCACCTGTCCGTCTGCGTCGGGGGGCCGGCCAGCGTGCGGTGACCCAGCCACTCTGCAGCGGGCAGGACGGGAGGCTGCAGGCAGCTGAACTATTCCGGAAGAGGCCAGGGGCTCCTCCCAGGCTGGGGTGGGGGGCTCTGAGGTCCAGCCCTTCCCCAGCCCGGGGCCACCCCCTCTGTGGGTGGGTGGGGGCCTGGGGAGCCGTGAGGCTGGATCCTCTCCGGGGGACCCAGCTACCCCAGGAGCCATTTGGCCAACTCGCCCAGCTGGGTCTCCCGCACGAGAGTCTGTTAGCTGGCCTGTCAGTGGCGGGAACAGAGCAGCTAGCGGTGACCAGCTCTGTCCCCGAGACTCCTGTCCGTCCACGGCCGCCAGAGAGGGCAGGAATGGTGACCTTCCCGCTACAGCTGAAGGGATCTCCATAGAAACCCAACAAGTTCTAATTAGACACAAGTAAGTGCTTCCGGAATGCATTTTAATTACAGCTCTGCCGACATGAACGTCAAACTGAGGGTTCAACTGCCACTCGCGTGATCCGAACCAGCGCCTCCTCTTCCCGGCCGTCAGTGCGCCCTGGTGCTGCTTCGAGCCAGGACCCAGCAGGACCTCGGAGGTGCTCGGGGGGGCCCATCCCCGCCCAGAGGGCAGCCGCATCGGGAGCTTGGGGAGCAGTGATGCGGGCAAGGAGTCCAGAATTCCAGAAGCGGGATTGGCCAGTGGGCAGGTGGCCAGTGATGGGGGATGGGCTGAGGCGGGAGCAGGAGAGCCAGCCAGCCTGGGCAGGAGCGGGTAGTGGGCAGGGCACACCAGAGCACGTCAGAGCCAAGGGGCTGGGAGTCCCTGTAGGGGTGGGTCTGGGTTACCTGGTCAGAGCCAGGTGCCCAGGAAGGAGGCTGACCCTACACTGGTAGGTCCAGGTCCAGGGAGCCGGGTGAGGCCTTGAGCAGTTAGGGGTCTGTGAACTCGGCTGGTTTTCCTTCCTACCTGGAAGGAGACCTGGGACCCGCGGGGCATCACTCCAGCCCCCGAGTCCACAGCCGTGGTCCTTTCTGAGCAGGTGGTGTGCACATCTCCCCCCTCCCCCCGCCATGCCTGTGTGCCACTCCTCCATCCCCCCCACCACGCCCTCCGCCCCAGGCAGGAACCTGCCTCTCAGGCACATGATGGGTTTCTGATCCCTGGGAGAAACTCAGAATGTGACAAATCAGCAGAAAGAAGATCCAGGTGCTGGAGGCAGAATTTATGTGGAGAAATCGCTCCTCAACTGCTGGCAGCTTTAGGCATAGACTTCTCAGTGCATAAATCCTGCAGCTCGCACCTTGCAGATGAGCCCGGCCCATCTGTCTGGCGGGATGCACGAGCGACAGGCTGAGGGGTGTTGGGGTGTGTGGGGACCCGTGGCTGCTGCCTGGAGCGCTCAGGGGGCAGTGAGCCCGCGCTCCGTGTCTCGGGTCTGCCGGGGTTCTTGTGCTCGCTGGCCAGCAGGGCCCGAGCCATCCAAGGCCGCTTCTGAGGGAGCGGACATTCGGGCTGGCCCCTGACTCACTGGGGAGGGTGCAGGGCTGGGGAGGAGGAGACCTTGGCAGGAGCACAGAAGAGCTGGAGGTCAGGAGGGTGGCCTTGCGCCAGATGGGGCTGGTCCCCACTCTTGCAAATCACCAGTTTTGCCATCGTGGGTGGGTTATTTCACGTCTTGCCTCGTTTTCTTCATCAGTGAAAGGGGAAGCAGCCTCTGGGTCTCAGCTCTCAGTGTTTGGTTGAGGTTCCCCAGAAGCGAGCCTTGAGACTCAGGGCAAGTGGTGAATCTGGAGACGGATCCTGGGGTCACCAGCAGATAAGCGGGGACAAGACGTGGATGGAGCAAGCCAACACAGGGGGTTGACGATGCGGGGCGGAGCGCAGGCCGTCTGGGGGCTTCTGGTGCTGATACAAAACCTACCAGGGTCGGCCCGCCTGAGCTGGCTGGGCTGGTCCCGGGGGTATGGCCGGAGATGCCCTCAGGTGGAGGGTCACAGGTGCGTGTGGCTGGACGGTGGGCTCTGAGGGCCGGTGACTCGTGGCCGGGGCACCCACGGTGTCTACACTCAGGGACTGACTAGATCTGGAGCGTGCAGGATCCTCACTTGCACCCCTGGGGTACTGAGCACACAGCCTCCGACATGGCGGGTACTCCATAAACCCGCCCGGGCCCTGAGGCCTGCGGCCTGCGCAGCGCGGCTGGGACAGGAAGCCAGGCCCTCGGTCTCCAGGCCCCTTCAAGGACTGGAAGGTCAGCTTGGGCCCGGGGTGGACCAGATGGGGTCAGGAGCACCTGACTGGGGACAGTGGGAGGTGAGGTTGGAGCCGGGGGGAAGGCTCTGGGGTGGACCACGCAAGCTGGGCCCAGATTCCGTTGCCCTGTGGTTCCAACCTGAAGATATTTGACCCTGAGCTATTTGACCTTATTTCTATGAATATTTTCATCAGCACAAGGCTGCCTGCAGTGGGCAAGTTTCCAGGATGGTCCCGTGGCCCGATCCGCTCTTGTGTTCTGTTACATGACACCAGGGACTTCATAATTAAGGTTATGAGTGCGCTGACCTCAACACAGGGAGGTTCTCTGGGTGGGCCTGACCTAGTCACATGGCCTTTAAATGCAGAAGGTTTTCCCTGGCCCGTGGCAGAGGTGGAGTCAGGGGCTGGAAGCAGAAGGATTCCACATGCCGCTGCCACACAAGGTGGGGAGGCCACACAACAAGCAGCCTCCGTTTGCTGAGAGCCCCCATCCCCGGCCGATAGCCAGAGCGAGAGCCTCTGTCCTAGGCCTCCAGGAACTGAATTCTGTGAAAACAAGAAGGGGTCTGGCTGGAAGCCTTCCCCAGGGCTTGCAAGTGAGAACCCAGACCAGCCTGGGTGCAGAACCAGAAGGGACCTGCTGGGAGCCTTCCCCAGGGCTTTCAGATGAGAACTCAGCCCAGCCCGAGCGCAGGACCAGGCCACGCTGCGCCGGGCGTCTGACAGACAGGCTGTGCAGCCTCAGTGGGTGTTGTCTTAGGGCGCCAAGTTTGTGGCGATCTGTCACACAGCACCAGAAACTAACACACCACCCGACGGGGTACTTTTCTGGAGACGTGCCTCCTATTAGCTTCCTGTGGCTGCCATAACAAATTACCACAAACTGGGAGGCTTAGAACAGAAGAGCATCCTCTCAAGGCTCTGGGGGCCAGAGGTCCAAAATCAGCATGACCAGGCTGAACTCGAGGTGTCGGCCGTACCGAGCTCCCCCCAGAGGCTTTAGGGAAGGACCTTCCAGCCTCCTCCAGCTCCTGGTGGCTGCCGCATCCCTTGGCTTGTGGCCACCTCCCTCCAGTGTCTGCTGCCACCTTCACAGCGCCTCCTCTGGGTGTTATCAAATCTCCCTCTGCCTCCCTCAGATAAAATACACATGAGGCACTCGGGCCGCCCCCACCCCGCCCCCACTGCCAGAAAATCCAGGATAATCCAGGGTAACCTCCCCAACTCAAGAGCCTTGATTAGTCACACTGGCAAGGCTCTTTTACTAAATTAGATCACACTCCCAGGTTCTGGGTTGGGATCGCCTGTCTTTGGGGCCACGTTCAGCCTCAAAGACAATCGAATTCCCTGATCGATTTTCTCTCAGAGGCGTGGATGCACATTTCTAGTTGTCTTTGTAAACATTTCCACCTCCCTGAAGCCTCCTCTGCCCATGGCTTTCCGGGCACATCCTGCATTGCACAGTTGATCTGCGCTCATGCCTTCCCATCCTGGCTTCTCACCCGGGAGCCGCAGCGGATGGAGCACACTTCTGCCAAGCTTTATGCAGGCACAGCATTTTCCAGGAGAGTTCTCGCTGCTGCCAGTTTTATTTTGTGTTAATTATTCCTACCAGCGAGCATCACTGTGAACGGGACAAAGGCTGGGAGTGAGGTTTGGTTTCCAGCACCGGCGGGGTGGAGAGGGTTAATGGGAAACGCTGCTTCTCAGCCTTTCACACCCTGTCCTGCTGGGACTGCCTCTTAACACCTTGGAATGAACTGGAAGGAGTGGCTGGAGAGGCCAGCGGGCAGCGGACCCCTCCCACAGGGACGGGGGATGGGCTGCCAACAGCCCCCCCAGGCTTGTCCTCCAGGAGGAGGGTGTGGGCTCGTGGGGAGCTGAGGGGCTCCTCCAGATCCTTCCCTGAAGCCTCCCCACGAGCAGAGCCCGCTGAGTGTGGGACATGGAGGGAGGCAGGAAGGGCCTGAGACTGGGTGTTAGGACCTGCTGGGTCAGCTGGGGGCACCGCGCTACCTGACCATGGAGCAAAGGGCTCCCTGCTAAGTGACAACGGCCCCTCCGGGTGCATGGAGGCGCTGAGCCCCTGCTGTGGGCAGGACGACCGCCATTTGGATTTCCAGTTGTGTGTAGCATCAGGCAGGTGGGAGGGTCACACGCAGCCCCAGCTGCCCCTTCTGTCGGGGGTGGAGGGGCCAGGGAGACCCCAGAAATTCAGTGCTCCCAGCAACAAAACGCCCTTCCTTGTCAGGTTTGGTGGGGGGACAGGAAAATCCTTTTCTCTCTTTCTTCCAGGCAGGAGAAAGTCCTGGAAGTATGGATGGGCGTGTGGAGGATGCTGCCCGCTCAGCCTCTGCCCAGATGTGTGCTGGGAGGAGGGCACACATGGAAGCGGGTCTGCCCAGCTAACCCAGCACATGTACATGGGTAGGGGAAACTGAGTCTGCTGCTGGCCTGCCACCCCAGCTCGTGATTTCGACATTGAATGATGGGGAGGGGGGAGGGAGGCAGGGGCAGAGGCTAGGCCAGATGTGAAGAAGGTGGGACGGGGGGGCATCGCCTCCGTGGGTCCAGGGGCACAGCTGGCTGAGAGGTTGGCTGGCCTGGACTCTCGCCCCTGTGAAAGGAAATATGCATGGCACCTGTCCAACAGGGTAAGGCAGGCTGTGTTTAAGGGGCCGCCAGGATAGGCGTGGGGACCACAGCCACGGTGATGGGATTTTGCAGAGGGGAGGGGGATTGGACTCAAATCTGAATACAGCAGGGGCCAGTGGGGCTTATAGCCAAGGAGCAGGTGGGTCAGTGGACAGAACACTAATAAGAAGAAACAGAGATGGAGGGTCTGACTAAAGCAGGGGAAGTGCTGGGAAATGTTGGATGAGGAAACACGAGAGTTGCCTTCCCTGGCTTATCTCCCAGGCCGACCAGGACCACCATGACCGCAACCATCACCACCACCACAACCACCACCACCACAACTACCACCATCACCACCACCACCATCACCACCACCACCACCACCACCACCACCATGATGACCACCACGACCACCACCACCACGACCACCACAACCACGACCACCACCACCACCACCACCATGACCACCATGACCACAACCACCACCACCACCACCATGACCACCATGACCACGACCACGACCACAACCACCACCACCATGACCACCACAACCACCACCACGACCACAACCACCACCACCACCACCACCAGCACGACCACGACCACGACCACCATGACCACGACCATGACCACCACCACCACCATCACCACCACCACCAGCACCACCACGACCACCACGACCATCACCACCACGACCACCACCACCACGACCACCATGACCACAACGACCATGACCACCACGACCACCATGACCACCACCACCACGACGACCACGACCACCACGACCACCAGCACCACCATCACCACGACCACGACCACCACCACCACCACCACCACCACCACCACGACCACGACCACCACCACCACCACCACCACCACCACCATGACCACCACCACCACCACCACCACCACCACCACCACCACCACGACCACCACCACCACCACCACCAGCACGGGAATGGTGCTAGGTCAGGAAATCCCCACCAGGAGGTCTGTTTCTGGAAATCAGAGGTTTCTGGATGGCTGAACATGCATTTCTTTCTTTCTTAAAGAAACCACTTTGGAAAGGAACCATTTTGCATCAGAATCTCTCTAGAATGAAGGATGGACCCACTCGTTTCTTAAGCAGAAGGCACAGCGCCCGGTTAGGGGCTCGTGGGGTCCAGCAGATGTGCGTTTACAAACTGGTTCCGTTTCAGACAATCCAGGAATCGGGGGTGGTGGGGCCTGGCACAGATGCTCTCTGAGGATTAAAGGAGACAAGGCAATGCCGCTGGACGGTCAGAATGTTCCTTTCTCTAGAAAAGGGGGGAATCTTTCAGAAGCTTCCATCCTCCTGTGCTGAGCTCCTCACCTGCCCCCGTGATGATTTTAGTCTTACCTTTGGAAGGAGAGGGGATGCTGCTAGAGCCGCTGCCCTTTCAGACAAAGGAAGACATTGTGATTCCTTCTTGAACATTTACACATCGCTGTTCTTTAAAACAGATATATAGGGCTTCCCTGGTGGCGCAGTGGTTGGGAATCCGCCTGCCGATGCAGGGGACGCGGGTTCGTGCCCCGGGTCTGGGAGGATCCCACATGCCGCGGAGCGGCTGGGCCCGTGAGCCATGGCCGCTGGGCCTGTGCGTCCGGAGCCTGTGCTCCGCAACGGGAGAGGCCACAGCAGTGAGAGGCCCGCGTACCGCAAAAACAAACAACAGATATGTAATTCAGTTCTTTGAGGTTTTTTACAAAGGGAATTTTCAAGAATATACATTTGTCACTAGTACAATTGTCACTAATATTTAGAGATTTACTATGCAAATTCTTTTAAGATAAAAAAGTCAAATCCTTCTTTAAAAAAACAAAAAACATGCAGGCAGCAAAGCCAGAATGGAGATCTGTGTGTGGGGTCTGTATCTCACACCTGGGGCTGAGGCCCCCTCCTGCGGGGTGGCCCACGGAAGCAGGGGCTTCTCTTAGCCAAGGAGCAGAGGCTGGACAGCTGGGCAGCTGGACGGCCTGCCTCAGTCCCTCCCTGCCCCACTCCTTCCTTTGGTGCTGGGACCCCAGGGCCTGCTGGGCCCAAGGCCCCGTCCACGGCAGGCTGGCATGGGGGGGGGTCTCCTCCCAGCGCCCTGGCCCTCCTTGGTCCCCTCATTAGCTCAGCCCTGCCCGGGAAGATCAATCTCTAATTTGCATAGCTGTCCCCTCTCGCCTTTCATCAATATTTAATGACAAGCTGTGGGATGTGATTGGTGGCAAATCCTTCTGCGGCCCCTTCTAATGTGACAGCGACAGAGGTCTTGGCAGGTGTCCGAGCTCACAGGTCACCTCCTTGCTGCGGTGGCCGGTGGTTGGGAGGCCTGGAACGTGGTGCTGCATTTTAACAAAGTGTCTGGTGGCCTTGCGGTTCGGGGCCTGAGGATGTCTGGGTGGGCTCCAGATGGGAGGCGGGGCTGGGCCTCCTTTCTGTGTGGGGCTGTGTGGTGAGGTGGGGGAGACGGGCTCCCCAAGGGGAGGACCAGGTGAGGGGGTGGCGTGCGATGGTGCATCGTCTCTTGGAGAGACTCAGCAAGAAGGAGCGTTTCGTTTGGTTCAGCAGCTGCTCGGAAGCCCTGCTCACACCAGGGCTATGCACAGCGTTCCTCTGCAGGTGTCGCCGAGAGGGGGCCACGCTGCCGCCACCCCCTCAGCAGCAATAACACGGTGGCTGCCCCCTCCCCTCCCCTTCAGCATTCTAGCCTCTGAGAGAAGCTGGTCCTGTCTGTATCCATGAAGTGCCTGCGCTGGACCAGGCGCCCGTGGTGGCTGGAAACCCTGGGCTCTCGGTAAATAAGGCGGCACGGGGACAGGTTTGCAGCCCAGATGAGCACGCAGTGTCAGCTTCCCGCCTCGTCCTGGATAAATGGGGGGTGACAAGGTGAGCGTCCGGGGGAGTCAGCTGTGGCTGCCGTGTGTCTCTGGGTCTGGCTTCCACGTCCACAAATAACTCAGCCCCCTCGACAGGCGGGGAACACGGAGCCCAGTGTGTGGGGCTGGAGCCGGCCGGAAGGAGGATGCTACCACGTGGCTGGCAGCCTGTTCCTCTGATGTGACGGAGGCTCCCGGCTCAGGGATTATTCTAGCCATGGATTTATGGCCCTTCGGGAAGGCGGTGGGAGGGCGCTATGGACTCAGCCCCGCATGGGGTTTGGTGCTGGGGTCAGTGGTTGGAAACGCCTGGCCTGCTCCTTGGGAAGGAGCATTTCGCCACAGGTGGGCGGGTCTGAGGCCTCCAGGGGCCTTCTCGGGGCTGGCTGGCTGCGTCGGGAGATGCTGCCCGGGGCTGAGGACACAAAGTCCATTTCACGCTAAGCGGCTCAGGCCAGCGGGAAACTCTGTGGGACCCACTGTGGCAGGGGCCTGGGCCAAGCGGGACGGGGCATGGGGCTCCCCTTCCCTCCCCACCCCTCTGTGGGCCACACGCTCTTCCCAGGGAGGCCAGGGGGAGGGTATCTCTGTGGCAGGTCCTCCAGAGGGAGAGGGGAAGGAGAGGGTGTCGGCCAGGGGGTTTACCGCACTTTGAAGCAGGTTCAAATCCAAGTGCTGCTGAGCAGTGAGACCAGGGGCTCCCTGGGCGCCCACGTGGCACAGGCCAGGTTACTCAGTGCTCAGTGCCTCAGTGTTCCTATCTGTATATGGGGGTCGAGGTAGCAGCTTCTCAGGGTGCTTGGGGAGAGTCAGGAACATCGGGCAGCTGGGCCCTGAAGCTCCCAGAGCCCCGGACCCTCCCCCTCCCGACTCGACACACAGGCAGCTCCTGGCCCCCTGGGTGGGCATCGGCGGCTGCCCTGTGGAGGAGGCCAGTCGAGGATCCAAAGCGTCTCTCTGCTTCTCTGCTTGGCGGAGCTCATGTTCCCTGAGCGCCTACTGTGTGCAAGGCCCGGAGCTGGGCGCCAGGCTCCTGAAAAGGCGTCAGAGCCGGGCCTGTCCTCTGGGAGCTCACGGCCCAGCAGGCGAGGGGGCCAGGGTTTGGGAGGGCCCAGGGGCTGGAGAGCCCTGGACGGGGAGGGAGGAGGTGGCACCAGAGGAGCCTGGGCCAAGTCCTAGGGTCAGAGACTGGTGTCTAGGAGGGAAGAGCAGGGGCCTCTCAGTGTTGGGGCCTCTCAGTGCAGGGGGGCTCTCAGTGCAGGGGGGCCTCTCAGTGTTGGGGGCTCTCAGTGCAGGGGGGCTCTCAGTGTTGGGGGCTCTCAGTGTTGGGGCCTCTCAGTGCAGGGGGGCTCTCAGTGTTGGGGGCTCTCAGTGTTGGGGGCTCTCAGTCAGGGGGCTCTCAGTGTTGGGGCATCTCAGTGTTGGGGGCTCTCAGTGTTGGGGGCTCTCAGTGTTGGGGGCTCTCAGTGCAGGGGGGGCTCTCAGTGTTGGGGGCTCTCAGTGTTGGGGCATCTCAGTGTTGGGGGCTCTCAGTGTTGGGGGCTCTCAGTGTTGGGGGCTCTCAGTGCAGGGGCCTCTCAGTGTTGGGGGCTCTCAGTGTTGGGGGGCTCTCAGTGTTGGGGGCTCTCAGTGCAGGGGGCCTCTCAGTGCAGGGGGTTCTCAGTGCAGGGGGGGCTCTCAGTGTTGGGGGCTCTCAGTGCAGGGGGGGCTCTCAGTGTTGGGGGCTCTCAGTGCAGGGGGCTCTCAGTGCAGGGGGGGCTCTCAGTGTTGGGGGCTCTCAGTGTTGGGGCCTCTCAGTGTTGGGGGCTCTCAGTGTTGGGGGGCTCTCAGTGTTGGGGGCTCTCAGTGTTGGGGGGCTCTCAGTGCAGGGGCCTCTCAGTGTTGGGGGCTCTCAGTGCAGGGGGCTCTCAGTGCAGGGGGGCTCTCAGTGTTGGGGGCTCTCATTATTGGGGGTTCTCAGTGTTGGGGCTCTCAGTGCAAGGGGCTGGCACCTCGTGGGCAAACCCAGAGGATGGAAGAGCTTTGCTGCCAGCGCTGAGCGAGCGGGCGTCGAGGGATGTGTGAGGGGCTGGACGCCAGGTGAAAGGTGGACTCTGTCCTGCAGGTGGGGCGGGCGGTCTGGATGGCCCCAGGCAGAGGGGTGACCGTTTCAAAAGGTCTGGGGCCTTGGCATCCCTGGCGCCCACGAGGCCCTCTGCCCCCCGCCCGCCCCCTGTACCTGGACGCTTGGGTCCGGCTCTGCTAGGAATCTGCCCTCCCCGGAGGTGGGCAGGCCCCACCCCAGCCTACACACCCTCCACTGGGACCCACCGCAGGCTGCGGCCACCTGACGCCTGGGAGGCTGCCTCCAGGGCCTCCGGCTCTGGGCCCCGACACAGCAGATAAAATGATGAGATGTGTGTTCTCTGACACTGAGACCCAGACTCCCGCATTTGAGGTAATTGGGAAAAGCCCTTCCTGCTGACCTCGTGCGTAGGTTACAGACCTACCCTCAGGCCTCTGCCCGCAGCTTGCCCCGCCTTGGGAGGTGGCCGCTGTTGAGGGCTACGCCTGGGTGCAGCACCCATGGGCGTGGGGCATCTGGTGGGTGTTAGGGAGCTTGGGACCCGGGAAGGAGGAGAGGACGTCGGTGGGGCCTGCTTCGGCTCCAGTGGTGCCGCACTGTGGCTGGCTGGCCCAGGGATGTGTCTGCGTGAGGCTGGGGGCTGCGGGGACGGTCCTCGCTGTTCTCAGACCTTGGCAGCACAGGGAGGACATCGGGTGAAACTGAGGTTAACGTTTCCATTAAACCTGGACGGATTTCCACTGGCTAGAGGGGCTACCTGTGCTGTGGTCTGCAGAGCAGGGGGCCAGCCTGCAGCTACGCCCCTGCCCCTGCACCTCGCCTCCTGGGAGGCCGCGTGGCCCGCTGTCCCCCACCCCATGGCCCTTCCTCCCCCTCGGATGAGTAAAGGGCCCTCGCTGATGTTCCCTTTATAGCTGAGCTGTAGTCAAAACAAAACACAGCCCCCCACTCCCTGCGGTCACTGCTCTTGCCCTGTGCCTGTTGTCTGCTGGATGAGTCCTGTCTGTTGGCCTTTGGTTCTCAGCCCGTTTCTGTGAATTCTCATCTTCCACCTCCTTCCCCTGACGAGCCTGCTCAGGAGACTTTGGGGTCTGGTATCTGGGGAATGTCTCCAAAGAGATTTACGGCGCTTCCCCCTCCCCGGCCCCTCTCTCACCCTTAACGGGCAGCTCGGGTTGGTGGGGCTGTTAGATCTGCTCTGGTCCTGGAGCTTGGAGGACGGAGGTCTGGGCTGGGGACTGTGGCCCGGAGGCCGGATGTCAGCTTTGGACAGCGAGACATTACTGGCTAACGGTGCAAGTGGCCCAAGGTGACCCAGGGAGAGTGAGATGCACGGCTGGGGCTCTGCAGATGGCCAGGCTGGGCGCAGGCTCTGTCCGCAGACACGGCCGCTTGACCGGCGCACGTGCCCTCAGCTGAGCCCTCCCTGCCGGCAAGGTGGTCTTCTTAACCCCGTGTCGTGGGGGAGGGCTGCCCTGTCTCAGACCCACCCAGTCACACTGTGACAGTTGGCCTTGGGTCTGGGGTCTCCAGACCTGACCCGGCTTCTCCAGGGTCTGGGGACGCCAGGCTCAGTCCTCTGCCTCAGATGGCCTTACCCGTGAGCCTTCAGCCCTGTTTCCCTGGCAGGAGACAGGGCAGCTGTGACCAACGGGGTGTGTGGACTCCCGGGCTGGAGAGGACGCTGTGGTCCCGGTGGGCTGGGGAAGCCAGAGCTGTGGGCGGCAGAAGTGCTTCCGTGGTGGCCACCCTGGTCATTGAGTGACCTGGCCCTGCCCTGCCGGGTGTGGGTTTCACCTGGAGACCCTGAGGGTGCGAGCCAGCCGGGTGGAAGGAGCAGGTCCAGGTAGGCTCCCTGGGCCCAGCAGTCCTGCCCAGCCCTCTGCCGTGGGTGCCAGCTGGGAACCACGGTGGGGGGGACATCGGGGGGTGTGCTGAGCCCCGCAGAGCTGTTGACACACAGCATAAGGGGGCTCCAGGAAGCTGGAGGCCTCTGCAGATGGCGGAGGGGCTGCCTGCCTGAAATCACCCTTCCTCAACCTCCACGCCCACCCCAGCCGGGGGTTGAGGAGAGGGCACTGGGCTTGAGGTCAAGGTTGGTCTGACCTTGCTGCATGACCTTGGGCAAGGCTCCCAACCTTCCCAGACCAAGTAGGACTGAGGGTGGGAGTCGGCCTGCCATCACCTGGCCACGTTTCCTCCTGGGACCAGGGCTCTGGGTGGTGTGGCCGGCAGGCAGGCTTGCTTCAGATCCCACCTCTGACCCTCCCCCTGGGGAGTGGCTTATACTCTCTGGAGCCTCAGTGTTCTCAGCTGCAGATTGGGTTAATAAGACCCGTGACACAGGGTGCTGATGGGAGCAGACGTGATTGCAGCGTAACCCCGCACGCCTCACGGCTGCTCTTGTCCTGAGTGAGGCGGGGCATCCGTCTGCCTCTGCCTCGAGGATCCTGAGCTGTTTGCTGAAATAACGAGGAAGCTCCCACAGGGATGCTCCCGGACCCACACACTTACTCCCAGCGTGACTGTGTCTCTCCAGCTGTACGGGCCCCGGTGCGCATATCGCATCGTGGCCGAGGAGGCCGCTTTCTGGGGAGAGGCCGCTGTGCCTTTAAGAGGACACCAGTTAAAGACACCAACTTGTCCCCGGTGTGTGCGCCTGGCCTGCCTCGGCAAACACACGATAAATTACCACTTCCCAGGCCGCCTGCCCTGGGCCTCCCGACAACCGTGTCTTATTAACATTTACGTTGCGTTTTGTGCGGCTAATATCGTCTTAGAGAAATTAGGGGGAGCTTATTCGTGTTTGATTTACCGGCAGGAACCCTGGTGAGCACGTTTCCGTTCACGTAGGTGGGGCCCCGGGGGTCGGGCGTCCTGGGAGGACCAGGGGAGGGGCCTTAGCACGGACAGGCCTCCCTGGCCGCTGGGGACGGTGACCTGCCGAGATGGCCCCCTGTAGGACCCGGGCGGACACGACACTGCCGTGAGGAATGGGCTGGCCGTGTGAGCCATGTCCCCGGCTCCTTGCTAAGGGCACGCTTCTGTTACGACAAGGCCGTAAAACAGCCCTGCAGGTGCCCCCAGCTCTGCGGCTCCACTCGCTCACGCGCCTGAGTTATTAAGGGGATCTGGTCAGGAAGCACGAAATTAGTCCCGACCCACAGGACCCCAGGGACACACCCACACTGCCTGTGTGTCTTCCGTGTGCTGGGCACCAGGCCAAGAGAGGGTCACAAGACACAGTCCTGAGTCCCTGGGGGACCTCGGGGTCTGGGGGTGGATCCCGTGGGGCCTGAAGCTTATGCAATCCGGGGGTGATGGGGGAGTATTCTTTAACAAAGAAAACCTAAAAATAAAAATATCACATGAGTTCCTGGGCCTCGCAAGAGCCCGTGTGAGTGCAGGGCCTGCACTGAGCCTTCTCGAGGGGCTGTCAGGTGCGGAAGGACCTTTGCCATCCCCAGGGATGAAGCCTCTGGTCGGCAGGAACAGAAATACTCACAGTAAGTGGGGCTGAGGGTTTTCCTGGACCAGACCTGGGCATCATATGGAATCCAAGGATGGTTGGACCCCCTGGAATGAGAAGGGCGGGAGGGGCTGGGCTTCAGGGGCCACTGGGACCTGAGCCCAGAGGTCTGCAGGAAACACTTGGCCTCTTGCCTCCCATGCTGGGCTTCTGGTCTCTTCCTGGTTTGTTCCATATTGTGGCAAACACGTGGCTGGAGCCTCCTGAATTTTATACCTTACACCTTTGGCTACCAGAGAGATGGATTTTTCTTTCCCAGTTCCAGTAATCCCAGCAAAGTGCTCTGATTGGCCCAACTTGAATCAGGTGACTCTCTCAGGATTAATCAGCTGGGGCTAGGGTGGTAGCGCCACATCATACTAACACAACGGCGCTTGTGACAGCTGTGGGTGTGGAGAACTGGGAGTAGTTCCTAGAGTTTTGGGCTAAGGGTAGCGTTGGTCTCCTCCCTCACTAAGTTCAGAGGGAGGTGTGACTTAGCTTTACTTATAAGAATAATGAGGGACTTCCCAGGTGGTGCAGTGGTTAAGAATCCACCTGCCAATGCAGGGGACACGGGTTCAATCCCTGGTCCGGGAAGATCCCACATGCCACGGAGCTACGAAACCCCTGCGCCACAAGTACTGAGCCTGCGCTCTAGAGCCCGCACACACCAACTACTGAAGCCCATGTGCTCTAGAGCCCGTGCTCCACAACAAGAGAAGCCACTGCGATGAGAAACCCTCACATCGCAACGAAGAGTAGCCCCCGCTCACTACAACTAGAGAAAGCCCGTGCGCAGTAATGGAGACCCAACACAGCCAAAAAAAAAAAAAATTAAAAAAAAAAAGAAAGAATAATGTACAGTTTCATAGAGGGGGGGACATATGGATAGGGTTTTGTGGTATCAATAAGAGTTCACTAGGCAGAGCTGGAGAGTGAAGAAACCTGAGGGAGTGGCATGGAGATCTGGAATTGCTTGGGAAGAACAAATTGTTCAACAAGATGGGGCATGGATCCAGAGCCACAATGATGGCGGGAAGGGTGGAGAGCCTGGGGGAGTAGCTGGGCTCTGGATGGAGCGGCCTTGGACTTCAGTCTGGAGAAGATGGAGAGTTACAGGAGGACTTTAACAGGGTGACAAGATCAGATCCTTCTCGTGGCACTGTGGGGATGGGCGGGTGGTGACTGGAGGCTCAGAGAGGAGGAGGGCCTTGCCCCCAGTGGCACGCTAGCTGGAGGGGACACCAGCATGCCTGGGCTCTGGTGCAGCCATTGTTCCCCCGAGTCGTGATCTCTGAGTCCCTCCTCCACCCAGGCCAGTGGCCACAAGGGACTCCCGGTGCCCCCAAAGCCGGGCTCTCCCTCCCCAGGCTGCCGGCAGTGCCAGGACCAGAGGTCTGGCTGCCGCTCCTGTGTGCGGGCGGGTGCTGGGTGCTGTAGCTCACTTGAAGCCCCATCCTCTGGGCAGGAGCCGCTGTGTGTCCCGTTACAGATGAGGAGACGGAGGCAGAGGGTTATGCTCCTGAAGCAAGTCACTCAGTTCAACCGGGTCTGACTCCTGAGCCTGTGCTCTGACCGTGTGCTGTGCTGGCCCCAGATCTGCCCGTCAGGGCGCCCCTGATGCCTGGCCGCTGGCAAACTGCCAGGTTCTTGTTCCAGGAGTTTGACCGTGAAGTGAGACCCACAGAGAGAGGTGGGGAGCAGCGGCCACGGGGCGGCAGCCACGGGGGGATGGCCACGGGGGGACAGCCATGACGGCCTCTTCCACGAGGCTGCAGCCACAGGTGGAGCGGCTGTGAGGGAGGATGTGGGGCCCGGGAGGGTGGTGGGCGCCCCTCCCAGGTGCCCGGCCCACTGCTGCCCTGCTCCGCTGCCCGCAGACCCCGCTCCTGCGGCTGCCACGAGGAGGGGCCCGGCCGCCCTCACCCTCCCTGGGCTGGAGCTGCCCTGGCCCCAGGCCCCAGGCTCCCTCCTCCCTGCTGGGCCTCCTGCACAAGAAGGTGTAGATGGCAGCTCCTGCTGGACCCGCATCTCCATTTAGATTGAGACGTGCTGAGCGGCGCATCCTCTGTCACTCCGAGGGGCTGTCGGGGGCCAGGAGGATGCCAGCGAAGGGCTGTCTGTAGGCTGTCGGGCCGGGCAGTGGGCCTCCCCGCTGCATGCTGAGATGGCGATTTCCATCCTGTCCCTTGTCGGGGGGAGGCCACCTCCCGTGGGCCCCCGACCCCCGCGTGCCACGATTCCCGCTTACTAGCCCGGCTCTCCTGTGAAAGCGACCTGCTAATCCCAGGCATTGCTGAGCGGGGATCTAACGGAGTTTTCTGGGGCGGGCGGCATAAATTACTGGGCCGCCGTGGTTCCGGCGGGGCTGTTATTTATTTGCTTTGCGGTGATGTAGTCGCGGCCTTGGCTGTGCGGTATTTATGGTGTTTGATCGACTTCCAGCTCGCCTGTCTGGGAGCGTTTGTTGAGATGTTCTATGGAGCCCCCGGTGACTCCCGACGTGGGAGGGCGTCGATCAGCCCGGAGTCCCGCGGCAGCTCGCCCCTACCCCGCCCCACAGGACCCCTGCACCTGGCTCGCAGGGAGCATCTCTCGGTGTGGTGGCCTTGGGCGGGCAAATGGTGCCGCATCACTGATGCTGCCATGGGGCGTACACCTGCCGGCTGGGCTGCGCGTGCCCTGCGTGAAGGTGACGTGTGCAATACGCCAGGATGTGTGACGGCTTCACGTGGACAGCTGCAGGGTTAGAGGCAGCTGCCCCAGCAGACACTTACTGAGCGGCTGCTACGTACCAGGCTCGGGTACAGACCCTTCACAGGACTCCCTCCTTGAGCACGTCCAGCAGCCTGAGGTTGGTGTCCCCGGTGGGAAGCCGAGACTCGGGGTGGCAGGAGACTTGCCCAGGGGAGCCCGGCCTGGGACTTGGGCTGCCCCTTCCTCTGTCTCTTCCGGTGAGAGGACCGCAGTCGGACTCTCCGGGGCCCGCCCCTCCCTTTCCTGCCCCTTTGTGTGTCTGCGCTGATGGGGACGCCGCCTCTGAGGGGCTGATGCGGTTTTGTTCTGGCCGGGAGAGATCTGATCACTGTAACTCCGCATTCACTTGCCTCTATTTATCCCCCAAGCCTGGCCGGCACCGGGCAGCAGATTATCAGCGTCCGGCTTGATGAATTGGACTCAGGGCTGAAATGGAAGAGAAATCCTGTTTCTATTATTGCAGACAAAGCTGGCGGGCGGGCTGCATATGTTGTGCTGGCAACTCCTCAGTGCAACAGAGGCTCAGGGCCTCGGAGCAATCAGGGCCTTTCAAGAGGCCCCCGCCTGCGTGGGAGGCAGAGACCCTATTAGCCCAGCTACTGTGGGGGAGGGGTGACAAAGTGTCAGTGGGATGGAGGGGAGAAGAGTTGATCAATGACGGTCGATCGATTTGCATCTTTCCCCTTGATTTGGTGCGGAGCAGAATGGAGATGAGGCCTGCGGAAGGGGCGTTGGCCGGAGCAGGGCCAGCAGAGGCTTAGAGGGTCTTTTATGTTGTGGAGGATGGGGTGGGGAGCTGAGAGCTGCTGCTTTGTCTGACGCCTGGTGAGCATTGATTGGTATTAGAAATGATAATGCGCCCATTCTGCGGGGCTGGGAGGTCTTAACCATTTCACGGCTTGCTGGGCTGTCCCAGGCGGGGCTGGAGGATGCCCGGCCTCAGGTACCCCTCTGCAGGTCAGCAGCTGATACTCTGCCTGGACTGGACCATGGCCCGAGCCCATCCAAGGTCCTGGAGTTCTGGCCAAATAGGGCAGGGCACTGGGCTAGGGGCGTTGTGCTGATGGGCCAGAGTCAGACCCAACTAGGTTGACCAAGCACTCAGCGGGTGCCTGGCTCCCAGTGCATCTCCCCAGCCACCTGTGAGATGGGTAGTGGTGCCTCTGTAATTCTGAAGCTCGCCACCGTCAAGTGGCTGGGCCTCTGCCGGCCTCTCGTCCCCAGAATGACGCTGCCTCTCACTCCTGCCATGCCCTGATGGAGCGCCGACTTTTGTTGGGTCACTTAGCCCCCCTGACGCCCCTCTCCTCGTCTGTAAAATGGGAGTCATGACAGATGGGCTGAGAGAATTCAGAGAACAGGGACGGGTGTTTTGTACACCCCAGCCTCTACCATAAGGCCTGGCCTGAGTCTCAAAGTGGCTCCAGCTCTGCGTCTGTCCACTTTGGTGAACACTTCATGTTGAGAAGTCTGTTTGTTCCTCCGTGGAGGGAAGAAATGTCACGCACTTTTCTGAATGGTTGTGGGAACCAAATGAGTTGATGCCTGGAAGTACCTGGCATGAAGTTGGTGCCTAATAAGAGACGACTATCATTATTGTCATTGTCAACATCATCATCACCATCACCACCATCATCTCTGCCACATCATCACCCTCACCATCATCATCATTATCACACCATCACCGCCACCATCACCACCACCATCGTCACCATGACCACCGTCATCACCACCATCACCACCATCACCATCATCACCACCATCATCACCATCACCATCGTCACCACCATCATCACCATCACCATCATCACCACCATCGTCACCATCACCACCATCATCACCATCATCACCACAACCACTATCATCACTACCAACACCACCACCACTATCATCACCACCGACACCACCATCACTATCATCACCACCATCATCACCATCACCATCATCACCACTGTCATCACCATCACCACCACTATCATCACCACCACCATCGCCATCACCACCACCACCACCATAACCACAATTATCACCCCCATCACTATCATCACCACCACCATCACCACCATCATTACCACCACCATCGCCACCATCATTACCACCACCACCACCATCACCACCATCACCACCACCACTATCATCACCACCGCCACCACCATCATTATCATCACCACCATCGTCACCATCACCATCATCATCACCATCATCACCACTGTCATCACCATCACCCCTGTCATCACCACCACCACTGTCATCACCATCACCACCGCCATCACCGCCACCACCGTCATCACCATGGTCATTGCTGTGGTCACTGTCTTTGTCATTACAGTCATCATCATCGTTGTTGTCATCATCTTGGAAGATAATGCCTTTCAAGAAAAGAGGGTGGAGAAATGGGGCAACACAGAAGAGACGTGACAGAAGAAGGATAATATTAAGAAATAATTTTACGTCAAAGGAGTGAACAAGGAGAGAGGGAGAAATTGATAGTGCAGGAGAGAGAGTGCTGGTTGCAGGAGAAATACACCTGCTTTTTTCCTCTCTGTTTTCTTCTCAAGATTTTCTCTTTATCATTGGTTTTCAGTAGTTTGACTATGATGTGTTTAGGGGTGCACGTGTCTGTGTGTGCGTGTTCGCCCTGTTGGGGGTCTGCTGAAATTCTCAAATCTGTAATTGACATTTTCTTCAATACTTTTGTAATACTTTCCGGGGTATTTGGCCAACCTATCTTCAAAAATCTTTCCTGCCCTTAAAAAAATTTTTTTTTGTGCGATATTTTATTTTATTTTGGCCACACTGCATGGCTTGTGGGATCTTAGTTCCCCGGCCAGGGATCAAACCTGTGCCCCCTGCAGTGGAAGCACAGAGCCCTAACCACTGGACCACCAGGGAATTGCCCCTCCTCTCTTTCTTAATTCCAGTTACACATATGTCTCAGGCCACCTCAGGCCATTGGGGCACTGTTATAAAATGTAGGTTTTATTATTAGTCAGGTATGGTGAGGCCACCAGATCGTGAGGCACCATTGAAGAGAGTTTGTCACTCACAGGCCCCAGGAGGCGGGGTCAAGCTGCACCGTGTAGGGCCACGTGGGGAAGCCCCAGGCCAGTCAGGAGGCAGAGGGAGAGGGACGAACTGTGGGCAGGAGCCTTTACCCTCTCCATGGTCAGGGCAAGGCCTGGTGAGCAGGCTGAGGAACGGCTTGTCTGGATAGCTTCAGGGGGCTGTGGGCATAGGGCTGTCCCTCGCTGTCGCCTACCTGGCCTCGGGGGTGGCCGGGGCAGAGGAAGAATGGGTGAGCGTGTGAGGCTCCAGTGAGGGAGGTGACTGGGGTGTGGGTTCGGGACTGGTTTGTTTGTACATGAAAGGTGCGCCTGCGTCATGTACTATCTCTTGGAGTCGGCTGCCCTGGGCAGGAGGTCGTTCCAGGGTCGGCGAGGCTCCAGATGTCGAAGCATCAGAATAGAACGGCTTAATGCAGACACCTTCACGTGCTAGCATTCCTCAGGCTCTTTGTTCTTCAGGTTGGATCATTTCTGCTGATCCACCTTGAATCTTCCTGAGTCTTCCAGTCTCCAGCCTGCTGGGAAACTTTTCTAGCGATATATTTCCCAGTTCTGAATTTCTCTCTCGTTCTTGTTTATCATTTCTGTTTTTCTACTGAGGTTCTATAACAAATTACATAATATTTTAATGTAAACCCTGGACCTAGTTATAATACCTGTTTTTAATGTCATCTTTCTCTTTGCTCACCTATCGATGTTTTTACTACAAACTGGACGTGGTAAGTGCCCTTCAAAGAGCCTTAGACCTGGAGGCCGGGCGGTCCCTGCGCTCTTCTGACCTCAGGAGGCCCATCTGAAGATGGTGTGGCCACACCACCCTCACGGGGAGATGTGTCCAGTGGGAGGTCAGGCCGAAGCCAGGCTCGGGGGACAGCGGGGCCCATGGCACTGGGCGTATGAGGAACGAAGCCACCCCACAGGGTCCCTGAGGGGGTCCTGCGCAGGGGGCCTCCGAGCCAGTCCTGAAGGCCGCGGGGCGGATGGGGCCATGGGCGGGGCAGCTTCCACCAGGCGGGGGGCTCCCGCTGCGGCTCTCAGCACGAGCGGGAACGGCAGCCAGGACGCCCCTTCCCCCCTAGCTGGCAGGCGAGGCCTCCCCTCCCCCAGGAGGAGGCTGGGGAAGGACACCAGGCTCCCGGGGCAACTGCAAGGAGCAATCAGCTCCTTGCCAGACAAAGAAAACGCTTCTTAACGTTCAGATTAATCACTGACCAGCACAGCACGTGCCTGATCGCTGCTCCCTGTCGGCCGACTCAGGGTCGCCGCTGTGGGCGCTGGCCGCGTGGCGGGACCCCCGGGGGGGCAGCGACACCTCATCAGTCACCTTCTCAGTTTATTTGGGAGAGAAGCCCAGACACGCGGTGAGGGCGCCCGACACGAGGGTTTTTTCTGCACTGGGGACGGCAGGTCCCCTGGAGGCACTGCAGCTGCCCCCAGACAGCACCCGACACGCTGGGCTGGCACCGTGGGGTGGGAGCCTCAGCACGGGCCCTGTACCCAGAAACGCCCCAAGGTGCCCAAGGCTGGACCCGGAGCGACGACAGCGGCTGGGGATTCGCACCATGAGTTAAGCAGAATAAACCAAATCACAGAACAAAGTACGTGCTGCTTGTTTTTGATTCTTAGTTTACTGTGAAATACAACACTCATGCAGAAAAGTGCGTAAATCAGAAACATACGATACAATAACTGTGAGTCTGTACGAGCATCACGGGGTCCTGAAATTCCGCCTCCTCGCCCCGCCCTCGGCCCCTCCTCCCCCGCTGCGAGCTGACCCCTTGCCAGCCGCATGGCCATCACTCTGCGTTCTCCCTCTCCGGTCCCTACCTAAGTAAGCAGCCCTCCGCGAGCTCGTGGAGCTGTCCCTGGTGGCGAATTTTATATAAATGGAATGCAACGTGACTTTCCCTTTGTTTCTTGTTTCTCTCACCTGACGTTTTGTCGTGACATCCAGCCCGTTTTTACAATATTTATTCTCCCAGCTCAGCTTTGGTGTTCTCTGACTGTCTAGCCGGAATCCCCCAGCGTGAGTGGCTCTGGGCAGCTTCCTTGCACGAATACATCACAGTCTATTCGTTCATCCCCCTGCTGATGGAAAATTGGGTCGCTCCCCAGTTTGTCTGCCCGGAACAGTACTGGTAAGAACATTCTTGCACTTGTCCGCTGCTGCTGAGTTTTCTAGGGAGGGTGAGTCCATCTTCAACCCTTCTAGAGAGTACCCATCTGGTTTTTTTCTCTTTTACTTAATACTTCTTCTGGGTGGTTTTCGGTTTACGGAAAAGTTGAGTGGAACGTGCAGAGCACCCTCACCCACACCCAGCGTCCTGCACTGGTATGTGCACTCGTTACACACGATGAACCCGCACTGATGCACTGTCACTAATAAAGTCCGTAGTTTACATTAGGATTCACGCTGTGTTGTACATCCTGTGGGTTTGGGCAGAGGTATAATGTCATAAATCTATCACTACAGCATCATCCAGCCTCGTTTCATTGCCCCAAAATGCTGTGCTCCACCCAATCCGTTTCTCAAAGTGACCAGCGTCGATGGGGACTGCCGACGTGCCGTACTTGGTATCATCAGAATTTACAGTTTCTGCCCATTTGCTGGATGGGTAGCGGGATCTTGTTATTGTGGTTCTGGTGTGTGTTTTCTTGACTTCTAATGAGATCAGGCCCCTGTTTATGCGTTTACTGCTGTGTGGATTTTCTCTTCTGCGAAGCGCCTGTTGGAGTCTTTCCACCGTTTTCAGACTTGCGCCGTCTCTCTTTTTCTTGCTGACTCTCCTCATGCATCCTCGGGAAGAGGCGCGAGCTTCTCTTCCCCCGTTGCGTGGGGTGTCTCCACTCTCATGACAGGGGCTTTCTCGAACCAAAGTTCTTAAGGTCAATGTGGGTGAATTTATTAATCTTTCTTGTTGGTTAAAGCTTCTAGTGTCTTATTTAAAAATCCTTCTCCTACTCAGGGGTCATGATGCCATGATCCTATGTTATCTTCCCAAAGCTTGGTATTTTGTCCTTTCCACTTGGGTCTGTAAATTGACTTGGAGTTGATTTTGTGCATAGTGTAAGGAGAGCTCCAAATTCACGTTCCCCCTATCATTGCAAAGACTGTCTGTTCTCCAAGCTCTGGGGTCCAACCTTAGCACAGTCAAGTGGCCATCACTCCCAGGTCTGTATTTGGGGTCTCTGTTGGCTTCTCTGTCCCGGCATCAATAGCCCACGTCTCGGTGGCTCTGGGATGAGTCCGGATGCCCGGTAGAGCAAGTTCCCCGCCACTCTCCTCCTCGAGGGGCTCTGGGCTGGTCCAGGCTCTTTATCATCCCACGGACCTTTCAGAGTCAGCTTGCCAAGCTCCCCAGAGACACACAAACGAGCTCTGCTGGGGCTTTGGTTGGAACCTTATGGAATCAAAACTATTTGGGAAGCACCAGCGTCTTCACTCACTGTGTCTTCCAACACGCGAACGTGGCTTATGTCTATTTATTTGGTGTTCCTTAATTTCTTGTCGTGTAATTTTTAGTCTTCTTTCCTGAAGCCTGTGTAGCTTTGTTAGATAAATCCCTGGACGGCCAACCTCATCTGATGCTTTTACATCACATTCCTGCTCGTTGGGTGATGTCACCGTGTTGCATTCCCAGCAGTACCTGCAGATACACATTCTCTCCTCCGCTGTGTAAGCTCTGCCGTCAAACCTGCCCGTCCGGTTCTCATTTGCGACCATTTTTCAGATTTACACGTTTCTCTTTGGCTCTTTTGCAGATCTGCTCTGGCGTGTCTTGCAGTTTTCAGTCTCTGCAGACTTTGTTTTCTGATCCTTTAAAGGATCGTTATTCCATATTTTGTGCTCATAACTCCAGAACCTAGGCTTTCTGTGTGTGTGCTTCTGTTCTCTGTGTCTTTGCTGCCCCTGATCATGGAGCTTGGTGTACCGTACGTGGGCTTGTCCTTGTTTGCTAGAGACGGTACTGGAAAAAGCTCTCATAGTAGTCATTTTGTGCCCTAGGAAGGAAGATCCTTCCGTTAGAGATGGTTTTGGCTTGCTTCTTCCAGGTGCCGGGCGGGGCACACTCCACCTGGAACGATTTTAGGCAAAATCAAGCCCTGATGTTTCCTGGGTCAGGACGTTTATCACCAAGTGTGAGCCCAGGCAGGGCTGACTTGCCTCTGGTCCCCCTTGCCCTGAGCCGTGCCTTTGGGCTGAAAGGGCCAGGGCATTGTCAGACCCCGTCTCTTACCAGCTCTGGGGTCCACTGAGCCAGTAAATCTTTAACGACCGGTTCTCCTGATGTGTAGCCTCTGCTGATTCCTGTGGTGCAAATCCTCCCAGTGCGGCTCATGTCGAGCCACAGGCCAGCATCTCACCGAGTGCCGACGCCCACAATCAGCGCTTGTGAACCAGAGGAGCTACTCCAGCCACCGCTGGGCAGCCCTCGCTGCTGCTTCCAGGGCTCAGCCGGTGGCCTTTTGAGCAGAAGCAGACCTGACTTCCGGGCTCACCCGGCTGGCCTCCTGCCTCCTCTGAGGCTGGGCCTGGTGGTTCATTCCTCAGTGTCTGATGTGTCTTTTATGCTTGGAAGAAGATTGACACCGTTTGTATCCAGCTTTTCTGGTTGTGTTCAGTGGAAGGGTTGGTCCCGATCGCCTAACCTGCTCTTCCCGGCAGCGGACGTCCCCTGTTTCTGTTTTCAGATTAATATCGGGTCGTGGTGGGAGAAAGAGGAGAATGAAGAAGGATAGAAAGCAGCCAGCAGTGAGGACACTCGGGATATTTGGGGCCCTTTTCCTCTCAGCCCGGGGCCTGCGCTGTGCATGGAGAGGGGCAGCTTTGTCCAGGGCAGGGCAAGGCCAGGACATGAACGGTGGTGACCACGGCTCCCGGCCTTGGCAGACCTCCAGCCTCTCTGAGCCTCTGTCCCCTCAGCTGCCCAAGGGACCATCCTCTGCTTTCCTCGGGCTGCGGAGATGAGCCCACCCTCGGTCTGGCCGCTCGCTGCTCAGGGGACATCAGGGGACGCAAGGGTCCCCACGGGCAAGGCAGGTGCAAGCACAGCGCCTGTGAGCGGCCGCAGGGACCAGGCCCTGCAACGCGGATTCCAGGGATCAGCGCAGCTGTCGGGCTCTTCGGAGTCCTGGGTTTACGGGGAGCCCGAGCCTCGTGAGGGCCCAAGAACGCATTCCTGGCGGCCCAGGAATCGGAAAATGTGTCTCTGAGGGCAGAATTCCTTCCGTGGAGCACAGCTGCCTGGCGCACGTTTTCATCCTTGAGCCATAATTAGTCCTTGCCCCCGACCCCAAACTCCTGCCCAGGCCCAAAATACGCCGAGGCCGCTCCTGGTGGCGCCGTGTCCCTCCTGCTCCCCTGTGGGCCGCGGCAGGTGGGACAGGGGCCCGGGGTCTGCCCGGCTGTGGGCTGGGGCCGGCGCCCTCGGTGCTGGGACGGAGCGGGTTACCCTCCCCGAGGGAGGGGCTGTGGCCAGCTGCCGCCCCCAGCCCTGAGTGGGAGGTGAACAGACCACCAGGTGGGGAGGCTGGGGTCCCACGTCCTGGTCCCCGTGCGCAGGATGGCTGCTGGAGCCTGGGACGGAGGCGGCCGCTGGAAACGCCCACCCTGCCCCAGACACGCCATGGACACATCCCCCGGGCCGGTAGTCTTCCTCATGACCTGAGGCAGAGGGGACAGAGCAGGAAGATGGGGCAGGGCTGCGGCAGGTGAGGGCTCCCTCCTGGGGCTGTTTTCACGGTGCTCTGACAAGTGCCAGGCTCTGCTGTTTCCCCGCTGCCCACACTGACCCTCCTCCCTCCCCTTGGTGGGCAGCGCCGGAAGGATGGAGAAATCGCCCTGTCCGCAGAGAGGATGTGGACACTGTGCAAGAGCAGCTGTGCACCCCCAGCCTCCGCCCTTCCCGGCCTGGTGGGGCTGTGTCCCCAGCGCCTCCCGCCGCTGTCCCAACAGCCTGTCGCAGTGTCCCTGTCACCCCTGCTCTCAGAAGAGGCGACCAGGCCTGCAGGTTTAAGCACCTTGGCCCAGCCACGGGTCTCCAAGCCGGTGGGCACACGATGTTCGCCGAGTGGCTGGCGTGTGGTCCGAGCCAGCGTCGCCTTGGCCCAGAGCCCCTGCCCCAGGCCTGGCCCGTGGGCGTTTAGTGCCCAGTGGTTTGAGCGCCCGGGTTCCTGGCATTGGACAAGCTGCGTGGTGGGCACTGACTGCTGAAGGAGTGACCGGATGAAAGGAAAAGCCTGTTTCCAGGGGGAAACCAAGTCTCTGGGAGTCGGTGAGCTGGGTCTCCGGGCTCCTGGCTGGGCCCTCAGCCCAGAGCCCCCGGGGTCACTCGTCACACAGAGCACCAGGACACGCAGGGCGCCTGGAGAGGCCCAGGCGTGCCCCCTCCCCTCGTGTAGGCCTCACCGTCGAGGGTGAGGGGCCCTTGTCCTGCTGGGAGGGGCAGCAGATGAGCAGATCCGCCAGCGCCGTGGTGGCCTCAACAGGCAGCCCGTGCAGGATTGACATGCGGTTCACGCACATGGGGCCTTTGCGGGGACTGCACGGACCCCCATGGAAAGCGAGAGAAGATTGTTTAATGCGTCGGCACGGAGTGTCAACACACCCAGCAGGACGGCTGCAGCCCGTCCCAGGGCCCAGGGGGTGGAGACGCAGAGGTGGGCGCTTTCCTGACTACGCGGCCGCCGGCCTGGGCTGCTGCTAGGACCTCAGCCGTGTCCTAACGCAGAGACAGCCCTGGTCACAGCCCCGTGTTGGCTCAGGGGCCGCAGGCACCGGCACAGGAAACAGAATGGCGAGCACGGGAGAATGCTGAATACTGTCCCCTCCGTCCAGGGGACCCCAGCCTCCTGCTGTCCTGGGTCTTCTCCTGATTGGGGCTCCAGGACACCCGGGCTGGTCCTACAGTGTGCGGGATGTCGTCGGGGCCTGGGGGCCTCAGAGGGCTGGCCTGGCCGGAATCAGGAGGCTGGCACCCTGCAGTGTTCCTGCTGTGTGTGGGGGGTGCGTGTGGTGTGTGTGACCCAACAGGGGACAGGCATCGAGGGTCCGTTCTGCTCTGGGACCGCGCCTAGCGTGAATTTCGAGGGTTGCCTCCTGGAGCTGTGGTCCCAAGCGCGAGCAGCCGTCAGAGCCTCAGGGCCCCCGGAGGGTCTCCCTGTCACGGGGCCCCTGGTGAGGCCACCGTCTCTTCTCAGCAGAGCCAGGCCCGGGCCCAGGGCTGTGTGCTCAGAGAGATCTCAGCTCCCACCCACACCGCCTGCCCTGCTGGACGCCCAGTCCTGTGCTGGGCCCCCCGCGTGGACAGGGCGTGGCCACGCACGGCCTCGGGGAAGCGCAGTGCTCCAGGCTGTGGGCTGCTGGGTGGGCTCCAGGGTCGGGGGGCAGCTGTGGCGGGCTTGGGGCGCCTGGAGGAAGAGGGAGGGGCTGCCCTGGCCCCTGCAGTCGCCGCGAGGAAGGACTGGGGCTCCGGGACCCCGAGCTGAGGACGGAGAGCAGGAAGCCTTTGAGGTGCTGACGGTGGGGGGTGGGGCGCCCGTCCTGGGACGCTGGGGTGAGAGGGGGCAGTGGTCCGCTGTGGCCAGGGATGGACGTGCCGACGGGTCCCTCTGCAGAGGCTGCTGGGCAGGGCGGCAGAATTTCCCGGGAGCTTCTGTGTCCTTCTCTGGGCGCCTCTCGGGGGCCTGCTGCCACCTGCCCCGGGGTCGTCCTGGCCGGGCAGCTGGGCGGGGCGGCAGGCTCTGCTGCGGGCCTGCGGGGCATGGTCTCTCCTGGGCTCTGGCTCTGGAGGTGGCGGAGCTGCCACCGGCCCTCCCAGCTCTCCTAACAAGGGTTTGAAGGGAGAATAAGTCCCAGCAGCCTGATTTGCACGTAATTTGTTCCTTTGTGGAAGTGCTATAGCTCTTAAAAGCCTCGGTAAATGCCTTTAAGGGAATATGACAGCGCTAGACGGGGAAAATCAATAGCCCCGATTCTCTTCTCAGGTTCACATTAGTGGAAGCTCCCCGCTGCGCCTGGCAATTTGGATGTCATCGAAATCTGCCCCTCAGACGGCGGCTGGACACGGCTTGGCCCACGGGCTGGAGGGTTGGTCCCATGGAGCGCACCGGAGGTCCAGAGCAGAGTGGGCACGGGGTCTCCAGCCTCCCACAGCCCCTCCCTCCGGCCCTGGGATGCGGGAGACAGGGGGGCGCCCAGCCCTTTGCCCACTTAGGCTCCTTCTCCCTCACGATGCCCCGCAGCCCTGGAGGTGGAGGTCGCCGGCCTGCTCCCCCAGTGAGAAAACCAGCTCTACTGGGACAGAATCCTGCCCGCAGCGACCAGCCAGAGGGGAGCTCAGAGCCCCAGTCTTGGCCCGAGCCTTCCGTGGGGACGCCAGCTGTCCTCTCAAAGCTTGGGTGAGGCTGGGCCCCTCTGCCCGCCCGGGGTGGGCGTGGGAGTGGGGCTGCTCTGGCCCCCCTGCCAGGGACGTGCGCCTGGTTTGCCCACCCGCAATCTCGCCAGTGGAGGAACACCGAGGAGATGCAGTTAATGACTTAAGCTGCCTTCTCATCACCCCCCAAGGGATAATCAGACTAAATGGCGATCTTAGTTTTGTAAAAGCCAATGAAATATACATAAAAGAATACTTGGGTGCTTTAAAGTTTTTGAAGCAGAAATGAACCAGTTACTTGCTCAAGGGTTGTTTCAGGGGCTTTGTGCCGTGGGACCCTCCCCCAGTCGGGCGGAAGGAGCTGGGAGGGTGAGAGAGGAGAGCGGCACCTCTCCTGAGCTCGGGGGTCCCGTGTCTGGGGGTGGGCATCGTGCGGGGTGTTTTGTCTGCCCTCTGGACAGCTGTGCCTGCTGACAGCAGAGAGTGTCCTGCCCTCTGGGGCTCCTGTCTCCGACTCCAGGATGCTTCGGGAGTGATGGAGAGCTGCAGGGTAGCGGGGTACCTGGGGTGAGGTGAGTGTACGTTTTCCTGCAGCGCTGATGCTGCAGCTGCCAGGCGGGGCCACGGGCCCCACACATCTTGCAGAACTCTTGCGCCAATCCCCGGTGGTGCTGTTGCCTGCACATTTCAGTGGGGAGACCGAGGCTCAGAGGTGGGAAGGGACCTGCCCCCGGGGACCAGCAGGGTGGAGACAGGGCCAGGACTTCCCCCCTCCCCCTGCCAGCCTTAAATCCCACCTTCTCTCCTTGCACTTCTGCGGGGAGGGTGTTTGGGGGCCTCATGGGTTTAGGGAGCACTTGCCGGGGGGCTGGGTGGGCAAGGCATGGGGACAGCGGGGCGTGGGGTGCCTGGAGCCTGTTGGGGAGTGGCCCGGAGGGGAGCGGCTGGCAGGCGTCACGGGGTGGAGATGGTGAGGGTGGGAGTATGAAGTGCTGGTCCTGGGGTGGGCACGGGTTCCCTACTGGGCAGGGGTCCTGTGTGGCCCTATGTGTAGTGGCTGGCTGACCCAGAAGACCAGAGGACTGGGCCGACGGCCCAGGTGGTCCTCAAGCCTCTGTCAGACCCCCATGGTCGGTAGCGCTGACCCCCCGCCCCTGTGAGAGCCGCTGCTCCCGCCTCTGGCCAAACCCAGTGGTCCTGACGAGGGGGCCGTTGGAGACCACCGATCCCACCAAGTGTTTCTCAGCAGAGAAGGGAGCCTGGCAGAACTGAGCAAATTGGCGGTGAGCCCTAGGTGGGGACGGGCTCGCGGCACACAGCTGGCTCCCTCCCCGGCCCCCCGCTCCCTCCCCCTGACTCCTGGCTGCCGTGCCTGGAGGGGCTGTTGAAGGGAGGTGTTCGGGGGCCACTCCACCAGCCGCTAGCTGGGAGGACTCGGCAAAATGGATCCCTTCCTTGAGCCTCGGTTTCTCCACTCATAAAATGGGCACAGTTAGGTTACTGGGAGGAGGAAGCCTGACTCTCTGGAAGGGGTCTGGTCTATAGCACCTGCGGGCAGTGTCCTCTCCTCCCCCATAGCCGGGTCCCTGAAGCCCGCTGCCTCTGCGGACCCTGCCGCTCCGCTGCCTCGGCTGGCCCGTCGCCCGCTCGGGCTGGGCACTGCTGACCAGGCCAAGCCCTCTGCTGCTGGTGTGCCTGCTGGGCCTCCCCGTCTCTCACCGGGCCTGGCTGCAGCTGCTGCCCTGGGGTCCCGGCTCATCTGATCAAGGGCGGCAGAGCAGGCTGCCCAGCCGGCCTCCACCCTGGTCTTCGTGCTGGGGCTGCAAACTCAGAGCCTGCAGGGCTGGGTGAGGCCTCTGGGGTACCACTCAGAGGGTGCCGCAGCCTTCACCGGGTGCCAGCCGATGGCTCTAGGATGGCCTGTGCAGCTGGAGCTTCCAGTATTTCAAGAAAGCCTGGGGCTTCCCTGGTAGCGCAGTAGTTGAGAGTCTGCCTGCCGATGCAGGGGACGCGGGTTCATGCCCCGGTCCGGGAAGATCCCACATGCCGCGGAGCGGCTGGGCCCGTGAGCCATGGCCGCTGAGCCTGCGCATCCGGAGCCTGTGCTCCGCAACGGGAGAGGCCACAACAGTGAGAGGCCCGCGTATCGCAAAAAAAAAAAAAAAAAAAAAAAAGAAAGCCTGAACTCTGGGCTTTGATCTGAAATCTGCTTATAAATGTCAGCAATGAGTGAATGTGTTTAAACACAGTGCAGTGGAGATGGATACGCAAGGAAACAGGAGGGGTTAACAGTGTTACCTGGGGTGAGGGTGGGCTCCAGGATGGGGGGGAGGGGAGGGGGAGGCAAGCAAACCTAAGGGGCTGAGTTGAGACAGAAGGGCGTCCGGCATCTTACCCCTAGTGCAGAGTTGTGAGTGTGTGTACCTGTGTGTGCGGCATGTCTAAATCTTCATTAACACCCTGCCCTGCCCGTCTGACTCCACGTGGCTCAGGGGACTTGGAGGAATCAGCTGTGCCCCATCCGTGGAGCAGTCAGCGTGCAGGGGTGCAGTAGGGGGCCCTTAAGGACACCGGGACAGGCTGGGTGGCGCGGGGGCTCCCAGGAGAGGGTCCTCAGCCTCGTTGGGGTCACTGAGCCTGGGCAGGGGCTCCAGACGCCAGCTCCACGCATGCAATTTCAGACTTAATCCCGGCAAACCCCTGGGGCCGAGGGAACGTGTTCATCAGCTTTGGGGAGCGTGCGGCAGCCCCCTGGTGTGTGTCTGCCCATCTCGCTGTGGGCTTATAGGGTCGGGACCCTGCGGGACACCGAATAGCCCCCAAAGGAGGCGGCAGAGTTGGGGGCACAAATGCTATTTCTTTCTGCAAGATGCACTTGGATGCCCGGGTTTGCTGGTGGGTGGGTGTGTCTGTGTCTGTGTGTATGCTTGTGTGTGCGTGTCCGTGTGAGCTGATGCCTGTGCAGAGCTGTGGGCAGCGGGCCGGGTGCCTGGAGGCCGGCCCCAGGTCTCGGCAACTTCAGCCGGACACAGGGAAGAGGGGAGGTTGGCCTGGGAGGTATGGGAGAGGGGCCGGGAGGGTCAGAACTGAGGGCTCCCCAAGGCACAAAGCCACGCTTGTTGATGTAGGCGGGAAACTTGAGGCAGAGTCAGAGGCTGGGAGACAGGAGAAAGGGGGGAGTGATGAGAGCCAGGCTGGGTGGAGGGAAGGTTGCCAAGGCCAACTGTTGAGGAGAGGGTGCTGGGCTGGGCCCGCTCCCGCCTCCGCCACCCCCGCAGCCAGAGCGCCGCCCCCTCCTCTACAATGTGGGTGCTCAGGACGCTATTAGCCCCAGGCAGCTGTCGTTTTCCGGTCCATCTGCTAAACCTACGCTGCTGAGAAGACGCAGGTCCTTAGCCAGGGCTGAGTGGGATTCATATAAAGGTGGGAGAAACCCCGCTTCCCTCATGTCAAGATGTCAGAGGCTGAGAACATCAGCTTCACCCTCATAGCTGTCATCTTAAGTGTCCAATTATTCAGGGGCCATCTAAGGCCATTCACAGTGTTGTGTGCCCATCACCACCAACCGCATGCAAAGCTCTTCATCCTCTCTAACAACTCTGCCCCATTAAACACTACCCCCCCCAGCCCCTGGCACCCGCCTTCTACTTTCTGCCTCCGTGAAATGACTCCTCTAGGTACCTCATATGAGTGGAATCATACAGTATTTGTCCTTCTGTGACTGGCCTGTTTTACTTAGCATGATGTCCTCAAGTTTCGTCCATGTTGGAGCAGGTGTCAGAACTTCATTCCTTATTATGGCTGAATCCTCTTCCATCGTATAGATGGACCACATTTTGTTTATCAATTTATCCACCCACGGACACTTGGGTTGCTTCCACCTTTTGGCTATTGTGAATAATGCTGCTGTGAACATGGGTGTGTAAATATTGGTGTAAGTCTCTGCTTTCAGTTCTTTTGAGCAGTTACCCAGGAGTGGAAATGCTGAGTCGTATGATAATTCTATGTTTAGCCTTTGGAGGAAACGCCAAGCTCTTTTCCATAGTGGCTGCACCATTTCACATTCCCTCCAGCAGTGCACAAGGCTTCCAATTTCTCCGCAGCCTCGCCGACACTTGTTATTTTCTGTTTTTCTGATACCGGCCATCCTGGTGGGTGTGAAGCGGCATCTCGTTGTGGTTTGATTCTCATTTCCCTGATGGCTGACGATGTTGAGCATCTTTTCATGTGCTTGTTGGCCATTTGTAGATCATCGCTGGAGAAATGTCTATCCAAGTCCTTTGCCCATTTTTGAATTGGGACCTCCAGCCTTTTTTTTTTTTTTTTTTTGCGGTACACGGGCCTCTCACTGCCGTAGCCTCTCCCGTTGCGGAGCACAGGCTCCGGACGCGCAGGCTCAGCGGCCATGGCTCACGGGCCCAGCCGCTCCGCGGCATGTGGGATCTTCCCGGACCGGGGCACGAACCCGCGTCCCCTGCATCGGCAGGCGGACTCCCAACCACTGTGCCACCAGGGAAGCCCCCTCCAGCCTTTTTGAGGTCTGTCTTCCTAAGTCACAGAGGGCAGGAACACTGCCAGGCTGGGTCTCGGTGCTCTGGGTTTAAACTGCAGGAGGCCGGGATCCCATCATGCTGAGGGATGCTGGGGTGGGGGCTCTGAGAAGCTGGGGGTCATTAGGACAGGAATGACCTCTCGGGGGGACAGTGACAGGAGATGGGGTGCTGAATGATGGCAGAGCCTCCCTGGCTGCAGGTGCTGGGGGTGCCCAGGAGCAGCAGGGGATTCCCCTGATGGAGAGCGTGAGCCATGAGGACCCCAGGGTGCACGTGCTGAGCGGGGTCTTTGAGGAAAGTCCTCCTGGTGGTCTCTATCCTCCCTCCAGGCCTGGGGCTTATGCTCGCCACATTTGTCCTGCCAACTGCTCACTCAGCAAACATTCCTGGGCACCTTGGCTGTGCCAGTGTCCGTGGTGCCCACAGGGAACCAGGCCAACTGGACTCCTGTCCTCACGTAGCCCACAGTTTTGAGCTGTGCTACCCAATTTAGTTGGTACTGGCCACTCCTAACTATTACAATTTAATACAATGAAATAAAATGGGGCTTTTTCTAGTCAAGATGCAGTACCATGGACCAGATCACCGTCCCACCTGACATAAGCAAGACGTGGACAAAAATATATAGAAAGTCCATTCTCAAGGTGCAGGACGTCGGGTAGTGGAGTATGGTGAGAGGCTGGAAATCATACAACCACCCCAGCTTACTGCCCTGGAGCTGGAAGGAGGGATGCGGGGGGCTCCCTGGAATGGGGGATGGAGCTGAGAGGGGGACCAAGGAGGTGAGGATGTGAGGTTAGCAAACTGGAGAGGAGAGAGCAGCACAAGAGAGCCCTGGGGCCACAGAGGGTCCCTTTCAGGGTTCAGTTGGTTCCGTTGAGGAATGATCAGCACAGGTGGGTCAGGGAACTACCAGAGGTAGGGAAAGGATTAGGAGTAACAGGCTCAGTGTTCAGGGATAGTGCATGTTCCACAGTCAGGCTGGAAAAGCTCAGGACTCCTGGACCTCGGGCAGAGTCCTCCCAAAGGCCTTGCTTCACCAGTGGGGTGACCAGACTTAGAGCACTGCTCCACTTCTGCCTAGAAAGTCCTTCAAGCTATGCCCCAAAGGATCAAATTATTTCCAAGTGACTTAGCTACATCCCAGAAAAAGATCAAGAACCCAGAATCTGACAAGATAAAATTCACAATGTCTGGAATCCAATAAAAAATTCACAAGCATCTAAAGAAGCTGCAAAATACAAAGCATAATGAGGAGATAAATCACCAGAACCAAACCAGCACTGACACAGATGCTAGCATTAGCACACAAGAGCATTAAAACAGTTATTACGACTGGACTGTTTCTGGATATGTTCAAAAAGTTAAGCAGAGACATGGAAGATGTAAAAAACAACACCCCAATTAAACTTCTAGAGATGAAACCTCCAATGCCTGAAATGAAAAACATAGCCTATATAATTAATGGCAGATTAGACATTGTGGAAGAAATGATTAGCAAACTTGAGGATGTAGCATTAGAAATGATCTGAATAGAAACACAGAAAAACATTAATTTAAAAATAAGCAGAGTATCAATGAGCTTTGGGAAAACTCCAAGTGGCCTAATATGTTTAACTGGAAACAGAAAACATACTGGAAGAATAATGGCCAAATATTTTCCACATATGATGAGAAGTATAAACTCACATCCAGGAAGCTCAAGGAATCCCCAGCATGAGAAATATGAAAAAAAAAAAAAAAGACAGCAAAGTGCATCTAAATCAAACTGCTCAAAACCAGTGATAAAGGCAAAATCTTAAAAGCAGCCAGAAAATAGAAGAGAAGAATCATACTGTGGAGCCAAAGTAAAGATGACAGCAGGTTTGTGGAAAATGCAGGACAGGTGGTAGAACAACGTTGTCAAAGTCCTCAAAGAAAAAAAAAATTTAACAATGTAGACTTCTATACCCAGTAAAAATATCTTTCCAAAACAAATACAAAATAAAGCCTTCTGCAAACATAACAAAGCTGAAAGAACTTCTCACCAGAAGACCTGCACTACAAGAAATGTTAAAAGGTGTCCTTCAGGCAGAAGGAAGATGATACCAGCTGGGCATTTGGAGCTACATAAAGGAATGGAAAGTACAGCAACTGGCACTTTTATAGGTAAATACATAAGATGTGTTATTATTATTCAAACACATTTAACAGATAATTGTTTAAACATAGATGATAATAATGCAGTGTGGAGTTCATGACATACATACAAGTAAAATGCATGAAAACAGTAGCATAAAGTTTTGGAGGGAATAAATGAAAATATTCTATTTTAATGTTATTATATTGTACATGAAGTGCTATAATATTGCTTGAAGAGGACTGTGATAAATTAAATGTTTCCTATAAACCTTAAAATAATAAATCAATTACAAATCAAAGAGCCATAGCTAATAAGCCAACAAATAGATAAAATAAAATTGTAAAGACACATTGAATTAATCCAAATGAAGGCAGAAAAAGAGAAAAAGGAGAAAAACAGATGGGACAAATAAGAAATAAATAACAAGATAATGGACTTAAATATACCAGTAATACATTAAATGTAAATGGTCTAAATATCCAAAATGAGAGACAGGTGGACAAATTGGGTAGAAAAGCAAGATCCAAATATATGCTATCTATAAGAAACACATTTTAAATATAAAGATACAAATAAGTTAAAAGTAAAAGAATTGGAAAAGATATCCTATGATAACACTAATCAAAAGACCTCTGGAGCAGCTATACTAATACCAGACAAAACATATTTCAGAGCACAGAATATTGCCAGGGATAAAGAAAATTGTTTCATAATGATAAAAGGGTCAATTCATGAAGAGGACATAATAATCCTAAATGTTTATGCACCAAATAACAGAGCTTTACAATACGTGAAACAAAACCTAATAGAACAATGAGGAGAATTAGAGAAAATCCACAATTAAAGCCAGGATTTTAATACCTCTCTTTGAATAATTGTCACAACAAGTCGACAGAAAATCAGTAAGGCTAGCAAAGACTTCAGATTCAACTGACATTCATGAAACACTCACCCAACAACAGAATGGTCATTCTTTTCAAGCACACATGGAGCACTTACTAAGATAGACCATATTCTGGGCCATAACACAAAAGTCCAAAAAATATAAAAGTATCCAAGTCATAAAAAGTGTGTTATCTGACTACAGTGGAATTAAATTAGCAATGGAAGAGTTCTGGAAAGTCCCTCAGATTTGGAAACTAACACATTTCTTAATAACCCATGGGTCAAAGAAGAAATCAAAAGGGAAATTGGAAAGTATTTTGAACTGAATCCAAATGAAAATATAGCAAATCCCACAGAAAATGTGTGGACTTAGCTCAGTCACTCCTTAGGGGGACATTTATAGCATCAAATGTCTATAATAGAAAGGAAAAAAGATTTCAAATCAATGACCTCAGAGTCCACCTTCAGAAACTAGAAAAAGGGGAGCAAATGAAACCCAAAGTAAGAAGAAGAAAGGCAGTAATAAAGATCAGAGTGAAAATCAATGAAATAGTAAACAGAAGAATGATAGAGAAAATCAATAAAACCCAAGCTGGTTCTTTGAGATGATTAATAACAACAATAAACCTTTAGATAGGCTGATCAAGAGAAAACGGGAGAAAACAAATTACCAATATCAGGAATGAAAGGAGTGACATCAGAACTGATTCCACTGGTATTAAAAGGACAAGGAGTGTTAGGGACAACTTTATACCAATAAATTCAAAGGAAAGGAAATGATAAATTTCAACTGAAAGGAAATGGATAAATTCCTTGGAAGACACAAATAACCAAAGCAGGATGAGATATATAGCCTGCTAGTCTTATATCTATTAAAGAAATAAAATTTGTACTTAAAAACCTTTCTACAGGACTTCCCTGGTGGTGCAGTGGTTAAGAATCCACCTGTCCATGCAGGGGACACAGGTTCGAGCCCTGGTCCAGGAAGATCCCACATGCTGTGGAGCAACTAAGCCCATGCACCCCAACTACTGAGCCTGCGCTCTAGAGCCCGCGAGCCACAACTACTGATCCTGTGTGCCACAACTACCGAAGCCCGAGCGCCTAGAGCCTGTGCTCTGCAACAAAGAGAAGCCACCGCAATGAGAAACCCACACACTGCATTGAAGAGTAGCCCCTGCTCGCCTCAACTAAAGAAAGGCCACACAGCAACAAAGACCCAACACAGCCAAAAATTAAAAAAACAAAAACAAAACCTTCCTACAATGAATACTCCAGACTCGGGTTGCTGATGAATTTTACCAAATGCTAAAGGAAAAAACACCACCAACAACCAATAATGATAAACAGACAATAAATCAGCACAGGAGAGGCTCAACCTTGTTAGTCCTTACGGAAATGCAAGTTCAAGCCACAGTGAGGCGCTCCCACACATATCAGCATGGTAACACTAAAACGACTGGCCACACCCAGTGTTTGAGAGGCTGTGGAAGGGGCTGGGAGTCTCAGACCTGTTTGTGGGGGGATGTGAAGTGGTGCAACCACCTTGGGGAACAATCTGGCAGCTCCTTAAACCATTAAACGTACATCTGGACTTCCCTGGTGGCGCAGTGGTTAAGGATCTGCCTGCCAGTGCAGGGGACACGGGTTCGATCCCTGGTCCGGGAAGATGACACATGCTGCGGAGCAACTAAGCCTGTGCGCCACAACTACTGAAGCCCGTGTGCCACAACTACTGAAGCCTGCGCTCTAGAGCCTGTGCTCCGCAATAAGAGAAGCCACCGCAATGAAGAGCAACCCCTGCTCGCCGCAACTAGATAAAAGCCTGCGCGCAGCAACGAAGACCCAACGCAGCCAAAAAGAAAGAAAGAGAGAGAGAGAGAGAGAGAGAGAGAGAGAACGATAATGTGAAACCCATGTGTTTAAAAAAAAAACACAAAAATCCCCCCCAAAAACAAAAAAAATGTATACCTGACGTATGATCCAGCCATTCCTCTGCGTGAGAAAGAACCCACGCACACAGAGCTGTGTGTGGTGGTGCAGAGCAGCCTTATTTGTAACAGTGCCAAACCAGACACAGCCCAGATGTCCATCAACACCCGAATGGACAAGTAAATTGTGGTATGTCCAAGCGTGGACACTTGTCAGCGAGAAACAGCACACCAGGGATGAATGTCCATATGCCGAGTGAAAGAAGCTGGACAAAAGATAAAATGTAAGTTACGAGTCTGTAAAGAGTATATAGAAAATTCTAGAAAATGCAAACTAGTCCAGAATGACAGACTGTGGACCAGAGCTGCCCAGGCGCTGGGGCCGGGAGCAGAGGGTGAGAGGGCTGGTGACAAAGGGGCGCCAAGATGTCATCCGCGCTGGGCCTGGATGCTTGTTCCTCTCCAACTGGCTACTGTAAAGGCATACAGTTTACTCTGTATCAGCTGTACCGCAACTACTAACTCAAATAAAATTTTAAAAATCCAATCCTGCAGTTGGATTGGCCTCCTGTCCAGGGCTCAGAGGCCACAGCGTCCAGTGGCCCCCCCCGAATGGGGCAGGTAAAGAGCACCTTTGCCTTGAGGAGAGTGTCCCTTAGAGGGAACGGTGCACAGGGATGGACCGTGGCCAGCGGTGCCGTCCGTACCGTGGGTGTGCAGCACCCGGGGGACAACAAGGAGGAGGGTGATCAGGTGACCCTCCGTGGGGGAGGGCCCTTTCCGCATCCCGGTGAGGACAGAGGTGTGGTGGCCCCCATGCAGGGTACTGGTGATGCCAAATTCCAGTGGTGGTGAGGGGCCTAAGGCCAGAGGGGCAGGCGGTGCCCCTGGGGATAGGGGCACAGATGCTGCGGCCTTGGTCAGTTCGGGTCGGGGGTGGGGTCAGTTTTGAGCCTTCGGGGAAGAGAAGAGGACACGTCGGGGTGGGGGGGCAGGTGGACCCACCCCGACAAGTGTGACGCTCGGGTTTACAAGCAGTGGGGGCAGGTATCAGAGCCTCCCTGTCCCTGGCCGGAGGGGAGATTCCCTGGAACAGACGAGGGGCCCAGGCAGGTTAAGGCTTTGGGGAGCCCCCCGTTCTGAGCTCCTGCCTCTCCCTCCGTCTTGGGGACCCTGCCACTCAGGGGGAGAGGGACCCCCGGTTGGGACTCCAGGAGCCTAGCTTCCTGCACCCTGCCACTGTCTCCCTGGGGGGCAGGGACGAGTTCTGGGGGCAGGTGCCAGCTCAGGGTGGCACAGCTTAGCCGCTCAGCCCTCACGTGGGCACAGTGAGGCTGAGGAACCAGACTGAAGACAGAGGCACAGCCCAGCCTTGCAGGGGAGCTGCGCTGGCTGTGGCTGGGGTGATGCTGTCCCCCAGCACGTGGGGCCGGGTGCAAGTGGCAGACCCTCGTGCATGGCTGGGCTGGGGCAGGGGGTGGCCTTCGCTCGTCCTGTGCTCGGTAGGACGGGTGGCCCTCTCCTTGCTTTGTCCCGTCTGTCCCTTGGGTGAAATTGAGCAAACCCATAAAACCAAAGGACTCTGATTGCAGAGGACGGTCCACAGCCCAGGTACGCGTCGGGACTTGTGAGGCCGAGTTGATAAAAATGTAATAAGTTCCCACAGAAGATATATTTTATGACAGGTATGGCGTGGCCGTGTGTAACTATGCTTACCATTAATTAGCTTTTCATGCCGTTCGTTAAGCTCCGTTATTTATGAGGCCAGGCACCACACGACGAGGCAAAGTCATGGGAGGGAAGAGACCCGACTAAAACCAGAGCGGGCTGTCGACAAGGGGGCCCCGGGCCGGCTCCCAGCGCTGGCGTCTGCAGGGGCCTCGCTCACTCCGGGCCCGCGGAGGCTGCGGCCAGGGTCTCGCCAGGAGCAGCTGCAGTTCCTCTCGGCTCATTCCTCGTGTGATTGGAAATGACTGTATTTGTGGTTTGCGCAGAAACTCTGCAACGTATTGATTTCTCAATTACACCGGGAAGAAAACGAGAATGAGATGGAGGGAGACGGCCCAGGGTGGGCGGCTGCGGGGTTACACACGGTGACCCCAGGTGGCCGGCTGGGCACGGCTTCGGCGGGGGGCCTGACGGGCCAGGGACCTCAAGCTGGTCAGCACCTCGGCGCCTCTGAGCTACAAGTGCCCTCAGATGTCCGGCTTTTGTCTGACTGGGGAAACCGAGGCCTGGGTGGGGAGAACGACCTCACCTGAGGTCTGAGGCAGGGATGGACCGGGTCCCCCACCCAGGGAGTCCTCGGTCGGAGGGCCGCCACCTGGGAGAGCAGCCCTGTGCTGCCCAGGCATCCTCGGCTCCAGTGAAGGGGTCAGCTGTGCTCTGCCCTGGTGTGAACATGTGAGGTCAGACAAGCCAGAACCTTCCAGGAGGGGCCCGTGGAGCCCCACGGCAACCGTGCAGCCGGGGTAAGGACTCTGGGGCTTGGCATCCTCTGCAAACTGTTCCCAACATCACCTGCCCTCAGGTGACCATCATCACGGGCCTTTTCTCGCTACTCCCTCTATAATTTCAGTCTTGGCCAGAGTACCCCCTCCTCTGTGTCCTCGCAGGGCACCCCCCGTCCTGTCTGCCCCTTCCCAGGTTTGGCTTCTTGTTTCCAATCTGGCCAGCACCACGGGGCCGCTGGGGGGATGGCTAAGGTCTGTGGTGGGGGCAGAGCCAGCTCTCTGCGTCCTCGGCCCCAGGCGGGTGAGGACACACGGGCAGTAGGGGAACATCAAAGTGAGGCTCACGGCAGCCCTGGTGAAGGGGCAAGGGGAGAGGGCCTCTGGCAGGCGGGTCTTGGGGGTACTGGGCCGGGGCAGGGGTGCTGAGGTCGCAGTCGGGGGGTCACAGCCAGAGGGGTGGCTGCAGGTGTCAGTCACCCTCTCCGCTCTGCCTCCTTCTCCCGTCCCCGAGCTTGGGTCCCTGGGCCCTGGGCTTGGGTGGGGATGACAGTGCTGTGGTGAGTGAACTGGGTGCTGGCAGCAAATTGAGGGCCCCAGGGCCCCCCAGCTCAGGGGAGGCTGGGCAAATGAGGGCTCTGAGCCACAGGAGCCGAGCTGGGGGCAGTGCAGCCCAGGGGGCTTCCTGGAGGGGGAGGCGCCACAGCTGGACCCAGAAGCAGGGTAGGGCCGGCTCTCCCAGCGCTTCCGCTGCAGCGTGGAACGTGAGGATGAGATTTCGCAGCACCAGACGCTGTGGCTGGGATGGGAGTGGCGGATGGCGATGGCGTCCACAAGCTGTTTGCAAACAAGCGCCCTGTCGGAGGCTCGGGCACCGTCTATACTGGGTTTTAGCTGAAAAATCAAATTCTTATTTTCTCCAAAAGCACCCCGCTCATTTCTAAGCCCCCGTACAGCTCTATGGGCAATTGCATTTCCCTGTGGTTTTCTTTTTTAAAGAAGTGGAAACCACACAGAACAGAACACATAGGACCCGGCTGGCAGCAGCCTCTGTTACCAGGAATCTCTCGGTGTCCCCTGAGGTGAAGGGGACACTTCCCTGGGCTCGGAGCTCTCCTGGATCTGACAGGTGCATGTCCTGCGGAGGTGAGGTATCAGGTCGGGGGAGTGGACCGGGAGACGGCACTTCTGGGACCCGATGGACCCACCCCAGGTGTTGGACACCTGGCTCCCCAGTGGGGCGGGGCAGCGGGGATCAGGGCTTCCGTAGGGCCTGTCCTGAGACCTGCACCCACCCATCCCCCCAGGGGTCCAGAGTTCCTCACCTCCTGAGTGGGAGATGGGATGCAGGGGCCCAGGCCCGGTCTGGCACGCAAGTGTGAACACCAGTGTGAATGCGTGTGTGCGTGCGCAGCGTGTGGGTGTGTGTGCGCACAGGGCCGGCTGGGAGAGATCTCCGGGGGGGGCACCGCTTCTTGACGACCGCCTGTAGCCGCTGGTGGACACTGTCTCGGGGACGGGAAGTGACAGGTGTTTCTCGAGCCGAGGTCACACCGTTTGTTTCTCCAGCTCCTTCTCTGGCCACCATCCAGGGGACTGGATGTGGCTCCTTCCCGTGTCCCGGTGGCCCCCGTGGGTGGGGTGTGAGGATGCCGGGGGCCTCAAGCCCCGGACGGGGGTCTGCCTGGCAGCACTGTGGGCGGCCGCTGTTCCGCCCCCACGGGCACCGGCCGTGCTGGGCTCCTGACCCACGGTCCAAGCCTGGGGTCTGAGTGCTGTGACCCTCCTACGGCCCAGGATCCCTGGTCCCTGAAAGGACGGTGCTGGGTGCCACGTGGCCTTGGGGAATTCTCTGGTGGCTCTGCTTGCTAAGGGTGTCTCTGTGCAGGTCTTTGGAGCCCAGGGTGGGCCGTCGGGAAGCGGAGCTGAACGTGACTGTCCCTGTCTGTGGGGAGGACCCCTCTTTTGGGCCACGAGCACCGGGTAGTGGGAGCCGAGGGGGGTTCCTCTGGCCGTAGGGAGAACCCACAGGCTTGGGATCCTACTTCCTGGCAAGGCCACCACTTCTGAGCTCCCAGCCCCCATTTCCTGTTTCTGTTTGGGGTTCAGTCTCAGCCCAGAGAGGCTCAGGGGAGTGAGTGTTGGGTGTCTGGTCTCTAGTTGGGGGGGGCCCTGGGCAGCTGCGGGGCTGGGTGCAAGCGCCCCGGCTTGTCCATTCCAGAGGGAGTGAGAAGCAAAGGTGGCCAGAGGGACAGGGGCCCTGAGAGACTCAGCCCACACAAGGGAAGGGCAGGGGCCCAGTGAGACTTCACTTCAGGGAGGGACCCTCCTGCTTGGGCCTGAGCCCTGACCCTGGGGGGCTGTGACTCCCACACACCTAGCCTGGCTGGGCGAACAGGGCTAGGTGTGTCCTTGGGGACAGTGGGGCCACCTTCCGGCCCCTGAGCCCGCCCTGGCTGAGCTGGGCCTGGGGAAGGCCGGGGGGCCTGGCTCCAGCTGTGGCAGCCCCTCGTAGACCCCAGCCAGGCCCCCTGTACCCGAAGATGGCCCCAGGCTCCTGCCTGCCCTGGGGCTGGGCCCCTTCTCGGAGCAGTTCGGGGGGACGAGGCCCATGTCCTGGTCTTGTCTTTCAAGGAGGCAGGGGGACGTCCCAGGCGGCTGTCCTGGGCCCCTCCTCGTCCAGGGCACTTTTCACGCCAGGCCAAGGCCTCGGCCCACTGACCCCCTTCCCCTCCGCCAGGGCTGTGGCCACCGTGGCTCGAAGCGTTTCTCGTGGACTGGCGGCCTCTTCTGACCCAGGAGAAGCCTGGACTCCCGACCACGCCGGTACTTCCTCTTGACCTCCTCCCTCTTCTGGGGCTTTCCAGAAAGGCCTGAGGAAGCCTCAGCCAGCCCCTTCCTCTGCGTCACGGGAGAGGCTGGTCAGCCACGTGGACTCCCACCCTCCAGCCCCCTCTATGGTGAACAGTGGGAGACGGAGGAACGTCCCCCATAAAGGGCAGGACGGGGCACTGGGCCGTCCTCTGGCCCAGGATGTGAGGTCCAGCCCAGCCACGCAGCAGAGGGCGTGGCCTGCACACAAGGGCCACGGGGTGGCCAGGCTGGGGTGTGGGGCTGGGGGAGCCCTATCTTGCTGCGTGACTAGCACATTCCCTAGAGCCCATCTGTCCATTCCCCTCTTTGGTGCAGAAGGGTAAACTGAGGCCCAGAGAGGGCAGGGATACGCCCAAGGTCACACAGCAGGCGGTAGGCAGCCCCCACGTCTCATGGTGGCTGGTCCCACCACAGCTCACAGCTGGCGGGGGTGGAGGAGGGCTGCCCCTGGCGGGAGGGCGGTGTCTGAGGGCGGAGGTCGGGGTGCACGTCCACCCAGGTGGTGGCGCGTGTCAGCCCAGCTCGTAATAACCACGCAGGTAACGGAGTTAATTTCCCCTCGTTCCTTCCTGTGTTCTTGCTGCCTCGTAAACCTCTGCCGTTTATGACTCTCTTCGGCACTTTTGCGATGGCTGATAATAGCTGAGTAAGTGGCAGAGAGGATGAATTCTGCAGCAGATTTTAAGCAAACGCGCAAGTCGGAGCCATAAATAACTGTAAGCAGAGGCGGGAGTGGGTGCTGGGGGCGGGGGACACGCACCACCCCAGGGAAGGGCTCTGGGCTCCCCACCCCAAGAGGGGCAGGGTCCAGGGTGGGGGAGGGGCTCGTTGCGCCTGGGCGAGGGTGCACATGCGTGCGTGTGTGTGCGCACACATGTGCGGTGTGTCTCTTCAGGCTCCCAGCCCGTCTGAGATGCATGGTCGCTCCCTGGGGCTCTGTGTGCCCTCCGTAGGATGAGTGGCTGCCGGAGCCCTTGTTCAGTGGCTGAGGGGGTGGGGCTGGAGCCCAGCCTGCTCTGCCCCCAGGCCCTGCACCCCAAGGGCACCCTTCTGCTGCCCTTAGCCTGGAGACCCCAGGCCAGCCACCTGCTGCCAAAGGTGTCCCTTGCTCTGATGTCCATGCTCCTACCAGCCAGCTGGGGAGACCAGACCAGGCTGGAGGAGAGATCCTACAGAGATCTGGGGCCAGAGTGGGGTCAGAGGGCGGGGGGTCCACGTGAGGGGGTGGTGGAGGCTGGACCGGAGGACTGTGGGAGCCCCTTGGTCAGGCTTGTGCCCGGGGGACAGGGGGGTGAGGCTGGATCCCAGAGCAGAGCTGCTCTCTGCCCTGGGTGCAGGGCGGGTAGGGGCTCCTCTCCCCTAAGAACATCCTCTCCTCAAACAATGAAGAATGAGGGGCACACGCACACCTGCATTTACACGTGTGCACGCATGCACGCACACCCAAACATAAAGTCCCCCGAACGGCAGCCGTTGGTTTGTCTGACATCTGCTGGACCCTCAAACACAGTCCGGGACCTTGGCGCCCACCGGGCACCAGTGACCCATGCCCACCATTGTTTATTTTCTGCTAAAACTTGCTCTGCCCTCCATGGTGCTGGAGCATCTCCTCATAAAAAAGCCATAAATGTAATTGATATTCTCAGCATTTCGAGAAAAAATACGAGTATTAAAGATATACAGTACACCCCATAAAATCCTCTCGTATTTCTTCTTTATGGTGGGTTCTAAAATTGGCAGAATAAATTCCCTAAGACCCATTACGCTTAACACAGAGTGTGTTTTGGAGGCGGGGGGTTGGGGGCTGGGGAGGCTTATCTGATGGCTGTGAGCTTCTCACCAGTACCGTCTCAGTCCCCGCTTAGACATGGGCCGTTTTCCTAGAAACCTGGTTAAACTGGGAAAGGTGATTGCCTTGTTACAGCCTCTGACCACAGCCGAATGCCGGGCATGTTTCATCTCAGTGCTGTGGGGGGTTTCTGTCTTCCTCCAAGAAAATAAAATGCCTTACGATGTACCCCCATGCTGATTCGCCCACATTTGTGATTCCATGGGGACCGGCTCTCCTTGGGTGGGAGGGTTGGTTTCAGTCAGCTGTCTCGAAGCTCTGTACTGCCTCCTTTTGGCCAAGTCAATGAACTGCCTGCCTCGGTTTCCCTGCTGGTCCCTATGGGTTTAACTCAGAGGGGCGGTCACAACCTGCGACGTAAATACATGCTTTTCTGCTACACTATCTTCCTCCTTTTTTTTTGTTTTTAACATCTTTATTGGAGTATAATTGCTTTACAATGTTGTGCTAGTTTCTGCTTCATAACAAAGTGAATCAGCTATACGTATACATATGTCCCCATATCCCCTCCCTCCTGCGTCTCCCTCCCACCCTCCCTATCCTGGCCCTCTAGGTGGTCACAAAGCCCCGGGATGATCTCCCTGTGCTATGCGGCTGCTGCATCTTCCTCCTCCACGAGACTAAAGCTCAAAAGAACAGGGGCCACATTTTGCTTTATACTTTTTAAAAAGGTTTTTATTGGCGTGTAGTTGATTTACAATGTTGCGTTAGTTTCAGGTGTACAGCAGAGTGAGTCAGTTATACGTGTATCCACTCTTCTCTAGATTCTTTTCCCACATAGGCCATTACAGAGCACTGAGTAGAGTTCCCTGTGCTATGCGGTAGGTCCTTATTAGTTACCTATTTTATATATAGTAGTGTGTATATGTCCATCCCAATCTCCCGATTTATCCCCCATCCCCTCGTAACCATAAGTTCGTTTTCTACTTCTGTTTTGTAAATAAGTTCGTTTGTACCCTTTTTTTAGATTCCACATGTAAGCAATATCATATGATATTTGTCTTTCTGTGTCTGACTTACTTCACTCAGTGTGACAATCTCTAGGTCCATCCTGTTTTAAACTTTTTTATTTTTAAAGTAAATTTATTTATTTATTTTTGGCTACATTGGGTCTTCGTTGCTGCTCACGGGCTTTCTCTAGTTACAGCTAGCGGGGGCTACGGCTCTTTGCGCTGGGCGGGCCTCTCATTGCGACGGCTTCTCTTGTTGTGGAGCACGGGCTTCAGTAATTGTAGCACGTGGGCTCAATAGTTGCAGCTCACGGGCTCCAGAGCACAGGCTCATCAGCTGTGGTGCACGGGCTTAATTGCTCCGCGGCATGTGGGATCTTCCCGGACCAGGGCTCGAACCCGTGTCCCCTGCATTGACAGGCGGGCTCTCAACCACTGCGCCACCAGGGAAGCCCGTGTTTTAAACTTTAAAATCAAATTTACTGAGATGAAATTCACATGCGATGAAATGCATGCCTTTTTTAAAAAGTAAACTTTATTTTTTAGAACAGGATTAGATTTACAGAAAAATTGTGGAGCTAGGACAGAGAGTTCTCGTATACCTCAGCTCGGTTCTCCACTGTTAACCTCTCATATTGGGATGGTATATTTCATACAGTCAGTGACCTAATACTGATACATTATTACTAAGTAGCGTCCATACATCATTCAGGTTTCCTTGGTTGTCGCCCAGTGTCCTTTTTCTGTTCCAGGACACTGACTGACTCATCACCTCTCCTTAGGCTACCCTCGGTCCTGACGGTTCCGCGGACTTTCCTTGTTTTTGATGACATGGACAGTTTTGAAGTGACAGGTTGGGTGTTTTATAGGGTGTCTCAATCGGGATTTGTCTGATGTTTTTCTCCTGATCACACTGGGGTTCAGGAGGACAATGCAGGGATAAGTCCAACTTTCCTCACGTCATTTCAGCAGTTCCGACTCTCGACAGGACGTATCACAGTTGATGCGGACTTTGATCTCTGGCTGAGGGAGTCTGAGTTGGCTCCCCTGCTGCAATATGACTCCTCCCTCAGCCCCCACTTTCCACACTGTCCTTTTGGGAAGGTCACCCTGCAGCCCACACCTGAGGACTGGGGAGTCCCCCTCCACCTCCTTGAGGGCGGAGCATCTACGTAAATGATTTGGAATTCTGCAGGGAGATCTGTCTCTTCCGCATTCAGTTATCTAGTTCACTTACTTGTATCAGTATGGACCCACGGATATTCACTTTATGCTGTGGGATAATCCAGTGCTGTCTATTTCATTGTTCCGATTGTCCCGTCTCGGCCACTGGGGGCCCTTCAGGTGGCTCCCTTGTCTTTGACGTGCTTATTGTTTGTTGACACTTTCTCACTTTCTGGCACGACAAGAAGCTGCAGGTTCCCTGGAATTTTCTCTGGCCCAGCCCTAGGATCAGCCATTGCTCCAGGGAGCCCTGGCTCCTCTTACTGGAGAATCCTGTTAGAAAGCAAGGTCTGGGCCCTGGGCGTGCTGGTTGCTCCTGGGGTGTTGCTGCTGCTTGGCGCTCTCGGCTGGCAGAGCCAGGGAATACCCGTGGGTACTAACGTGTGTACGTACCCGCATATCACGTACGTGACTCATGTCTCTATCTATATTTCTTTATGTAAGCATCTGTATTAGTAGTCAGGGTTCCCCAGAGGCGCAGACGAATAGGACGGACACCGACAGGGAGGTTTGTTATGAGGGGTCGGCTCACGCGGTCACGGAGGCCGAGAAGTCCCACGAGCTGCCGTCCGCAGGCTGGGGACCCAGGGAGCAGGTGGTGTGATTCATCCCAAGTCCGAGGGCCTGAGAACCTGGGGAGCCGATGGCATCACTCCCATCCGAGGACAGGCGATGAGATGAGACCAGCTCAATGGTGAGGCGGGTGCAAAAGGGCAAATCCCTCCTTCCTCCACCTTCTGTTCTATTCAGACCCTCAGCGGATGGATGAGGCCCACCTGTACTGGGGGGGGTCACCTGCACTGGGGAGGGTCACCTGTGTTACAGGTCCACCTGTCCGAGTGCTGATCTCATCCAGTAACACCCTCACACACACCCAGAAACAGTGCTTAATCTGGGCACCGGTGGTCACGGGGTTGGCACACAAAACCGCCCATCCCCCATCCATAACACTGTTAAGCTAAGCTGAGTTCCTGCAGATGTGTCTTCACCTCAAGTCCACCACTGTGTGGTTGTCCCAGCCTGCTCCCCATGCTGTCTGTGACCTCCCACTCCAGCTGTAGATCCTGGCCCCCCGATGGACCTCATCGTGCGTTTCCGGTGTATACGTATAGCAGTATCAGAAAGGTCCATGTGTCCTCCCTGTGGGGGGAGCAGGGGGGCACTTGACCAGGGCGCAGTGTGACACGAAGCTCCTCTTGTCTGTGATCTCACAGGCTCCACTCCTTTCTGAAGTTACTGAGATCAGCACTTTCCCTCTCACCTCCTTCAGTGAAGGTGTTTCGTACGTTTTTATTAGCGTTAGGCTCTTCTGTCTAGTCTGCACGTCTTCCCGGGAACCCCCAGCCTCCCAAGTTCTCAACATTTACATATATTAAGACCACTCATTTGCATAAAGCTGTTTGCTGTGACAAATGCATAGGGTCATGCATCCATCATTCCGGCCTCATACAGAACACTTTCGCTGCCCTCACAATCCCGTGGGCTGGGTTCCCCGGTGGCGCAGTGGTTGAGAGTCTGCCTGCTAATGCAGGGGACACGGGCTCGAGCCCTGGTCTGGGAAGATCCCACGTGCCGTGGAGCAACTAGGCCCGTGAACCACAACTACTGAGCCTGCGTTTCTGGAGCCTGTGCTCCGCAACAAGAGAGGCCACGATAGTGAGAGGCCCGCGCACCGCGATGAAGAGTGGCCCCCGCTTGCCGCAACTAGAGAAAGCCCTTGCACAGAAACGAAGACCCAACACAGCCAAAAATAAAAATAAATAAATTAAAAGAAGGCTCAACGTTTAAAAAAAAAAAATCCTGTGTGCTTCACCTGGTCACCCTCTGCCCTCTGCCCTGGGACCCTGTCTCTTTGTTCTGTCTCTCTGGCTTTGCCTTTTCCTGAACATCATAGAGTTGAAATCCTACAGAACGCAGCCTTTTCAGATTGGCTTCTCTCCCCTAGCCATATACACTTAAGGTTCAGCCATGTCTTTCTGTGGCTTGACAGCTCGTTAATGTTTATCCCTGAATAATACTCCACTGTATGGATGTACCAGGATTTGTTGAGCCATCACCTGCGGAAGGACATCTTGTTTGCTTCCAGGTTTTGGCAATTCTGAATAAAGCTGTTCTAAACATTTGCATACAGGCGTTGTGTGGACATACGTTTTCAAGTCAGTTGGGTAAATACCTAGCAATTCAGCTGCTGGATCCTGTGGTGAGATTATGTTTAGCATCGGGAGAAGCCGCCAGACTGTCTTCCACGTGGCTGTACCGATTTGCATTCCCACCAGCGAGGGATGAAAATGGCTCCACATCCTTGAGAGCAATTGGTGTTGTCAATTTCGGGGAATCTGGCCATTCTAGGAGGCATGCAGTGGTTTTTCCTTGCTTTAATTTGCATTTCCCTAATGATAAATGGCAGTGAGTATTTTTCGTATACATTTGTTTATATCTTTTAGTGAGGTGTTTGTTCAGAACTTTTCCTTATTTTAAAATTGGCTTGTTTGTTTCCGAATTGTTACGTTTTAAGAGATCTTCGTGTATTTTGGATTTAAGTCCTTTATCTGATAGGTGCTTTGCAAAGATTTTTTCCTGGTATATGGCTTGTCTTTTCATTCTCTTGACGGTGTCTTTTGTTTTTAATTTTAAAAAGTCTCACATCAATTTTTCTTTCATAGATTGTGCTTTTGGCGTCGTAACAAAAAACTCATCACCAAACTCAAGATCACACAGGTCCTATGTTTTCTTCTAGAAGCTTTATAGTTTTGAGGTTTACACTTAGGTCCATGATCCATTTGAATTAACTTTTGTGAAAAGTGTCCACAGTCTGTGTCTAGATTCACTTTTAAAAACTTTGCATATGATGTCCAAGCATTCCATTGTTGACAAGACCGTCTTTCTCCGTCGGATTGCCTTTGCCCGTTCGTCAGAGATTGGTTCACAGTATTTGTGTGGGTCTACGATCCAGCTCTCTCTTCTGTTCCGTTGATTTTTGTTTTTTTTTCTTTTGGTCTATACTTTCACCTATACCACACTCTCTGGATTTCTGCAGCCTTAAATAGGAAGCTTGGAAATCGGGTAATGCAAGTCCTCCAGCTCTGTGCGTCCGTGTGTGCTGTATCTTAGGCCTTTGGACTTTCCGTATATACGTTGAAGAATGCTTTCGTCGATAGCTACCAAATAGCTTGCTGAGACTGAATTGGGAATACAGTGACTGGATAGATTACATTTGCAACAGCTCATTTTAACAGTAACTCGTCTTCCTATCCATGAACATGGAATAATAGCTCTCTATTTATTTCCTTCTTTTTTGATCTCTTTCCTCAGAGTTTTGTAGTTTTCAGCATATAGATCCCATACATATTTTGTCAAATTTATAGCAAAGTATTTCAATTTGGTGGGGGACGTATGTTGTAACTGGTGTTGTTTTCTTAATTTCAATTGTACGTTGCTGATTTATAGAAAAGCAATTGACTTTCATATATTAACCTTGTGTCTTTAGACCCTGCTACACTTGCTCATCAGCTCCAGGAGATAGAGAGACAGACAGATGGGTAGATAGATTTATTTATACGTACATACATAGATTGATTTTTGAATGTAGAAATATGCTTGGTCACGCTGTATAATTATTTTGATATATTGTTGGATTTAATTTGATAGTATTTTGTTGATGGATTTTGCATCCACATTCATAAGAGTTATTGGTTTGTAGTTTTCTTTTACTGTCTTTGTTTTGGTATCAGGGTAATCTGGCCTTACAGGTAAATTAGGAAATGTTCCCTCTGCTTCTATTTCCGTGAGAGAGTGTAGAGAATTGGTATCTTTTATTTCTTAAATGTTTGGTAGAATTCACCAGTGATGTCATCTGGGCCTAGTGCTTTCTTTTTTTGAACGTTTTTAGTTATTAATTATTGTTCCAATTTCTTTAATAGACATAGTTCTATTCAGTTGACCAGTTTCTCCTTGTGTAAGTTTTGGTAGTTTGTGTCTTTTAAGGAATTGGGCCATTTCACCTTAAGTTTCAAGTTTGTGGACACAGAGCTGTTCACGCTATTCTTTTATGACTCTTTTAACGTCATGGACCAGAAGTGATGCTGCCTCTTTCGTTTCTGATATTGGCAATTCATGTCATCTTTTTTTTTTGGTTAGCCTGGCTAGAGAGTTATCCATTTTTTGGATCTTTTCAAAGAACCGGCTTTTGGTTTTGTTGATTTTCTCTATTGCTTTCCTGTTTTCAGTGTCGTTGATTTCTGCTCTAATCTTTATGGTTTCTTTTTTTCTACTTGTTTTGGTCTTAAGTTGCTCTTCTACTTCTAATTTCCTAAGATGAAAGCACAGATTTATTTTCGATCTTTCTTCTTTTCTAACACATACAGTTAACGCTATAGATTTCTCTCTGAGCACTGCCTTCCTAGTATCCTGCAAGTTTTGATAATTTTCATTTTTATTTCCATTTAGTCCAAAATATTTTAAAATTTCTCCCAAGACTCCGTCTTAGGTCCATGTGTTAATTAGACACATGTTGTTTAACTTTCAAATATTTGGGGATTTTCCAGCTTCTCTGTTCTGTTATTATTTCTAATTTAATTCCATTGTGGTCTGAGAATATCTTTTATACGATTTCTAGTCTTTTTTTAAGAATTGGAGTACAGTTGATTTACGATGTTGTGTTAGTTTCAGGTGTACAGCACAGTGATATATATATATATAATCTTTTTCAGACTCTTTTCCCTCATAGGTTATTATAAAATGTTGAGTAGAGTTCCCTGTGCTCTACAGTAGGTCCTTGTTGGTTATCTATTTTATATATACTGGTGTGTACATGTTGATCCCACACTCCTAATTTCTATTCATTTAAATCTGTTACGGTGTGTTTTCCCGCCCAGAATGTGCTCTGTCTGGGTGGATGTGAGGAGGGTGTGGCTTCTGCTGTTGTTGGGTGGAATGTTCCAAAAGTGTCCCTGGAGAAAGGTGATTGATGGTCTTCATGTTGGCTGTATCCTCCCTGGTTTCCTGACCGCTTGTCCATCAATTACTGGAAGAGGGCTGTTCAAATCTCAGCTATAAACTTGGACTTGTCTATTTCCCCTTGCCATCCTGCTGCCCTTTGCCTCATGTCTTTCGATGCTCTGTGGTGTAGGAGGGCAGGTCAGGCTCTCCCAAGGCTGAGACTATAGAAGTTATGGCGAGGTTCCACTCCATCACTCGGCTGCTGTGGCGTCCCTGTCGCCAGCAGATCCCTCTCTTAGTTGTAGGCCAGTCGCTATTGCCAAGACTGTGCAAAACAGCGGGCAGCAGCGAGTCTGCCGTGGAGTTGGGTCATTCTCCCCAGTGGCCCCTCTTCCACGCGCCCCCCCTGCCCCATAGAGGGTTACAGTTGTCTCCTTCAGTGTGTCAGTGCCAGCCCTCCAGCCCGAATCTTGATGTATGGAAAATGCAGCCAACAGGTAGCTGGGGTGAGAAATAATCTTCTCTGTTAACCGTGAGAGTTTGAGATCGCTGCTACTCCAGCATGGCCTGGCACGGGCTGGCTAACAGAGAGACTGGCCCCTCCATTCGGGAGCTGCCGTCCACAAACCAAAGTGTGTGGCATTGGCCCCGGGGCTGGCTGGGTTGTGTGAGGGTCTGTGATTCGAGGCTGAAGGCTGCTCTTGTCCTGCAGCGGTGGAACCTTTGACCAGACTGTCATCTACGATGTCTTGGAAAGCAAAAGCTAGAGGAGGTTGTGGATTCAGGCAAAGACATTTGGAAACCTCAGGCTGAAGGAAGCAGGAGGTGCAGATGGAAACTGGTTTGCAAACAGCATTGAAAGCATGGCTATAGGCAGACCTGGCTCTATTGAGCTTTGCAGATACTGCGTTTTCTACAGTTGAAGGGTTGTGGTGACCCCGCGTCCGTCAGATCTATAGCTGCATCTATAGCTGCCATTTGTCCAACAGCATTTGCTCACGTTGTGTCTCTGTGTCGTATCTGCTAATTCTCACAACAGTCCAAATGTTTTCTTCATGATTCTTATATTTGTTACTGTGCTCTGTGACTCACTGAAGGTTCAGGTGATGATTAGCATTTTTTTAGCAATAAAGTATTTTAAGTTAAGGTGCGTACATAGCTTTTTAGACATAACGCTTTTGCACACTTAATAGACTACAGTAGAGCATAAATATAAATTTATAAGCACCGGTAAACCAAAAACTTCATGTGACTCACTTCACTGTGCTATTTGCTTTATTGGGGTGTCGGGGACTGAAGCTGCAGGATCTCCGAGGTCTGCCTGTACTTCTTCTCTCTGATCAGTACAAGATAAAACTAGAAATGCTTCACTAATAAATGCCAATTAGACTCAGCCTGGTGGCAAAGACCAGATGGAGAGGGTGACCACCAGGCCTTCTGTTACAGTCTCGGGATAGACTAAGGGGACAGCCCAGTAGATCTTTTTCGCAGGTGAAACTTTGCAGGAAGAGGGATTGAGGGCCCTCCTCTCCCGAGGAAGCCCAGTAAGCTTGAGGTGGCCGTCAGCGAGTCTAGAGAGAAAGGCATGTCTCCAGAAATGCTGTGGGCCTGGTGACCAGCACAGGAAGTGGCCTGGAATCAAATAGCTACGGAGCCAGTGAGGTGCTGAGGGGACCGGGCAGCCAGCTTGGATTAACAGTGCCTGTGGACGTGCAAGTCTCAGGGCTTCCAACCTCCTGTGGGCAAGATGCAGGATGCGTTTCCAGATATGGTCCAGAGGGTGATGGAAAAGGAAAGGCTCCCTGGATTGGGAACCTGATGCTGTTTTGAATGGGACGTTGGGGTCATCTCCCAGGTGTCACGTGAGAGGAGAGGGAGGCAAATGTTCACAGCCAACGGGGTGGGTGGCTGTCCAGTATCACCAACGCCCACTCCTCTCCTCCTGAGAGGGTTGCCTCTCTCACTTCATTCACACCAGGCTTGTCCAGATAGACATAGCAGAGGGGGCATGCCACATCCAGGCAGAAACTTTAAGGGTGCCAGGTGGTTCTGCCACAGTCTCTCTCCCTCGGCCTGAGAATGACCCAGAGAAGGCCTGCATCTTTAGCCTGGATCCCATGAGAAAGAAGGCACGCAGAGCAGACCTGGCCTATTGCCTGCATGTGACATGAGCAAGAAATAGTTCTGCAGCACAAGGCTCCGGGATTCGGGGATGTTTGTTACTGCAACATCGCATAGCATGAGCTGACGGATACACCCTGAGTCCTTACCTTTCTCTTGGAGGTCATCACTGACCTCCAGGTTGACAAGCACAGTGGACCTCCTGTGTGCTCCACCCTGCTCCCCAGCCCTGCAAGCACTGTCTGCATCGCCACCTTGCTGTCCCATTTGACATATTTTAAACCAGAGGAGAAAGGAAAGGTGAGCAGGAGCCAGAGAAGACTCCTGAGGGTGGACGCACCCCTGGGCAGAGTGGGGCTGGGCGCAGGCAGCATGGGTGATGTGGGCAGCCCTTCCGGGACCCCAGAGACCCCAGGCATTTTTGGTGTCCACATTCTTTTAGCTTTAATGAATTCCTCTAAAATCTTCAGTTACGGGTTTTCTGTTCCAATCTGAATCTGCATCTTTCAGAAGACTTTACAGATTTGAGGGCTTCTTGAATATTATTTCGATCCTCCAGGTAATAGAGCAATTGGAGAATCGCATCGATTAAGGACAGTTACTCTGGGAGGAGAAGGAAGCAGATCAAACACTTATCTGTATGAATAAATTCAGCGCAATCCACAATTAAGCAGCATTTGACATTTAAAAAATATTTGATCCATGTTTTGGCTTCCAGGGCTGCTTAAGGGGGTTGCGATGTGTAAATTACATTCAAATCAGGGTTAAATATAGTTCTCAGAGAAAGATTGTACGATTTAAATCGCCTAATTATTTGGGGGAAAAATCTGTTCTCCAGCAATTAGGAGAGTGAGGATGTTTGGCTTGTCGGAGAGAGAGAGAGACAGACAGACAGACAGATGAGAAATGGATATTTCTGGCCTTGGAGACCTGGAGGTGCTGCCTGGGGAGGGGTCGCGTCTACACAGGCCTTGGGGTGGGGGTGGGGTCTACAGTGAAACGGGACAGGCACCAGCGCAGCATCGGGGGCAGGGCGGGGGGTGGGCTGAGCCAGGGGCCCGGCGGCCGGGCCAAGTGGGGATGAGGTGACATCTCTGCCTGGCAGGGCCGGCCGGCATACGAGAGCACCCAGGCTGTGGCCAGACGCCTCGGGAGGGAACTTGGCACTGCTGGGAGCCAGCGATCCGTTAATTAGGTGATATTTCTTAAAAGTCACGTGGGGGGAGGGGTGTGGATGGCAGGCTGCCTTCAGGAAAAAATCCAAACCGTAGCAGTCCCTCCTTCCAGGATTAAGAAGTGGTGGGGTGGGGGACTCCAGGGTAGGAGATAGGCAGGTTCAGCTGAGGGGGCCTCCGAGCCCCCCTTGACACGAGGCACGCGACCTTGGGCAGATGCAGAGGGGCTCTGAGGCCCTGTTTCCTCATCTGTGAAATGGGAGCATTAACGACATCTCTCCGGTCCGCACCGAGGATTAAACGTGGGTGTGGCTGGCATGCAGCGCAGGAGTCAGCATCTGGACGCAGATGTCTGGCCTGGAGTCTGCTCTGTGACTTTGGACGAATTACTTAACCTCTCTGAGCCTTACTTCTCCATCTGGAAAGCGGGGATAGTACCTGCAGCTACCTCGCAGGCTGTTGGGAGATGAGTTTAATCAGACACTCTTTCTCTAGCGAGGCTGGCGCTGTGGCTGGCACGCGGCAGGCGCTCTGCTCCTGCATCTCAATATTTCCTGAGCACCTGTGCAGTGCCAGGCGACCACCCAGGTGCCAGTCTTCCTCTAGGAACAGGGTAGGAAAGACTCCTGCTCTCGTTCTAGTGTGGGAATCCGGCCGTAAGGAGGAAATGGGATCATTGCAGAAAGCCCTGTGTGTTCTAACCACAAGGGGTCTGGGGAAGGCCCGAGGAAGTCTGGGGGTGGGAGGGGCAGCTGCAGGTTGTGGGGTCTGCAGAGGCCAGTTGGGGTGAGAAGGAGCCTTTCCAAGAGTGGCGGGGGGGCTCGGGGCTGGGAGGGGCTGCGAGGGTGGCAGTGGGGCACCGTGCAGTTCATGCTGTGCGGGGGTCACTCTGTCCCCCCCGAACTGTATACAGCACAGGTCTGAGGGTAGGGCACTGACCGTGGTCTCAGGCCTGGGGGTCCTGGTCCCTTCTCCGCAGGAAGGGGTCCAGTGTGTAGGCGGCCAGCGTGAGGGTCAGGGGCTGGTGGGGCGATGCCTACAGGGGAGCGGAGGTCGGCTGGCACCCGGGCATCTGGCAGGGTTTTCAGCCGCTGCCTTTGGTTCCTGGAGAAGCCCTCTCCCTCCAGAGCTGCCCCTCTGAGACATTTGCTCTCAGGAAGGGCCCCCAGCTCCACCCAGCACCACCTCCTGGGGGCTCTGAAAGGGTGGCAGTGCCTTGGGGGCCCCACCTAGCCTTACCTCCCTGCTGGAGGCCGGGACTTAACTCTTCCTGCCGTCCCACGGGCTATGTGTCCGCTCTGGGACGGTCAGCTATGACCACAGGGCTGGATGCCAAGGCCCGTGGCCCCAGGATGGTGGGGTCGGCCTTGAGGTGGGGGCAGTAGGAGTGTGGGTGAGCTGGGGTGGCCACGAGCTGTTGCCCTCCGCGCCCGGCACAGACTCTCCCCACCACACGTGAGGGACGGTGGGTGTGCATTCCCCACGCCAGGTCCCCCTCCAAGCCGACCAGGGGGCCCTTGTCTGGGCACAGAGCAGGTCCCAGGCCCCTGGCTGGGAATATGCTCATTTTGAACTTGGTGCACTTCGAGTGGACTTCTAGAAATTCCTGATCTGTCTTTGTGTCGGTTCGACAGCCGGGCAATGGCCTTGTACCTGTGCTTCCTGGTCCCTGGAAAGGGCGCTGGAGGTAACCTTGGCGTCCGCCCCTCCCCAGCAGCACTTCTGCGATCACACAGGAGAGAAGAGGGTGGGCGGGGAGGCGGGCGGGGGAGCTGCGCAGCCAGCTGGCGTGAGGTCACATTGGTAAGTGGGAGCGCTGAGCGGCTGGGCTTATAAACCCCCGGCGGTAATTGGATCTGGGCAGGAGTCCTTGACGGGGTCGTTAGAGGAGTGGGCTTCGGCGACGGCTCCTCTCCAGACAGGTCAGGGCCGAGCTTCTCTCAGGACTGCGCAGGCGCTGGGGCATGGACATGATGACCCCTCCACGATGGGGACAGGCCTAGAGCCACAGCCTGGGCCTTTCCACCACTAGGGTCAAGGCTGCTCAGTCCCCACCCCCTTCCTGAGTGTCTGGAACCTGGCTGTCTCCATGGGCGGGTGGTCACTCTGGTAGCCGGGGGGTGCGCCCTGTGCTGGCACGGGGGTGCCATGGTGACTTGGACCCTGAGCCTGGCCCGTGCCCCAGGTGAGCGAGGGGGGAGGGGGTGTCCAGGCACAGACCTTCCAGAAGGCCCAGATGGTGCCCGGCAGAGCCAAGCCAGCAAGGGCGGGGTCCTGGGGCGGACAGCAGGGGCCTCTAGGTCGGGGTGAGCCGCCAGGCCTGCGCTGAGGCTGGAGGGTCAGGATGTCTGCTGCCCGCCGAGAGGATGGTGATGAGGGGTAGCGCTAGTAGGAGTGCTTCCACCTGGCCCAGAGAGGTTGAGCGATGTTGCCCCAGGTAGCTCAGCGTGCCCGTGGTGGTCCCCAGGTAGGAACGCTGCACAGACGGCAGGAAAGCCAGTGTGCTTGCCTCGAGGGCCGGTTACCTGGTGTCCCTCAGCTGGCCTCTGCTTCAGTGACTGTGGGGCTGTGGCCCGGCTTCCCGGCAGAGCTGGCGAGGGGGATGCCCTCGGCACACCTGGCTGGGGCGGGGGATTGGGGGCTGGTGAATTATTTAGTGTTGCCAAAGGTGGTGAGTTAGAAGCTAATTAAAAAAGCTATCTGCAGAGCAACGCAATAAAAGAAGCATAAAATTCCAATCTCATTTGTTCCACTCAGCTTCCCCGGTGCAGGATGTCCGCGTGCGCTCCCACTGTCTGTGGGCGGCTCGCCAGGCGCGAGCCCAGCGGCGGTGTGCGGCCTTCCGTGGGGTTCGGCAGGGTGCGTGGCTCGCTGGGCTGCCTCGCTGGCTGGGGCTGGGGAGGGTCCTAACGAGCGGGGCAGGGGCCGGGAGGCTGGGCTGGCAGCTGTGCCGGCTGCGGCGGTGCTGGGGCCCCAGGACTCTGCAGTGGCCTTGCGGTGGGTGGGGGCAGGTGCCTCATACAGGGCAGGAATGAGACCCGATGTAGGTAAGCAGGTGGCCTTGCCAGACTGCGGGCAGGTGCCCCTCCTCTGAGGCTGCAGTGGGCCTGCCTGCGGGGCTGGGACGGTGGCAGGATCCCCACGTGGGGCGGGGCGGGGCGGGGCGGGGCGGGGCGGGGCCTACCCAGCAAGGGGCGGGGCCTTCTCCCCACTGGCTGGAGGGCTGGCCTTGCTGGCATTTGCTGCGCACTCGCTATGCCCCTAGTGTGTGCAGCTCTGTGCTAGGTGCCCTGTCCCAGCCGGGGGAGACCTCACGGAAAAGGGGGGCCGAGGTGGGAGAGCCTGCGTTTGCCCGTGTTGGCCCTGGTCGCCCTCTGGAGCTGTGCGCGGCCTGTGTGCCGGCCACCGAGGGGCCGAGAGTGGCCCCCTTGGCGTGGGTCCTGGCGGAACGTGGCTCAGGGTTCAGGTGGGCACCTTTGGGAAAGTCACTTTAGCATCAAAATTATGGGCCTCACCCTCCGGAACTGGATGCTGGCTTGGTCCTGGCTCTTCCTCTATTGGCTGCAGGCCTTTATCTCTCTGTTTCTCAGTTTCTGCACCTGCGGAATGGGTCACAATGGCCACAGCTTTGATGGGCCACGGGGAGGGTACAGTGAGCTGGTCACCTCACCTGCCTGGCTCCGAGCACGGGCTCCCTAAGTGCCAGCGAAGACCGGGGCCTGCCCCCCAGGCTGCAGTTCACAGAGCTTGTGTCCTGGGGCCCGTGAACCCCAAACGCGCCACACCTCTCCCAGTTTAAGGACAGGACGTGGATGCTCAGAGAACTTGGTACCGGGGCCATCCGTCCTGTGGCTGCACGACCTGGGTCTTCTGCTCACAAGAAGCCCCCGGCCTGGCCACTCCCCCATGGACGGGGGACGCAGGCTGCAGAGAGCTCCCCAAGCAAGGACGGGAGAAAAGCCAGGGGCTGATTTGCCGTCTCCCTGGGGCTCCCGAGAAGCCCGGGGCTGCAGCAGGGGAGGTGGCATCCTGTGGTCCTGGGGCCAGTCGATGCCTGGGTCTCAGCTTCACCCACACGCAGGCTTGATTCACCTGCCGGCTGCCCACTGTGTGAGGGCACCAGTCACATCAGGAGGCAGGAGAACCCAGCCACTCCCCCAAGGCAGGAGCCCGGGCGCCCAGGCCACTCTGCAGCCCCGGAGGCCTTGGCGGGCCTGTGAGCCATGGCTGGCGTCCGAAGTTTATCTGGGCCGCACAGGCCAGCCGACAGCATCCTTAATCGAGCCCGGAGAGCGGGCTCTGTCTGGGATAATGGGAGATGGGCCCTTGCCAGCCGAGCCTGCAAGCTGTAATTTGATACCATCTCAGCACAAAGAGGCCTGATTTCTCCAGGCTGGTGGCCTGTGTTGGGTACGCTGGGGCAGCGTTAGTCTCCAGGCTGGGAGGCTTGGATGTTCGTCATTCGACCAAACTGTCCAAACCCGACGAGGGTGGGAACAGGAAAGGGAGCTGTTTGGAAAAGCCTCACTATAGGCGGTCCTGGAGGGGAGGGCTGGCCCCCTCTGTCCCCAGACCACTTGGGGACCAGGCCGGGGGGCGAGGGCCGTGACTAATTCCGGGGGCAGGTCTACAGGGTGGGCCCTGGAGGAAGGCTGCCGCAGCCTCAGGGTTTGTGGCAAGTGTATGAGTGAGAGTCAAGGGCAGAGGGCAGGCAGGAGGGCGGAGGGGGGAGGTGTCCCTAGACGGGAGACCTGTGTGAGTTAAGGCATCGCTGCTTCAACAAGAAGCCCAGTCTTGGAACTTGACCTTGCTGGTGGGATGGGTCCTGGTAGAGGGGCTGCTGTCTTTCCTGTGGAGACTCAGGGCCCTGGGTCCCTCCAGCCTGGGCTCTGCCACCCCGTGGACCTCACTTCTGCCAATGGAGGGAAGGGAGAGCATCGGGGCCCCCTGGAAATGGCACCCCAACTGCAATGAGGCAGGGGTTGAGGACAGGACGTGCAGCCAGAGGGAAGGCAGCAGGCGCTTGGGTGGTCAGCCTCCGCCCCAGGGGTACCCAAGGCGGGGTGACTGGGATGGGATGAGAGACACCAGCACAGGCTGTACAGCGTGAGGCCGTGTGTGGAGAAGCTCGCACACAGCCAGGCTGCACACGCCCACACACGCGCACACGTGCCAGCGCACAGAGGAGGCTCCGGAATAACCAGCTCCCACCGGAGAACGGCAGTCGCCCTGCAGAGGCCCCTCGGACCGAGGACGGGGGACAAGGGACTGCTCTGTCGGTGCAGTTTGATTACCATGATATATATTTATTCACAAATCATTTGCATAAAAGAAGAACTAAACTGGAGCAGATTATATGGGAGTTTGGGGATAAGGAAACTGTGATGCGCCTCGGGGCCGTGCTGGCGGCACTGGCTGGCTGGCTCCCTTGGGCCACCTCTCGGCCCCCAGGCTGGGGAAGGCCTCCATCCTCCAAGGCACCGGCTGTCATTTTTGGCTTCCCTGTTTGTCCAGGGCCGGGACGTGTCGGGAGTCCCCTGCCTCCTGCCCCGCCAGGCCCGGCTCGCGGCAGGAGATAGGGCGGGGCCCGCTGGGATGCAAGGACTGGGGAGGCCGCCACCCTGGGGAGTGTGGCGCGTGGCAGCGGAGCTTTGGTGTGGCCCAGTCCCCCTGCGCGGCCCTGCCCGTGTGGGCCTGGGGCCCCGGGCAAGGGGCCGGCAAGAGCGCCCGGCAACAGGGGCTTCGGGGATGAAGGTGAGTTCTGGACGTGAAGTCTGGGAGCAGGTGGCCCGGGGTGGCCAGGAGACTCAGCCCTGCCGTCCTTAGCCCATGGGTGGTCCAGGCTCGCTGCCTTTTGGTCCAAGATGCCCCTTGGCCCATGGTGGCCCCCCGAGCAGGAAGGAGGGGAGGTCTTTCCCGCAGGCCCAGAAGACCCCTTTCACATCTCACTGGCCAAGCAAGACAAGGACTGGCCGGACCAGCCTGGCTCCACCCCTAGCAAGGCGCGCGCTGCCCTCTCTACCCGCATTCAAGTCGTTTTTATTTTATTTTGTCAACGGCGAGAAAAGGCAGCGGGGTGCGGTGAGCAGAGGACCATCTGTCTCTGCCTTCCCGGGAGTGCCTGGGCAGTTCCTGTCGTGGGTCTTGTCCGTGAGGCGGGAATCATGGCATTGGCATCAGACCAAACGCGCACCTTCCAGGGCTCGTCACGAGACTTCACACGTGTGAATTCTTCTGCTCTTGACAACAGCACACGGCACTTTTGTTCATTCAACCCTCCTGTGTGAAGGTGAGGGAGCAGAGGCCCTGGGCTCCAGGTCGGGAGTGGAGGCCCAGAGTGCCAGCCCAGAGCTGCTTCCGGGCACCTGGGGGCCACCAGCCACTCCTGCACCCGGGAGCCCCCCGGGTGCACCGCAACAGGGTTCTTGGGTGTGGGCAGACGTGCCTGATGCAGCGCTTCTGAGAACTGGGGGGTCCTCCCAGATGCCCTGTGATACACATGAATTTCATAAAGTTTGAAAAGTCCAGGCAAGCGCAAGGAGAAGAGTCACCCTTTAGCGTCGTGTCCCAGAGACGCCCACCGTGAACACTTGGTGGCAAAGGTGTTGGGTGTTTTCTGTGCACGTGTTCACATCATTTAGATCACGTTCCGCACACTGCTTTTCAAATCTTGAAGATCTTTCATTGTGAACAAATATCTGCCCCAAACAACGTCTAAAGCTTGTTTAGGGTTCTGTCATATGGCTGCTCCCCTAATGTGACCGCCCATCCACGGGTGGCCGTTCAAGGTCCCTCCAGGTCTGTTCAGCGGTGACGGCTGTCCTCTGCCACCTCCCCAAGCACATGTCCCAGCCTCTCCCCTCATCAGCCCTCAGCCACCTCCTCCTTGCACTGTTTTCCTAGACACACCAAGCCCATTCTTTCCTAAGGACTTTGCACGTCCCAGGAATTCTGACCGGAGTGTCCCCCCCGCAACGTTGTCCTAATTGATCCATCACTTTGCTGGGGTCTCTGGTCGGCCATCACTAGATCAGAGCATCTTCCTGCCCCCGGCCTGTGCGGACGCACCCCTTGTCCTGACCCACTCTGGTCAAGTCCTATTCCTCCAGCCCCGTTTTCTTCTTCATAGCATTTCCCACCACCTGGAATTGCTCCTTTGCTTCCACGCTCCCCCCTGGAAGGCAGGTCCCGGAGGCTCTGGCCCCCGTATGCACCCAGCACGAGGACAGCAGTTTTCCGGAGATGTTGGCTAAGTGACTGGATGATGCCTCCTGGAAGCCCTGTCTGAGAACTGCCCCACGTTCATCCTCTGAAATAGCACCGGAAGGCCCAACGGCACACACGTGCCCCCAGAGCGGCCGCCGCCTGGGCAGCAGCAGCGCAGCGTCCCCGCCTGTGCCGCCTGTGCCGCCAGCGCGCTGAGTGGCGCTTCTTGCTGTCGGGAGTCTCCACGCCCTGTGGTCCTTCGTTCTTTTGCGAATTGCCGCTCAGCTTTCTGCCCCGATGCCCGTTTTTCCTCATCGGGTCCCGGCTCCTAGCACAGTGTGTGGGCTCTGCTCTGTCTGGCAGTGGGGGTGTGTGTGGGGTGAGCAGGTACAGGGCGCCCAGGAGGAGGTGGCCCTGGGACCACAGTGGGACCTGGTGTCCCCCAGGTTGGGTCTGGCGTTCTGGGGGGCATCTGGGTGACCGTCCGCATGAGGGGGAGGCTGGGGCTCTGGAGGGTCACGGGAGGGGCTGCCGGGCCTCCCTGAGAGGCGGACCTGCGGCACAGGCGGGGAACAGCCAGAGGGCGGGGGACAGAAGGGGCCACAGCAGTGAGGGCCCTGCAGACGGCACCCAGGGATCCGTAGAGCCTGCAGGAGCCCGGGCCTCGGCCCTCCCTCTCTGGGGGCAGCTGTGTGGCCACACTGTGGGGCTCCTGCAAGCCCGCCCCTCTTTCCATCACCAGAAAATTAAGGGGTGTGCCGGGGGACCTGGGAGCCCAGCCCCCCACCTCTTTGAAGTGGTCCCGGGGGCAACCCCGCGGCGCCTTCTGCCCAGGGTGGTCGGAGTGCCCACGGCTGCCCACGGAGCACTCTGACTGCACAGACATCACTTCTTTCCTGAACGGCGCCCAGCCTCCTGCATCTCCCTAATAGCCGAGCTGTTTTACTTACCGATAATTGGTGTTTACCGCAGCCTTTACGCACAGCTCCCGCCGAGCTCGGCTTCCTTACACAGGCGGGCTGTGCGGGGGGCCCAGCCTCCAGCCCCCTCCGCAGCCCACGGTCCTCCCGCCCCCCAGGCCTCCCCGCAGGACCCCTCGGGCGACTGGAGCAGGCCGGCTGGTGACAGACGTCCCGCGGCCTCCGTCCCTGCAGCATCCTCCTGTCGGCACCTCCCTTCTTGTCTACAGAGCCCGGCTGGCGGGGGACGGGCAGCACCTGCCTGACCTGGGACGAACCTGGACGGAGTAAGGCTCAGGGCTTCCCTGGCACGTTGCGAGCCTGCCCCGTCCCAGGCCCTGCCCTGGACCCACAGTGCGGGTCAGGGACCAGACCGTGTTACAGTGCAAGTCACACAGCTGTTCCCTCTCCACCGCGGGGGCAGGGGGGCTCCCGGTGCTGGGCCTGGGGTCTTTGGGGATCCTCTGGGTGATGGGTCCTGGGGCAGGAGTGGGCAGGAAGGAACAGGACAAAGGGTGTGAGGGAGGGGAGGGGTCTGGGGGTTCCCGAGCCCGAGGGGAGCGCCCAGCCGCCCTCTGCAGCCTCGCCCTTCCCACATCCTCTCTGTCCTCTGCATCCAGAGGCCGCAGTGCTTCTGGAGTCTTCTCTGCCCCTCGAAGGGGGTGCTCACCCCACGGGGCAAACCAGGTGCTGCCCCAGCCAACCCACTCTGTGGAGAGTCTTCCTGATGGGCCGGGATGTCCCAGGGACGCTGGAGGAGGCTCTGGCGGGGGGATTTCCAGTCTGGCATCTCTTGTCCCCCAGCTGCAAGAGCCCTGGTGTGGCCACGCCCCTTCCCAGAGGTCCCAGGATGGGGAGCTCCTAGCTGGGTACTTCCGTGGCCTGGGTGCCACGTTGTTGCTCTGCGGCTTGATGCCCTGGGCCAGCTCGGGGCCCTCAAGGGGCGAGCCCGGCTCTCTGAGTCTTGGGGGAAGGTGGCCTGAGTGGCTGACGCACCCAACACCCTGTTGCAGTCGGCCGTGCGCAGCACGTGTGCAGTGTCAACAGACATTGACTGAACTTGAGAAGTCCCTTCTCTGGCTTCCTCAGACCCGCTCTGGGAGGGGTCTGTGCTTGGGGCTGGGAGGGGGCTGGCAGGCAGAGACGGGAAGAGGGTGCGCTGGGAACTGGGGTGTCAGATGTTTGGGGCCCAGGAGCAACGTCTGCCGTTCTCACAGCCTCTCGCTATGACTTGCCATCTCTTCCTGAAAATGGGCTTTTGTTCGATGCAGCATCTGTGGTTCTTGACGGATTCTGAAACATTTAATAAATGTTTGGCTTCCGGTTTCAAAATGTTCTGTGTCCTTTTTCGTTTGCCTTATGGAAAGAGACTGGATATCATTACCTCGACTCCTGGGATCCCACGAGCCAGGGTGGGCAGGGTGGGCGTCTTGGACCTCTCACCCCCACACTGCCCAGGCCTGCCACAGGTGGAGACGGGCTCAGTATCCCAACTGGATACTGTGAGTGAGAGACACAGGTCAGCAGAGCGCACGCCCCGAGGGGGCCGGGGTGGGGCGACAGGCCGGGGGCAGCTCTTTGGAGGTCATCCAAGCAAACGTCCGGGAGAGGCTCTCCGTAGAACAGAAGGGCTGTGCTGAGGAGGAAAGCTGGTCTGAGATGGGCCTGGGAGGGCCCGACTCCCACCCCGAGCTGGGGAGGGCTTACGGCTCCCAGGCTGCTCTGGGACGGGGGGAGGAGCCCCGCCTAGGGAGGGGGGCGAGCAGAGAGCCTGCCGCTGGTGGGCATGTGGTGAGGGGCACACAGAGGGGTCCTTCTCAGGCTCCTGTGATCATCTCTGGAGCCCCAGAACCGGGCAGAGCTGGGCTCAGCCGGCGAACAATGCAGGGCCGAAGCGGCAAGGTCGCGAGCAGACCAAGCCTGCGGCCGGGCCAAGCCCTGAGGGGTGGCGCCTCCCTGTCCGGGCAGCTCGGAGGCGACTGCGCCCCAGCAGGACGCCGTCCCGGCTTGTCTCATACATCTCACCATTTACAGCTATTGACGGCGCGAGCTCAGGGCCAGGCCGCCGCCGCCGCAGCCCCGCGTGATGAATTGGCAGATCACCGAGCGCGCTGTCCGACAAGCGATTGTTTCAGCGAAAATGGGAAATAACGATCAGGGCCAGAAGCAGATTATTAAGAAAGACTTCCTGCGACTTCGCGGGTTGTCCTGGCTGTTCTAATAATCAGGGCCTTGCCAGGAGACGCGAGCTTCCGGGGGCAGCCTTCTCCCACTACGAGACAGGCCAGCCATGTGGCTTACACGGACATCCCGGTGGACGGTCAGGAGGCAGGCAGGGGCCCCGGCTAGGCATTGGTGGGGTCCTTCCTGACCGTGCTCGTGGCCCGCGTACGTGGCCAGGGTGGGCCAGGCCGGGGCTCGCTGCATCTGGTTTCTAACGGAGCTCCTGACCTCCCGGTGGGCTTGGAGAAGTGGGGGCATCTGTGTGGTCCACCCCCGGGAGAGGTGGTCATTCCTAGAGCTGGTGTCCACTTGCCTGTGGCCTCCCTGGGACCCCGGGTCTAGCATTGTTCATCTTCTCTTCTTTTCTAAGGTGGAGAGTAGGCGTCCGTGGGGATGAATTCTCCGGACCGCAGGCTGCAGACAGACGGTGGGCTGGGGTCGGGGGCCTGCTGGTCCTCGGGTGGCCAGGCAGGGGTGGTCTAACGGAGAGGAGTCTGGACTAAATGAATGAATGAATACAGGAAGGAGCCAGGGAGAGCCCCCCAGCCACCTGTCCAGCTCCCTTCCTTCCTCCCGTCCTGCCCGAGTTCCTTCCGAGGGCTGACCCCGTGGCTGCGGGTCTTGCCAGGGAACCTCGAGGCCCGAGAATCCACCTGCTATTTAAAGGCTCAACGACCAGGGAGGGTGTCTGCGGGGATGACCTAAGCAGTCGTCCCTTCGCGGTCCCTGGGCTGGGGCAGGAGCACAGAGGGGTCGTGGCGGCCTGGCTCCTGGGCGGTTCACGTTTGGGGGTTGAAACATGGCCAGCGGAGGGTTAAAGCAGGAAGCAGCTCATCGAGCCCCGTTAAGAAAATGATGATCTGCTGCTTGACGTCATTTTAATTCCATTTCAAGCGCATTTAATCTCGTTTGCCGATGACTGATCCCTGGCTGTGGGTGGATTGGCTCACGGCCCCTCCTCCCCGGGGAAGCAGACCCTTGCAGCCGAGACGTGGCGCCATTGTGTCCTGCCTCGAGTGGGTGGGGGCAGCGGGGAGGACCTCACCCCCGGCCTTGGCATTTGCTCGGCCCTCGGAACTTTCCAGAACGGTGCTGGCTGGCTGTTTCTCCTCGGCCTCACCCTGGTGGGTGGAAGGCGCCCATTTCTCAGGCCTGGGATGAAGGTCCAGGGTCCAGTGATGGCAGGTGCCAGTGTCCAGGGGGCGGCCCTTGAAGGCAAGGGCGGGGACAAGCCCTTTCAGAGCTTTGTTTTGGGGAAACTGTAAGTCACGGGGCCTGGGATTTTTCCCTCCATCCAGCCCTCCCCAGAGGCAGCAGCAGGCAGGACACAGCCCCGGAGGCCACAGGCACCAGGCCCAGGGAGGAGAGAAGTGGCCGTAGGGGACGTGACCTCCAGTAACCTTCTCCCGCTCCCCCCACATCTGGTTTTCCTCCTGCTGGTAACTCCACGCTTTCCAGAAACTTCTGCAGATCACTCTAAGTGCTCACCCTGGCCTGGACTTCCCTGAGCTTTGGGGACTTAAGCTGGGGCCGTGTCCAAGCTTGGGGGTGGTGGGATCCGCGTGAAGACCACAGTGCCTGTGGTGCAGGAGCCCGGGGCTTCCCACATGGTCTCAGAAGCCAGTGAGCCCAGCCCCCAGGCCCAGGCCTTGTTCCCCACCTGCATGAGCGTCCCAACACCTGGACACCCAGGGGGGCGGGAGTGTGGGGCACGATGTTTGACCTGGGGACTGAAGGACAGTGTGGTCCACAGGCTGGAGAGGTTGGGACATTGGGTTATACACAGAATGATGGATCATACCATTTCAGACCCCAAAGCGTGGCCGATGTGCACGCTTTGGGACCACCCCAAAGCAGTGTGGTCCACAGGCTGGAGAGGTTGGGACATTGGGTTATACACAGAATGATGGATCATACCATTTCAGACCCCAAAGCATGGCCGATGTGCACGGGGTTGACCTCCAGTATCCGTGCACCCTGGTGATGCCCCGGGCCCGTCACGACGGCCCCTCCCTTGCCATCGGCTCAGGGATGCGAGGCCTGAACCAGCTTGCTCTGGTGCATGGGAAAGGGGTGCCAGTGGGGCTTGCCCACAGCCCGTGGGCCATATGGGGGCAAGGGGGTTCATGCTTCATGGCTGCTGCAACCAAGGTCCACTCAGGCAGAGCGGCCCCTGACTGAGGATGACGCCAGCACTGAGGATCTTTGCCCACCCGTCTACCCACCCTCCCACCCACCCTTCCTTCCATCCATCCATCCATCCGTCCACCCACCCATCCATCCATCCACCCACCCACCCATCCATCCATCCGTCCATCCATCCTTCCATCTGTCCATCCATCCACCCACCCATCCATCCATCCATCCGTCCATCCATCCTTCCATCCATCCATCCGTCCATCCATCCTTCCATCCATCCATCCATCCATCCACCCACCCATCCATCCATCCATCCATCCATCCTTCCATCTGTCCATCCATCCATCCGTCCGTCCATCCACCCATCCATCCATCCATCCGTCCATCCATCCGTCCATCCGTCCATCCATCCGTCCATCCATCCATCCGTCCGTCCATCCATCCATCCATCCATCCATCCATCCATCCGTCCATCCATCCGTCCATCCATCCAACCATCCATCTATCCATCCGTCCATCCATCCGTCCATCCACCCACCCATCCATCCATCCATCCATCCATCCATCCTTCCATCTGTCCATCCATCCATCCATCCATTCATCCATCCAACATTTATTTGGATCCTGACGTTTCCTGACCAGCGTCTGCAGCATCCTGGGCTGTGACAGAGGGTAGTTTGGGGGTGGGCGTGGGGTGGGCGTGGAGTGGGCTGTGGCAGCTCAGAGGAGGCCCCTGGCCCCAGAGAGCTAATAATCATATTCCTTTCAAATAAAGCTACCCATGAGATGTGTCGTTTCCCCGACATGGCAATCTCCTACAACACTTTTCAGGAGTCAGATTACGATGTAGAAAAGAATCCTCTGCCAGGATCTTAATTTGGGTCTGGAAAGTACAGCTGCGCAGCTCTAGGGATTTCTTAGAAGGTTCCTTGGAAGTTCAGAACTGGGACCCCAGAGGTGGGTAGAAACAGGATAGATGGGAACTTCATGCTCACAATAAGTTTTAAAAAAACGTTGTGAATTAGCACAGGTGCCGTGGTCACGGAGGTCCTTTAGGCCAAACAACAAAGTATAGAGCTCAGAAAGTGCTGGGTGCCTTCCTAGCGGCTGTGTGACCTTGGGCAAGCAATTTGACCTCTCTGAGCCTCAGCTTTCTCTTTGGCAAAATGGGGATGCGAATTCTAGCTTTCAGGTGGTTGGGCCTAACAGGTGCTTGTACGTGGTGGCTGTGAGAGGCTCTCACCCGCCTGCCCCTGACTCTGGGGCCGCTGCTCTGGCAGGTGTCCCAGGAGTGAGCGGGATCGAGGCGCATCACCCCTCACGTGGCCGGATCCTCCCCAGCCCCTCCTGGCCGGGAGGAGTGCAGGGCGGGGAGGGCTTGGGCGGGGAGCTGGCTCTCTCCTTATTGGATTATCTCATTTGCAAACAATAAATGTCAACAGCAGGAGACCTTGTCAGACTTCCCTTCCAGGATGCAAATGTAGCCTTTCTCTGCCTGCGCCCTTTATTAAAACAACCACAGAGCCGCGGCAGATAAACAAGACAATTCAATGTAAATGAGGTCATCTCCCTCCTCCGTTCGCATTAATGAGGCGCCCAGGCCTGGCGGGGCACTGGCTGGGAGCTGGAAGAGGCTGAATCCGATTACAACGCAACCAAGAGGCGACAGTGACCTTTCGCTTTTAACAGCTGACCCAGCGCCTGAGCGGGTGTGACGGCTGGGACTGGCCGGCTCTGGTCTTTACAGCGACTGCGTTTAAATGCAGAATATTTACTGTCTGCCCTTAATGGGCCGCCCTCCAGTGCTGATTGCGACATGAAGAGCCCTGCGTGCTTGGTGGACCAAGGTCCCCCCGGCCCTGCTCAGCGCCTGCAGGCCTGGAGGGGGTGCCTCCCTGGGTGGGGACCCTGCGGTGGCTGCACAGGTGCCACGCAAGCGGGAAGAGACGCTGAAGGCCATTGGCAGGACCGAGAGATCGTGGCACTCCTGGGAGGAAGGGCTGGGGGTGGGAGACACGCTATGGAAGGAGCGGGGAGCAGAGGTGCGTCCTGAGACCCTGCCAGGCCACGAGGAGCCGCGGAGGCAGACCCACGACAGCCGCATCTGCAGGGCGACAGGACCACCGCCACTGACGTCACTACGGGGGGCGGGGGTAGAGGACCACCGCCGCAGATGTTACTACCGGGTGGGGGAGAGACCACCGCCACCGATGCCACCACTGCTGTTACTACTACCCACTACTATTCCTACTTCGAGTACCACGGGAGGGGCCGAGGTCTGAGCCCGCCGCGGGGCCCAGGGCCCGTGCTCTCTCCAGGGCGGCCTGACGCCCGGACCGAACACTCAGGCCTCACTGATGTCGCCATACAGTTCAAAGCGTCGCTCCTCCCCCCCACCCCGGGGGACATGGCCTGGGGGTCTGCTGGTGCGGGCGCGCTCATGTGTGCGTGCCTGCGGATGTGCCCGGAGCACGCGTGCACACATGGTACCCGCGCGGGGTGCCTGCAGGCGCCCGGCCAGGGGGCGAGCGTGGCTGCGCCTCGGCCGTGGTGTGCGCGCCGCTCGGGGCCCTGCTGCTTTCAGCCTGTTCCTCGCGTGCTCACGCCTGTAGCTCCAGGGTCAGCCTGTTCCTCACGTGCTCACGCCTGTAGCCCCAGGGTCAGCCTGTCCCTCGAGCGCTCACGCCTGTAGCCCCAGGGTCAGCCTGTCCCTCGAGCGCTCACGCCTGTAGCCCCAGGGGAGCTTCAGCCACCGGGGCGGGTCGCTCTGCTTTGGAGATTTGTCTCCTACGAAGCTGCTTCTGGTTTCTGTGTGGCAAACAGAGGAGCCCTGTGCGGGCAGACGGTGGCAGGTCCCTGGGTCGGGGGGCTGGTGACCCACAGGCATCCTAGCCTCACTCCCTGCCTCCCTCTCCCGAGACTGTCCCAGTTGAGAGCTGGCGCCCTGCCCGGCGGGCTGGCCCAGGGTCAGGCCGAGGATAAGCACTGCTTAACAGCACAGGCTCAGACACCCAGGCTCAAACCCTGCCTCTGCCTCATGCCAGCTGTGTGACGTCAGGCACGGCCCTTAACCTCTCTGGGCTTCCGTTCATGCGTCTGTAAAATGAGGGAAGTAGCCCCGCCCGCGTGAGCTTGGTGTGAAGGTATGTGCGCTAAAACATTAGGACAGGGCCAGCCAGCACACAGCAAGTGTTCATATTATTACATTACAGCAGGCAAATGGGCCAGAATTTCAATAACTCTGACATTAAATATGCAGTCAATTAAGCCTTCCCAGCTCTCCAGAAACACTCCAGCAGCACCAGGGAGAAGCAATTTCGTGTACTGTCAGGTGCCGCTAACAAGGAAGCCAAAGCTGGGGTTTCCGGAACCTCCTGCGCCCCCAGGAGCCCCATCTGTCGGCCTTCCCGTGGCTGTGGCCCAGTGGTCAGTTTGCTGGCCAGACGGTGAGCCCTGCAGGCAGGCTGTGCTTCATCCCCGCCCCCCCCGGCCAATGGCCAGCCCCAGCTCGGCCCAAGGGGCCAGGAAGGTGGGCGGGTGGAGGCTAGGCTGTCCGGGGGCCGAGGCTGCAGGACGTACAGGGTCCAACCCTGCGAGACCTGGGCCGGTCAGCACTCGGCTGGGAGAGCCACGTGGGGCAGGGGAGCTGCCGGCAGGGTCCTGCAGACCCAGGACCAGAACCAGGGCAGAACCTCTGAGCCCCCAGCTCCTCGGGCTCTCTGCCTCCCAGGCCCTGGAACAGATGCCCTCCTGCGTGTGCCCTGTACAAAGACTGACACTCATCTGCAAGCACACAACTTCACATCACACTTCCGGCTCCAAACGGCAGACTGGTCATCCTGCCGAGCACAGCTGTGCTCTGAGCTGAGGGCAAAGGAGCGCCACGGTCCAGATCACTCTCAGAGACTGAAACGGGGCAGGGGCCCTTCTCAGAGACCCTGCCCTGGTGGATCAGTCTATCAGAGCGGCCCCAACAGAGGACCACAGGCCGGCAGGCTTACACACAGAAGCTATTCTTTCATGGTTCCGGAGGCTGGAGGCCCGTAGTCAAGGTGTCGTGGGGCTGGTCCTCCTGGAGGCCCCGAGGGAGAGTCTGTTCCGCGCATCTCTCCCAGCCCTTAGCGCTGGCGGCGTCTCTGGGGTCCCTGGGCTTGTGGACACGTCACTCCAGTCTCTGCTTCCATCTTCACTTGGCTTCTCCCTGTGTCTGTTTCCAGATTCACGCTTCTTACAAGGACACAGTCATACTGGATTAGGGCCCACCCCAATGACCTCATTTTAACTTAATCACCTCTTCAAAGATCCCCATCTCCAGATACAGGCACCTAACTGTGGCTTTGCCAACGCCTGATGCCACCGGCCTTGTGGCCCCAGCAGCCGGGGGTGAGGGCGCCCAGGGCTCTGGGAGCCTTGCTTTGGGGTCTTGCGGTGCCGAGGTCACTGTGGCACCCCGAGCCTCACCAGGACCGGATCCCTCACACCTGCCTGCCTGGACAAGCCCGTCCCTGCCCCCGCCCCCTGCTCTGCAGTTCAGTTCCTCCCGCCCGGCTTCGGCTGGAACCTCCACTCAGGCGTCATTGTCCCCTGACGATGCGGGTTAGAGCCCCTCAGGTCTCACTCGCAGCGGTCTGGCCCTGAGTGTCGCAGGCGTGTGCCGTGGTTGGCGTGTGTTAGGCCCGGGGCTCTGCTCTGTCTCTCGTGCTCTCTCACCAAGTCACCAGTTCCTGATCTGGCCAGGCACCCACTCCCTGCTCCATGGGTCCCGCGGGTCCCAGCTCACATATCTCCTCCCCAGAGAGGCCTCCCCTGCCCCACACCCCGTCCCCCAGCGCAGCTCCTCAGGGCCCCAGGTTTGGCTACGGACCAGAGGAGGGGCCCAGGGTCTGGACGGGAGGAGGGGTCTCTGAGTGCCAGGGGGAGGCAGGGGGTGAGCTCCGGGGCACCAGCAGGGTGAGGGACCGCCCCACGCGCGGGCAGAGCCGCCAGCACTGCCGCCAGCACTCTGCCAGCCTCACTCCTGGTTTTGTCATCTGGGGATGGGCCTTAATTAGTCATTTGTGTGCACCTCCCAGAAGCAGAGCAGGGGCTTCTGACCTGCCCCGCTGGCTCGGGCCGGCGCTGGGGCGTGGGCGGCTGGGAGGAGGCCGGGCCATCTCTTCACACCAGCTTCAGGGCGTTGGTAGAGACCACCCGGGGGTTCTCGACATGGTGGTGCTGTGGGCAGGGCTCGGCCCTCAGCTCTGGGCCACCTTGGTGTTCCTGATGGGGCGAGGCTGCACGCCCGGCCCCGCAGAGATGACGGGGGTGAGAGGGACTTAGCGGGGAGGTGACAGAAGCACCAGCAGGGAGAGGGAGGTGGGATGGGTTGGGGGAGGCCACGCGGAGGAGCGGCCCCCAGGAGGTCCAGGGGTGCAGACTGACCAGAGGCCGAGTCTCTGGAAAATCGAGACCCGCGTCCCCCAGGGGCCCTGGCAGCCTGGCACAGCCCCCAACCAGGGTACCGGGTGTCGCCAGCATGCGCGAAAATGGGGGAGCGTCTGAGAGGAGGAGGGCGAGGCAGGGAGGAGGGTGGGGCGCGGAATGACGCCAACGGGCAAACGGGGGTACCAGGCCGGGCAGGGCTGTGGGGCCTGGGACGGGGTGGGCCTGGGGGCTTGTCCTGGGGCCCTGGAGGACGGGAGTGCCCCCGCGGCCCTCAGTCTGCTCATCTCTGAAATGGGGCCGTGACCAGGGCTGCCCAGGGTGTTTGCGCAGGGCCAGGACCAGAGGAGAGGCAGGGGGTTACAGCCGCCGTGTGACAGGCAGCGGATGGGCACTGCCGCCCGCCGAGGGCGTGGGGCCGGGGCAGTGGGCTGGGCAGGCTGGAGCCCCACCCCGGGTGCCGGCAGTCTGAGCAGGGAGGGGGGGTGAGGGCTGCCGTCTCCACCCTGGGGAGCCTCCCGCTGGGGGGTTCCCGGACACGGGCCCTGGCGGACCCCCCGGCCCAGCACCTCGTGTTTCCAGTTTGGCCCCTCCCTGGCTTCCTGGCCGCACCGCCCGCCTCCTCCTGCCCTTCCTCCGGCCTATCAGGGCTGGCCCTGTTTATCCAGCTGGGCCAGAGGAAACAGCTCCTCTGAGACGAGACAGGAGCGGCCATCAGTCAGGGTGGAAACTGGAAATTACCCGAACATGGGGGTGGCCCGGGGGAAACACAGGCTTGGGGGGGTGGAGCAGACGGACCCCGGGAGCTTCCGGCGGCTGCTGGCACTGCCCGGGGGCATGGGGCCAGCAAGTGTGGTCATCCATGAGCCGCACCTCCCAGCCCAACCCCGGCTGACCTTTCGGGAGCAGCTCCCCCTGCAGCCCCGGGAGCCACGTGTACTCTTGCGGGACCCGGGCCGGGCGGGACACGGGACAGGTGGGTCGGGCCGGGGGCAGCCCCAGGGGGCGAGTGGTGGGCGGGGCCTGAGCCCATCCGCGCATCAGGAGGGTGGACGTTTGCCAGGGTCTTGACGGCCAAGTGGGAGTTTGCCCGTTGGGGCGGGAAAGCCACTTTAGGGTGGCACTGCCCTGAGCAGAGATCCCTAAAGTAGAGGTCCAGGGCTGATAGGGACACGGTCCGGGGCTCAGGGCAATTCTTCAGATAAGCAGCCCGTCCTGAGAAGAGCAGCTGCAGAGTGCCATTCTTTACAGCCACGGGCCACTGCCCTCAGTGGGGTCCTGCCATCCTGTGACCCTGCCCTCTAGCTGGCTCTTCCTGCCACCTGGCATGGGGACACAGAGTCACACAGTGGACGGGACCCACCATCGTTCAGGCCACATCCCGACCACAGGCGGCTCACACACCTCCAGGGACAGCCCCCCGCTCTCGGACAGAGAGGAGAAGGAGAGACTTCAGGGCTGGACCCCGATGTTCCCACAGCAGCCAGCCCGGGGCTCCCCCTTGGCCACCTGCCCAAACGGGAGCAGAGAGCTGATGGGCTGGCCCTGCCACTTCCTGGGGAGGGACACCAGCCCTGGAGCCCTGCTGGCCAGGGGCTGGCCCACCATGGAGCTGCCGGCGTCACCATGACGATCTGTGCCATTGCCGTCAATCAGAGCCCCTACCCTGTGGGGCCCTCTTCACAAAGGCAGAGACCGCCATTACTAATTGGCTATTCCGTAAGTTAGACGCAAGGACAGATGTTGTGAGTGTTGGAAAAACACTGTCTAATAATTGGGTTATTCTCCTAAGAGGAGAGCCGATTTGCTACCTGTCACATGGCATTCCACCTCCTGCCTTTCTCCTGCTTGGTTGGCTAGAGGCTGGCTTGGGGGCCTGGGGATAGAGGACCTGAGGACCCCCAGAACTCTCTGGGTCCCCAACATCTGGGGGCACACCTGGTCGGTGTGGGGACACCCACTGCTGGCCCGGAAAGCCTGGGCTCTCCCAAACCCCACACATCCCTCACTGTCCCCCAGCAGGAGGGTCTCTCCTGTGCCGAACCTGGGCCATGGTCGTCAAGCCCCCAGGCCCACTCCTACAGCCCTCCTGCCTGGGAGCTCTCAGGCCCCCTGTGCACCTTCTAAGGACCCTGCTGACACCCCAACTCCCCAGGAAGCCTTCTCACCCTTGGCCGCAGCCTGCGGGGACCGGCGAGTCAGCACGGGCCCTGCCCATGGCCTCCTGGAGGTGAGGAATCATGTCTGCCCGTCTCCACGGTCTCAGCCTGCTTTGCACAGGCCACCCTGACCTGATGGGAAAGGCAGTCTTGGGTGAGAAGGTGCCTCACGCATGGGCTTCTGCGCACATGCTAGGGACACCCACAGTCCAGCAGTAGCTCCCCCCACCCATGCCTGGGGCACCCGAAGTCCGGCAGCAGTCCCCCACCCCAAGGCTGCAGCTGCAGGTGCTTGCACAACCTCGGCACAGGGAGCTCACAGCATCGGGACAGTACTGGCTGTCGGCCCGGCTGCCGTGCACCTCTGTCTGGCCTCCCCAGGCCTCCCCGAGCCTCCCCGGTAGAGAACTATCTCCAAGCACAAGAGGGACACAAGCCCTTGCAGGGCAGAGGCAGAAGGACGGGCTGCATAGGGACCAGGCAGGCAGGCACCTCCCCTGCTGGCAGGGGGGCCGGGTCTCCATCCTTGGCCAAGGCCCAGGGGCTGTATCCTGGCCACTTGGTAGCTTTAGGGCGGCCTCAGGGCCCAGGCTGCGGGGCAGGTGAGGATAGCTCTTGGGTTCAGCAGTGGCTGGGCTTTACTCTCTGTCCCTTCCTCCAAGTGACACAGCCCAGCAGGAAGCCGGTACCTCTGGGCCCAACAGTCCTGAGTGGGAAGACAGAGTGTGGAGAGAGAGGCAGGAAGTGACCTACGTGACCCCAGGTGGGGCTGCCAGGGCTGTCTGGGAGGTGGCAGAGTCCAGAGACTGTCCTTACTGGAGCCAGTGGCCCCACCCCCTCCTCTTTGACCCATTTTCCTGCTCTGGCCCTCTGCAGGGTAACAAATGGCCCTGAAGCCCTTCTCCCTCAGCAGTGCTAGGATGTGGGTGGGACAGGGACCCCTCTACAGAAGCCCAGAGAAACAGACTGGGGAGAGCCCTCATGGAGGTGACTTTAGAACTGAGATGGGGGAAGGAAGCGCTCTCTAGGCAGGGGGAACAGCAAGTGCAAAGTCCCTGAGGTGGGAGGGAGTGGGATAAGCGCCAAGGGTGGAAGAAGCTGGTGAGACTGTAGGGCAGCGGGGCAGTGGGACAGCAAGAGGGAGCTCCAGGGGTGAAGGGGGCAGTTCATTTGTAACCAGTACCCTTCTAAATAATACATGTTCATGAAGGGAGTTTAGGGAAATAAAAAATAACAGTGAACTAAGTGAAAATGAAACACAACATGTCAAAAATTGTGGGTCACAGTGAAAGCAGAGCTGAGAAGGAAATCTATAGCACTAAATACACACATTAGAAAAGAGGAAAAGTTTCAAATCAATGACCTAAGCTTCTGCCTCAATAATCTAGAAAAAAGAAGAGCAAAATAAACCGAAAACAAGCAGAAGGAGGGAAATAACAAAGAGCAGAGCTAAATCGAATTGAAAACAGAAAAACAATAGAGAAAACCAATGAAACAAAGAGCTTGTTTTTTTAAAAAGATTGATAAAATGGGCATACCTCTAGTAAGAGTGACAAAGAAAAAAAGAAGACACAACTTAGCAATATCAGGAACAAACAGGGGCATCACTACAGACCCTGCAGACATCGAAAGGATAACAAAGGAATGCTGTGAGCAACTCAACACACAGAAGTTTGACCACTTCAGTGAGAAGGACCACTTCCTCAAAAAACACAAACTACCACAACTCACTCAAAAAACAAAGTACCACAACTCACCCAAAATAAAGTAGATAATTTGAATAACCCTATAATGATTAAGGAAATTGAGTTCATAACTTAAAAACTCACACAAAAAATCTCTAAATCCAGGTAGTTTCAATGGAGAATTTAATTAATATTTCTAATATCGATTCTGTTTCATATCTTCCAGAAAGTGGAAGAGAAAAGAACATTTCCCAATTCATTAAATGAAGCTATTATTACCCTGATACTAAAACCAAAGACAGTAAGAAGAAAGAAGGCTACAAACCAGCATCCCTCATGAATATAGACACAGAATCTGTAACAAATCCAAATAGAATTCATCAAATATAAAAATAATTATATACCAGAACCAAATGGCATTTATTCTAGATATGCAAGGCTGGTTTAATATTTAAAAGTCAACCAGTGTGATTCACTATATTAAGAGGATACAGAAGAGAAATCACATGATGATATTAATCTATGAAAAAAATCATTTGACAAAATTCAATATCCATTCACAATAAACTCTAAGCAAACTGGGAACATAGGGGCCCTTCCTCAACTTGATAAACAACATTTACAGGAAAACTACAGTGAACATAATGTTATAACTAAATATGTAATTAATAACTGAATTATTTCCCTCAAGATAGGAACAAGTCAAGGATGTCCACTCTCACCACTTTATTTAACATAGTGGTGGAAGTGCTAGCCAGTGCAACAAGGCAAGAAAAGGAAATAAAAGGCATACAGATCTGAAAGGAAGAAATAAGACTGTCCCTGTTTGCAGGTGGCATTATTTTCTACATAGACAACCCCAATGAATCTACACAAAACTCATTGGACTAATACAGGGATTCAGTAAGTTTGCTGGATACAAGACAAACATACAGAAATCGATTGTATTTCTATATCCTAGCAATGAACATGTGGACACTGAAGTTAAAATACACTGCCATTTATAACCTTTCAAAAAAATGAAATACTTGGGTGTAAATCTATTAAAACATATACAAGACTTGTGTGCTGACTGCTACAAAACACTGATTGAAGAAATCAAGGAAGATCTGGGAGTGGGGGATGGTGGTGGTGGGATGAAATGGGAGATTGGGATTGACATATATAAACTAATATATATAAAGTAGATAACTAATGAGAAGCTGCTGTATAAAAAATTAATTAATTAAAAAAAGAAATCAAGGAAGATCTACATAAATGGAGAGAATAACTGTGTTCACGGATTGGAAAATTCAATATAGCAAAGATGTCAGTTCTCCCCAAATTGATATGGTGATTTAACGCTATTCCTCTCAAAATCTTAGCAGTATTTTTTGTAGATTTAGACAAGAAAATTATAAAATTTACATGAAAAGACAAAGGAACTAGAATAGCTGAAATAATTTTGAAAAAGAAGAGTAAAAGAATCAGTCTACCTGATTTTAAGACTTATTAGGTAGCCACATTAACAAAGAGCGTGAGATACTCAGGGAGGCATGGATGCACAGATCAATGGAACAGAACAGAGAACCCAGAAACAGACACACACCAATGTGCCCTGCTGGTTTTTGACGGACGTGCAAAAGCACTTCAGTGGAGGAAAAATAGCGTTCAGACCAATGTTGCTAGACCAACTGGATATTCGTGAGCAAAAAAAGCCCCCAAACAAACAAACAAAAACAAAACAAAAAAAACCCCAGCCCCGACCTAAGTTTACACCTTATGCAAAAATTAACTTGAAGTGGACCGTTGACCTTAAATGTAAATTGTAAAACCGAAGCTTGTAGAAAAAGACAGAGGAGAAAACCTGTAGGATCCAGGGTCAGGCAAAGAGCTCAAAGACTTGACACCAAAAACATGGTCCTTCAAAGGAAACATTTATATTTGAGCTTCATCAAAATTAAACACTTTTGCTCTGTGAAAGGCATTGTTAAGAGGATAAATTACAAGCTACAGAAGAGGAGAAGATATTTGAAACCATTTATCTGACAGAGGACAAGGATCTAATCTATACATAAAACTCTCAAAGCTCAACAGTGAGAAAGGAATCCAATTAGAAAATGAGCAAAGGACCTGAAGAGACATTTCACAGAGGAGGATTTACAGATGGCAGTAAGCAGATGAAAAGGTATCTAACCTCATTAACTGTTCGGGGAAATGCAAATTAAAATCATAATGAGATGTTACTACACACCCATTAGAATGATTATAATAAAAAATAGTGGGACTTCCCTGGTGGTCCAGTGGCTAAGACTCCACGCTCCCAATGCAGGGGGCCTGGGTTCGATCCCTGGTCAGGGAACTAGATCCCACATGCCACAACCTAAGATCCCACATGCTGCAACTGAAGATCCCGTGTACCGCAACTAAGACCTGGCGCAGCCAAATAAATAAATAAATATTTTTTTAAAAAAAAGTTTAAAAAAATAAAAAATAGTGACAACACCGAATGCTGGTGAAGATGTAGAGAAACAAGAGATTGCTCACGCGTTGCTGGAAGGAATGGAAAACGGTACAGCCACTCTGGAAAACAGTGTGGCAGTCTCCTAAAAAACAAAAACATGCAACCACCATTATCTGCAGTAATTGCACACCTGGTCAGGTGTCCCAGAGAAATGAAGATGTGTGTTCACACGAAAATTAGTACATGAGTGATTATAGCAGCTTTCTTTATAATAGCCCCAAACTGGAGACTATCGAGATGTCCTTCAGTGGGTGGATGGCCAGACACTGTGCACGCACACAGGGGACACAAGCAGGAACAAGCTGACTCCATCCTCTGCCCTTCTGGAGCAAGCGGCTGCCCTGCCTCCATCGTGGCCAGGATGTGTGGGGGTGGGCTGGGGGGTCTCCCATATTCCTGACCAAGATGCATAGACGATTCTCAGGGTCACCCTTGTTGCCTGTCTGAGCACCACCCTGAGGTGGACCTCCGCTAGGGGCAGGAAAGAGGAGGTACAGTGAGCAGGGGGCTGCAGCCCTCCCCCACCAGCGCCCGGGGTCATTTAGACCCTGGAATTTCCCTAGACAGACAGGCATGGGGTCACTCCTCTGAGCACACCTGACCCCTCAGTGTCCAAGAAGAAGCTGCAGCCGCAGATGCAGCTTCTCTGCAGCACGGGGAGGCTGGCCGGCCTGACGTGCAGGCACGAAGGCTGCCGGGCACTGACACCAGGCACTCAGCGTCCAGGCAGGCCTTCGGGTCTCTGAGGACTTGTCTGCTGGCCCTGCCCTCTTCTGGGGCATTCTGTGCCTGCCCAGACCGAGCTGAGAGTGGAACCCCACCCCGGGACCAGATCCGAGCATCCCATGGGGCAGTTTGGGTGAACACACCAGAGCAGCGGGTGGTGTGGTCCGAACTGCCCACCGGAAACCCACCTCGCCCGGTGGCCACCCGCTTACCCAGCCCCAGCCGCTGGGGTCTCCACCTGCTGTGGAATGGTCTGGCCACGCTACAGCGCCCACCCCGTTTTAATTGGAATTGCCCTATCGAGGGCTTAAATTAAAAACCAAACACTCAAAGCACGACTGCCTTTTAGGTGACTAAAATTAAAACCTAATTGAATTTTCCCAGGGAAAAATATCTTGTGGAAATTTAATTAAGGAAGTAAAGGGCTGGGTTTTTAAAAATAGATATATATGGTTTTTAATTCAGGGTTATTTGCAAAGCAAATTAAAAAATAAAAAGAACTCGCTCCATGAAGAAGTTGGATGCAGACACAGGAGCTCGGCGAGGTCCCTGAGCGCGTGGCAGGGCTGTGCGGGCGCCCCACGTGCAGCCACCTGGACGGTGACTCTCCTGCCCCTCTGCCCCTGGACCGAGTGCCGCTGTCAGACTCGGAGGACAAGCTCTGCTCATCTGGGCTGGTTTTCAGGCTCTGGGCTCTAAGGGGAGTCCTTCGAGGACTGTGGGAACCCCGCACCCCAATACTGTGGCCTGCGCAGCCTCTTCCCCTTGGCTGGGCCCCCCACCACACTTCCTGCCCCCCCGCCCCCGACCACAGGCCTGGGTGCCGTGTCTTTGTCGTTCTTCCTTCTATTCCGGAAAGCGTTTTTGAAAAACCAGAACTCTATACTGAGAACCGCCTGGCGCGACGCTCACTCCAGCATCCGGCCTCAGCTACAGCCTGTCTCCTCGCAGGCGGATCAGGCCCGGGCAGTGGTGGCCGACACCCCGGCCTTGGTCACCGCAGCACCTGTGCCCTGGAAGATACAGGATGGCCTCCCCACCCCAAAATTAGTCCTGATGGTGCCACACGCACCAAAGGCCATGAAAGGGCTTGTTACTCACATAATGAGGCTTCTGGGGGAGAGCAGGGGACCCCACGCTGCTCTGGAAATGGCTGGGGAGCACCGACGGGGGGTGCTGATGGGCACCGTGCAGGCCAGGCTCCTACGGTTTGAATCTTCCACGGTGCCAAAGGAAGGGCCACCGGGGACCCCCAAAAGGGCTCGGCCTTCTCCTTAAGCCTCGTTCACCTCCCCCTCGCCTTCCGCCTGCCTGGACCCTGACCCCAACTCCAGGGCCACCTTCCTTAACCCTGTCTGCTGGCCCCCAGCAGTGGGGCTGGGTCCCTTGGCCCCCCCGGGGCAGCCCGGCCCGTCGTTCAGATCTCAGACTCTCCCACCCCCGGCCTTCCCCTCTGTCTCCCACGTGGCTGTTGACTGAGCCTGGTCTCTCCCGAGGGGCGGTGGGTGGGCACATCCTGCTCCCAAGGGGGTCAGCAGAGGGTTCTTCCAGGACCCTTCCAGCCCGGGACTCACCAAGGGTGCCTCGTCTCCGCAGAGCCGCAGGCTGACGACGGCTCCCACCTTTGTTCTGGGCGCTCCTGTTTGCACCTGCAGGGAAGCTGCAGCCTCTGCATCCTGGGCTGTGACGAAGGCCGGATTGAAGGTCGAAGGAGGGGGTCAGGTGAGAGCCCAGGTAACGAGACCTGGCAGGTGGAGGTGGGTGCCGTGAAGGGGGGAGTGTGTGCATGCGGGGGTCACCAGCCTGGCCGAGGCCAGCCGTCAGCCCTCCTGTGAAGGCAGCCCCTGGGTTGGAAATTCGGAGCTAATTCTGATGAGCTCGGGGTGTGAGCAGGTTGGGCAGAGGCCGGGCTTCTGGGTCCCCCAGTGCCTCTGCTGAGGGGCATCTGGGCCTGACTGCCAAGGCAGGGCCTGCGTCTCCCCGTCCCCTTCCCTGAGGAGTGGGTGTCGTGCCCACGGAGAGATCCTGGGAGAGAAGGGGCTGCAGACGCCCCCGGGGGCACATGTGGAGGCGGAGGGCTGCTGTGCCCCGCCTCCCCCTTGGGAGGGCCCCGCCCACCTCCTCCCATCCCCCACCTTTGCCTTCAGACCTTCAGGATCTCGAAGTTGTACTGTTTTGGTAACTAAAGGGTTTTCAGTCTCGCCAGCGAGCCGGCCTGGCACGTGGTGGGCGGAGTCCGGGCCGCTTGCTGTTGCCTATCAAAGGGGCAGATTGCTGAAAGGTGCCGCCTCGGCCCCTATTGGGGGCACGCTTTCATTAAGTGGGGACAAGCGAGGTGCCGGCAGTTTCTGGGGGACGCTGGGTGCCACCAGCGTCTCATTACCTGCCTGTCAGTGCGTCATGGGTCTGGCAGGAAACTCCGGAGGGTGGGGGAGAAAGTGTGCAGCTAGGTCAGCCTCAGGATGCATGGCTTCGAGGAGAGGGACGCGTGTCCATTTCTGCTCCAGGTCTGCCGATTTTCACTGAGCACCTACTACGTGCCAGGCCTGCATTCACAGGCGCAAATGTCCTCCGGGTCTCTGCCCTCACAGGGTGGTGAGAATGAGGAGCGGGTATAGGGGACCCCAGGAGGGCCCAAGGGGGTCAGAGGAGGTAGCCACAGGGAGAGCAGCCTGTGCAAGGGGCCTGGGGCCAGGAGGAGCAAGGGTCGGGAGTGACAGTATGGCTGGATTAGGAGGCCAGATGGAAGGCGGTGAGGGAAGAGCTGCGTGGGGTGCGGGTGGAGAAGGGGGCGTGCAGGCTCTGCAGGGAGTTTTTGTTCCAGGCTGGGAGCTCTGGAGTCCCCTTCCCTGGTTCCAGTCACATTTTGGAGGAATTGCTTCCTCGGGGCGCTGTGTGGGCAGAGTGGGCGGGGTGCAAGCAGGGAGGCCCGAGGGCAGGCGGCGACCGTGCGGCCCGCGTGGGTGGCCCTCAGCGCAGCTGTGGAGCTGGAGGGGCTTCGGGACCTCGAAGGCCTGGGTGCCTGCACACTTGAGGGTCTCCCACCCTCCCCTCTTCCCTCCCTGTCCTTGTAGCCAAGGTCCCTGCTCTGCAGCGCCCCCCTCAAGGGACACCCCTGCCCCAGGCCTGGGGTAGCCTGGGGGCCTCTGGAGAAGAGTCTCTCGGGGTGTGGTCCGAGTTTCTGGCCTGTTTATGTGGGGGCCACGTCCTCCCGCTTCCCCTCAGGAAGCGGGGAGCCAGGGCTTTGCTAATGTGGCCCCTTGGACCAGCCCCTCCAGTACAGACAGGCCCAGCTTTATGACTGGCCAGTGTGGACCACACACCGTTGGAAGGACCCTGCCACGGGAGGCTTATTTCGGTCGCTGCCCTGAGAGGACAGTGGTTAAGAGCAGACAGCCTGGGTTCCGGCCGGGCTCCGCCCCTGCTGGCTGTGTGACCTCAGGCAAATTACTGACCTGCTCTGTGCACTGCCTCACCTGCAAATGGGCCCATGGTGACAGGGGAGTTGAGAGAGCAGAGCAGAGGCGTGTGTCTGTGCTCGTGGAAGCCGCCTGTCCTGAACACTAACGGGCACGAAGGAACGGACGACACAGAAATCAACCTTTTACTAAGCGGTGCATTGTCTAAAGTACGGACGCTTTTCTGAGAACATTGCAGGCCGCCGCTGTGGACCTCAGGGCTTTGCACAGCGAATCCCTTTTCTGGGTCCCCAGGACGCTGACCATATGGAACCCCCTCACCGAAGACCTGAGAGCAGTGGGTCCCCTGAATTATTACGGAGTCAAGTCGTTTCCCCCACAGCTCGGCCTGGGGCTCCCCCAAGCCGGTCTGGAGGTGGGACCCGTGCATCTCCCTGCCCCCCTCCCCCCAGTCACCTGCCTCTTGGGCGGTGGCCTTCGGTGGCTTCCCCAAGGCACAGGGCGGGGTGCTGGGTGGGGAAGGGGCTCCCAGACTCCCCCTCCTGCCCGGAACGCACAGTCCAGGAGGACGGGACCATCAGAGAGCCATCTGCGGGGCCCGCTGCAGCCTGGCCCCTTCACCCCTGTGCTGGGCTCCTGTCCTGTCGGTGGCCGGTCCACGTCTCTGTCCTGCTCTCACCGCCACGCAGGGAAGCTGCAGTGGCTTTGAGGCCGGCTGCCTGCAACCAGAGCCTTCGTTGGCCTGAATGTGACAGAAGTTGGAAAGATTACACGTTGTAAATGGATAATTAATGTACCAGAGCGGCTGCAGGCTCCCACAGAACGAGCTTCCACGCCCCGTGTCTGCCCCTGCCTGTCGGGGGCCCGCACCCGGGCCGGCAGCTTCTCCCCCATCCCTGGTGGTCTCCGCCTGCTACCCATAAGGCCCGTCACCTCCAGCTTCGGGGGCACATGAGTGAGCCTCTGTGCAGACAGCACCCCCCCTGAGTCAGACAGGTGGGGAAGCCGAGGCCTGGGGAGGTGCAGGGCAGTCCCCCCATCCCAGGGCACTTTCTGAAGACCCCAGCCTCCATGGCTTCAGATCTTCTAATGAACCGAGAGGGGTTGCAGGCCGTGTGGGGCAGCGGGGCCTGGTCAGCTCCGGTCATCCCGGGCCGAGCCCTCGGGGGTTCCCTCCCGGCTGCCCCGCCCCCCTCGTCCGACTAGCAGCGCTGTGTCTCCGTGTCCTCAGCTGGGCTGGCTCGGGTTGGATGAGCCTGACACTCCTTGGCCGAGGTGCCTCCTGGGGGGATGCCCAGCTCTGGTCCCTCTGCACAAGGGCTTGGGGATGTTCGGCTTCAGCTGGGAGGAGAGACGGAGGGCGGAGAAGCCAGGCCGCCCCGCCCTCTCCCAGCCTCCTGCCCGCAGCTCCGTCTCCCTCTCTTGGTGACAGCTGGGCCTCGTTCCTGGGCGAGGGCCGCATCTAGAGCCTGGTGATGCTTTCGGAAGCAGCTGTCACTCTGGGAGGACGTCTGTTGCTGGGGTTCCCTCCCCACGCAGCCCAAGCTGGCCACGTGGGGGGGTCGGCCGGGGCAGGTGCTGTCAAATGGGTGGCAGTGGGAAATAGCACCCCTTGTGTGGCCCCCCTCTGCTGCCGAGCGGCCCGGTCTCAGGGCTGGGAAGCAGGCTTACAGCTGAACCCCTCCTTTCCGGGAAGACCGGGAAGGCCGAGTTTACACCTCCTGCCCGGGATCTGTCTTCCCCGGGGTCTTGGGTCTCCTCTCAGGGGCTGTGCTCTGCTCTGCTGGGTGTGGACAGAGGGTCGGGGGTCTCCCTGTGCCCCTGCACTGCCCCCCATGGCCTCTCCTGTGTAGCCGTGCTGGGCCGGGCGAGGCGGGGCGGTCAGAGTCTCATCGCGGGGGCCGCGCGCCTCTGGAAGTGTCTCCCGGCTTAGTGAGGTGCACCACGGTCCTCAGCTGGGGCCACGACGCCCGGGGTTTCTGCCACCGCTCACGAGGACCCTGGGGCAGTGCTGAAACGTGTGGCACCCAGGCCTGTGTACAAGACCCTGGGTGCAGGGGGTCTGGGGGCTGCAAGACAGGCCCCCCGCCTCTCTTCTGAAGGAGAGTGGCCGCAGATGCTTTAGAATTCATCAGACTCCCCATGCTTTAAAGTGCACGCACAGGGAAGAGAATGGGTTTTAAATTAGTGAAACTTTTTTACAGGGGACGTTTGTCAAGGGTCATCTTTAACTGCAAGTATAAAAATAAGAAAAACCCACTCTGAAAGCTGGCCGTGTAGAGGGCGTTCTGACTGCTCCTGCCCGTAGCAGGAGAAGGGCAGAGAGATCCGGCCCCCCCCGGTCCCGACAGGCGTGTCCTCCTCAGCTCAGTGCTCAGCCCTCCACAATCCAGAGTTCCTCCCTTCTGGACTGGCTAGGCCTGGCCCCAGGCTCCTGTGGGGATCCAGGGTTGTCATTGCCCAGCCCAAGGCTGCATCCTTAGGGGCAGAGTGCCCCATGGATAGGAGGTCTGCTCAGAGGACAGGGACAAGGGGCTGGGGCCTGACCACATCCAGCTGGAGAGTAGGAGAGAGAAGATGCTGGCCATGGGGCCCTGCAGGCAGAGGCTGGGCAGGGGAGCGATTGGTCCCTGGGGAGGGAGGGAGCTTCCCGCCACCAGGGGTGTGCAAGCGGAGGCGTCAGGTTTCTCTGGCAGGGAGGTGGGGTTATTTTAAGTGCTCCCGCTCTGAGCTGGGCCAGAGAGGTCTCTGGGCAGGTCTGGGCGGGCAGGGGGAGAAAGACCTGTGGCTAAAGGCGGTCCCTGGTCTCAGGGGGGTGGGGTCTGTGCCAGTGGAGCAGCGGTTGGGTCTCAAAGAGTGTTTTTCGCAGAGCCTGCGGTGGAGATAATAACACCTCTTAAAACGTGGTAATTAACATCCTCTCTGCACACAGCGATAAATCCACGCAGCACAACTTCCTTGTAAAAATGACCTTGGGAGATGGTCTTTTCCAGTCGTGGGTTTTATCAGTATCACACGTGGACAGCCCCCAACATGCAATACGGGTCTCCCTCCCGTCTTCCCGCAGAGGCTCCTCGGCCCTGATGCCCACCACACCGCCCCCAGGCCTGCCGCCTTTCTAGATGCTGCTCAGATGCCTGGGTGCCCCCTCTGCTGGCTGCCTGCCCACCCCCCCGTGCCCTGTGCTGGGCATTTGGCTTGGGCTCCCACCCCCACCACTGACCTGTCCAGAGCTCCTGGAAAGTTCCAGCACCGGAACTTTCCAGGCCGTCTGGTGTTAAGGCAGGGACGCTCCTCAGCAGGGAGCTTGGGCGTCACCCGCGCTGGTCCTGTGCCGTGTCGGGGGAGAGACAGCAGGTCCTCCCTGCTCAGCGAGGGAGGAACGGTGCGTGTGCATCCTCCCGCCTGTCACGACGATGGTAACAGCTGCCAGTGAGTGTCACCAGGAAGGGAAGGGACGCACGGCTGTCCTCAGCAGGGCCTGTGGCGATGCTGTCTTCTCGCTCGTGGACAGGCTCTGCGGGGCCCTATAGCTCCTCACAATCTTCCTGCTGGGACCATGGGAATCCCCGTGACAGACGGGGAGACCGAGGCTCGGTGGGGCTCACGGACACGAGTCACACGGGTGGCCGGTGGAGGACAGGGGCTTTGTGGCCAGGGGTCCGGCTTGGATATGAGCAGGTGCAGATGGAGAGATTAGCCCGCCAGCCCCTGGAGCTGCCCCAGGGGGCGAGGGCTGCCTCCAGGTACAAGACGCATCAGGCGGCATCAGGTGGGGCCTGAGGACCCCTTCCCGAAGCTACGTCCCGCTTCCTGATGACTTCCTGATCGCCTGGAGCCCGCGTCTGCTGCTTCTGCTGCTGGTTCTCCCTGCTCCGGGGACCCAAGGGCCCGTGGGATGCTTCCTTCTCTGACGTGGAGCGGGGGCAGGGAGACTCCGCGAGGCGGGGAGAAGAGGCTCTACAAACCCTGTGCATGCACCGCCTCTCCTACCTCCAGGCCTCCGCTTCTGCGCCCCTAGAGCCAGCGCATGCCACCCCATCCTTCAGCCTCTCTTTAAAAATAGCTTTATTTCGATGAAGTTCATTTACCATATAATTCACGCATTTAAAGCGTGCACTTCAGGGACTTCCCTGGCGGTCCAGTGGTTAAAACTCTGCGCTTCCACTGCAGGGAGCTTGGGAACGATCCCTGGTTGGGGAACTAAGATCCTGCGTGCCACTCGGCCTAAAAATAAAATAAAATAAAAAATAAAGTGTGCACTTGAACGGTTTTTAGCAGATTCACAGACGGGGCAGCCACCCCTCTCCTCCCGTCTCTATGGATCTGCCCGTCCAACCTTCACGTGAGCGGGGTCACACTCTGTGGCTTTTTGCATCTGGCCTCTTGCACCTGACACGTGCTCGTGCGCAGGTTGGGCTGCATCTCTTTTTAGGCCGCGTCCTACTCCGCGGTGTGGATGGACCACGCGGTGTTTATCCGCTCAGCTGCGCACAGACGCTGGGTTGTTTCCACATTGGCGCTGCCGTGAACGGTGCTGCCCCTTGTGCACGGGGACACTCACGCACATGGACGTTGCAGGCCACGCGTCCCTGTGCACACGTGTTTGCCTCCCTCCTGGGTGGACACGAGATGACGGATCCCGGATGCAGGTCTCCCTGGCTCCTCCCATGCAGAGCTCTCACTCCTGCCAAGTCCCGGAAACAGGCTCCACATCCCCCCGGGGGGTGGGCAGTAGCCCTCCAGCCAGAGGGCCACGTCTGAGGCCTCGTGTCTGGGAAGCACCCCTGCCTGGTCCCCCTCTGTCTTCTGTGCCTGGAGAACACGTGCAGGCCTTTCAAGTGCCTTGAGAAAGCACAGGAGTTGAATGTCTCACAGGAACGTAATTGTATCTTTATTGCTCATTACAGTTCAAGTTAATTACATAGCAACTAGGTTTGTGCTCTATGATGTTGCAGCTCAATGGGCGTGCACACGCCGGGGTCTAGAGCAGGTTTCCCACCCCCGCACCTTGTGTTTGTTCCACCTGGATCAATGCCTGATTCTTTCCAGTTAGCACTTTTCACCGTCATGAGATGGTGCCTTAGCGACTTCTAAAGATGGTCAAGAACTTTTTCTTTCATTTGGTGCCCTTATGGCACCGCTGAGTTTGGTTTCAATTCTTTGCGGTCACGTATGACGTGTGTATAGACAAAGCTATAGATTCTGCTGATGAACAAATCATTCTCCGGCCGGAGGGAGGTTATGCCAGTTGTCTCCTGAGTCTATCTGATCGTGTTGAGGGCTGCCTTGCTTTCTGACATGACAAGTTGTTCCAGATTCATCTAGTGTATTTCTTCCTCGAGACCTCAAGTTGGCCATTTCTCCCGGGAGCTCTGGTTCCTTTTATTGGAAAATAGGATTTTGTGATTGCAGTCTGGGAGCTAAAGAGGGGTCATTACTACCAGACAAGTCATTGCTTCTAAACCTTTCTGTGGCCAAAGCTGGGAAAACATTTTTTTTTGCAAAAGAAAAGTACGTAGTGAGTTGATACTAATATTTCCAATTTAAATGTAAGATTAGAGTGTTTTTGTATAGCTTCTTTGATTTTACATTTACATCTCTCTCCTCTTATGCTGGGATTCTTGCTTCCTAATGACATCTACATAATTACTTACCTGCTTTATCTCACGGTACATCGTCTGTATAACTATCATGTAGCAGTGTACGTTCAGCTTGTACACACATTTTTTGCTGAGTCCCCATAAAGAAGGAGAATCTATTTCCCCATGTTTTGAAGCTGGGCTGATCTTATGACATGACCAAGAAAATGCGGTGGAGGTAACATGGTATGACTTCCAAGGCAAGTCCTTAAGAGATCTTACGGTCTGTTTTTTGCCCTTCTGGATCCTGGGACCACCATGCTACAAAGAATCCTGGGATGAAAAACCCTGTGGGGAGGTAGACCAGCTGTCCTACATGCTCTGGGTTAGGCTGGCACCCAGCCGTATGCAGGTGAGGGAGCCCAGGTGAGGCCAGTAGGCGGTCCAGCGCTGACCCCCAGCACTGCGAGAAGTATAAGTTCTTATTTGATGCCACTACATACTGGGGTGGTTTGTTACATAGTAATAGATAAATGACACAGATGTTGGTACCTGGAGTACAATGGTACCTTAACAAAAACTTGAAATGTGACATTGGCTTTGGAGCAGGTAGAAGCTGGGAAGGTGGTGAAGGGAAATGTTGGAGGCTGGAGAAAGGGTGACCCTTGTCACTTAGGAATAAATGACAAACTGTCTCCTACAGTAACTGGGAAAGGAAAACAAACTTGTGGCATGTGGCTGAAGAAATCTCTAGACAGAATGTTAAAAGTGTCAGTTGGTTTCTTCTAGCTGCACATGATAAGATAAAGAAAGAGAGATGAGCTAAAGAAGGAACCGTTCAATTTGTAAATAAAATTTAAAGACAGAAAGCCCAGGACTTGCTTGGTTAGAAAATAATACTGTCCCTCACACTCAGTATTTCCAGCTGGTAAAAATATACAAAGTGCGATGAGCCTGGGGGCAAAGATAAAATCAAGGCTGTGTCTGCAGGACGCCTGGTTAAGATCTTTGTAAGGTTTAAGGCAGTGCCCAACAGACCCATTCATCCAGGCAGAAGGAATTTTACAAACCCTAAGGGTTTCATTTCACAGCTTCGTGTACGGCTCAAGAGAGCGAGAAATCTGTCTCAAAAAAGGACTATGGACGTGGCTTTTGGAATATGGAGCAAACTTTAATTAGATTCATGGGAAATCCACAAAGTTTTAAAAAGAGTGGTACTGATGAAAACACCACCAGCTTGGGTAAAGAAGACAGTTCAAAATGGAAAGAGGCTTCTGGGAAGTAAACAGGTTGAGAATGTGACTCAGCTGCCTATATGGGCCACTTCTTATGGCAAAGGAAAGGTATCTCGGAGGGTATAGTCAAGAGCAAAGAACAGTGGATTAGAAAACCACTGCCAGAAAGGAAAACTGGACTTAATCAAGGACACTTCCTTGCCCCTAGGGTAGGGGAAACTGGCTAGATTTCATAATTGCCTTGGATCTGCCTGTATTTGCTTCCTGTACTTTTCCTTTTGAAGGGGAGCACCTGCTGCCTTTGAAGGTTTCCTATCCCTGCCTCACCGTTGTATGTTGGGTGTGTGGGGGACAGATAACTCTTGTATTTTGCTCACAAGTTCCTGCATTAAGAGGAGCCACACTCAAGTCACTGCACACCCAGAAGAGCCACATTTGCACTTTGATCCCATGATTGGATGAGAGTTTGGAGGTCATGGGAGAGATGTGAATCATTGGGACCAGAGGGAGGACTACAGGAGACCGTTGCAGTAGTGGGCCAATGAATCTCGTTTCCCTGTGTCCGTGCTCCTTTGTGGTGTGACATTACGCTGCCCCAGCCTGAACAAAAGTGGGATTTATTTCCTCATTTCCTGAATTTGGGCTGGCCTCGTGATGTGCTTTGACCAGTAGGATAGAGTGGAAGGGACACTGTGTACTTCTGAGACCAGGCCCTAAAAGGCCCTGAAGCTGCCACCTTCACTTTCTTGGGATGCTGCTCTGTGACTCAGAATAGGGAAGTCGATCTGGCCTACTGCAGTGTAAGAGGAGAACTTATACTAGCTCACAGTGGAGTATAAGAAGCTGCTTGGAGGAGAGCTGAAGTGGCTTACAGCCACCTCCTTCCAGACACGCAGATGAGGCCATCCTGGACCTGCCAGTCCAACTGAGCCTCCAGGGGACCACAGCCACAGGAGAGAGTCCAAGTACGGCCAGGTGGGGAACTGGTCGTGCAACCCACAAAATTGTGAGAAATAACAAATCGTTGTTTTAAGCCACAAAGCTTTGGGGTAGTTTGTTACACAGCAATATGTAGCTGACATATATATATATATATATATATATATATATATATATATATATATATATATATACACACACACACACACACACACACACACATACATACATACTTGTATCATGTATATATTAAGATTTCTTTATTGCTATTTTTTGTTCTTAGGATATGTCCCAATTGAGATTTGTAGTCAAATGACCATGTTTTGAAGTCATTTGAAATAAATCTCCTCTGTGTGGTGAAACCACTGACCTGATACACAGATTCATTTTGAATTTTAGAGACTGCTTTTCTATTATGATTTAATTTTTTTAATTAATAGACTTTTTTTTAAAAAAAGGCTGTTTTAGGTTTACAGAAAAATTGACCAGAAAGTACAGAGTTCCCATGTACCCCTCCTCCCTCCCCAGCCCCATTACTCCCCCTGTTATGAACATGTGCATTAGTGTGGTTCATTTGTTACAACTGATGGAGCTCCACTGACAGATCTCCATCACCCAAGGGGCATAGTCTACATTGGGGTTCACTCCTGTGCTGTACATTCTGTGGGTTTTGACAAATGTATAATGACATGTGACCACTATTACAGTATCACACAGACTAGTTTCACCATCCTAAGATCCTCTGTGCTCTGCCTTTGCACCCCACTAACCCCCTAACCCCTGGCCACCACTGATCTTTTCAGTCTCTGTGGTTTTGCCTTTTCCAGAGTGTCGTATAGTTGGAATCACATAGCATGTAGCCTTTTCAGACTGGATTCTTTCACTTAGCCATGTGCATTTAAGTTTCCTCCATGACTTCATGGCTTGGGAGTGCATTTCACTTTAGTGCTGGAAAACATGCCACTGTTTGGATGCTTCAGTCTGTTTATTCATTCACCTGTTGAAGGATGTCTTGGTTGCTTCAAAGGTTTGGCAATTAAGAATAAAGCTGCTAGGGCTTCCCTGGTGGCGCAGTGGTTGAGAGTCCGCCTGCCGATGCAGGGGACACGGGTTCATGCCCCGGTCCGGGAAGATCCCACATGCCGCGGAGCGGTTGGGCCCGGGAGCCATGGCCGCTGAGCCTGCGCGTCCGGAGCCTGTGCTCCGCAACGGGAGAGGCCACAACAGTGGGAGGCCCGCGTACCACAAAAAAAAAAAAAAAAAAGAATAAAGCTGCTAAACAAAGGGAGATCAAATAAAGCTGCTATAAACACTGTGTGCTGGTTTTTGCGTGAACCCCGTTTTCATTGCCTTTGGGTAGATACCAAGGAGCGTGATTGCTGGATCATAGGGTAAGAGTATGTCTGGCTTTTTACAAAATCACTAAACCGTCTTCCGAAGCAGCCGAACCATTTGCATCCCCACCAGCACCGGGTGAGGCATCCTGTTGCCGCGTATCCTCGCCAGCACGTGACGTTGCTGGGGCTCCGGATGTTTGCCGTTCTAATAGGTGTGGAATGGTGTTTCATTGCTTTAATTTGCAATCACCTCATGACATAACATTAAGCATCCTTTCATGTGCTTACTTGCCATCTGTGTATCTTCTGATGAGGTGTCTGCTTAGGGCTTTAACCCATGTTTTAATTGGGTTCTTTGTTTCCTTATTATTAAGTTTTAACTATTTTTGTATACAGTCATCTGTTGATATCCACAGGGAATTGGTTCCAGAACTGCCCCCCACCCATCTCCAGATACCAAAATCTGTGGACGCTCAAGTCCCTTGTATAAAATGGTGTCGTATTTGTGTATAACCTGTGCACATCTTCCCAAATACTTTAAAGCATCTCTAGATGACTTATAATACCTAATACAATGCAAATGATATGTACATAATTGTTGGTGAACAGCAAATTCAATTTTTGCTTTTTGGAACTTTCTGGAATTAAAAAAAAAATCTTTTTTTTTGATCCTGGGTTGGTTGAACCCTCGGACGCAGGACCTATGGATACAGAGGTCCGGCTGTGTTTCTGACAGCAGTCCTTGATCACACATGTGGTGTTTTGCAAAGATTTTCTGTAACTTGACTTTTCTTTCTCTGAACAGTGTCTGTCACAGAGCAGAAGCTCTGTGATTTAATTTTGTCTTACAATTATTTAAAATATTTACAAGATTCTGAAGTCAAAAGGACACAGAAGGGCACATTCAGGGAAGCTGGGTTTCCCTGCCTGTCCCCGTCTCCTCTTGTCAGCGACTGTTTCCATTCGGGTTGGATTTATTCTTAAATAATGGTTTATTCTCCCGTTTTCTTAAATAAAAAGTGACATAGGAATCGCATGGTTCTTCACCTTGCTTTTTTTTTTTTTTTTTGCAGTACGCGGGCCTCTCACTGCTGTGGCCTCTCCCATTGCGGAGCACAGGCTCCGGACGCGCAGGCTCAGCGGCCATGGCTCACGGGCCCAGCCGCTCCGCGGCATGTGGGATCTTCCCGGACTGGGGCTCGAACCCGTGTCCCCTGCATCGGCAGGCAGACTCTCAACCGCTGCACCACCAGGGAAGCCCTTCACCTTGCTTTTGAACAGACCGCAGCGTGACACGGTGAGCTCCCTCATTTCATGTTTAGGGGGACGGAGTTCCATCATGGGGACACCTTCTATCTACCCACCAGTCAGTCCCCTAGTGCCGGGGCACTCGGTGACCCCAGTCCTCTGCTGTTACTAACAGTCCCTTAGCAAGATGCAGGCACACAGCTTTGTGGGTTCCCCGCGTACGTCTGAGGCGAGATTCCTCCGAGCAGGCGGCTGTCAGAAAGGCTAACTGCATTTTGCAGCTTTGTCAGATGTTGTCTGTCTCCCAGGGTGGGAGCTGGACCCTTTCACGTTCCCACAGCTTTGTCTGAGGCCGCCTCTTCCTCACAGCCTCGCCGGCAGAATGCCGTTCAACTTTTGTATTTTTGCCAATCTGATAGGTGGGAAACGGTATCTGGTCTGGCCTGCATTTGTGTGTCTCTCATTATGGGGAAGTCGCAGGGCCACTTGCATTTCTGTCTGTGAGCCGTGTCCATATCTCTGACACGGGAGATGTGTAAACCCAAAGACGATATGAAGGCAAGAAACCCCCATCCAACTCACAGCCCCGACACACTGCTTTCAGGTCAGGACCTTCTGCATCTTAAAGGAACACAGGAAGTCCTGAATTGGGGGGGGGTCCTGAGGGGCTGCTCTGATGGCCAAGGGAGGACCTGGAGGGGCAGAGCCGGAGATGTGGGGGGCAGCCCGGCTTCCTTCCCTGGGGGGCGTTTTGTCTTGTTGAATGAGAGAGAAAATAACTAAGGCCATCGAGGGCGCAGTCCCCCTCCCCCGCCCCCTCCCTCACAGTGGGCGCTGGCGTGTGGAAGGCCCCTCCAGGAGCACACAGAGCCCAGCAGCCTGCTTGCTGGTTTCAGGCCAAAGCCGGAAGGGGTCTGTTCAGAGAACTTTCCGGGCACCGCTGCTGGTGCCGAGGAGAGGGACCTGCCCTGAGGGGCTCGGCCTTCTGTGGAGGCAGCAGCAGGACGGGGGACATTTATTTCCGGAGGATCAGCTGGTGGGGGCCAGGGGACAGACAGCAAGGACTCTGAGAGACCCACACACCGGGGGAGGTGAGGCCGCGGTGCGAGGGTCAGAGGTGCTGCGATGAGTGACAACGCTCGGGGTGCTGGACAGGCAGTGGGGACGTCTCAGGCCCGGCGCTGGTGGAGGGGTCTTGCGGGGGAGATGCGGGGCTGACTGGGCCACAGGAGGAGTTTGGGAAAGTACAAGGCAGACGCACCGAGCGGAGAGGCTGGGCATCTTCTAGGAGGTGCAGGTGGGCTTTGCAGCTGGGAAGGAGCCAGAGAGGAAAAGGAGGACGGGGTGCTGGCCGAGAACCTGGCTTTGACTCAGGCAAAGGGCAGCGTGGTCTGGGCTTTGGGAAGCTCTGTCAGTGAGGATGGACGCCAGGGTGGAGCCTGCAGCCGGGAGGCTTGGTGGGCCGGTGTCTCAGCTGTGGGGGTGGGGGGAGGTCTGGGCTTTGGGAAGCTCTGTCAGTGAGGGTGGACGCCAGGGTGGAGCCTGCAGCCAGGAGGCTTGGTGGGCCGGAGTCTCAGCTGTGGGGGTGGGGGAAGGTGATCGCGATCCTGCGACTTAGAGCTGGGTTGGCAGGATCTGCTCATGAATGAGAAGTGGTGGGAGAGAGAGAGAGGAAAGTCAGGGTGGCTCCTCCTGGGCCTGGCAGAGTCAGCGAGTCATGCTGCCGTCAGCTGCCACTGGGAGAGTGTGGGGAGCTGTGGAGGTTTGGGAGGAGAAATCCGTGGTCCCCTTTTGACCATCTGGGAAACGTGCAGGGAGAGATGTGGAGAAGGCGGTGAGGGTACCAGTCTGGGGCTCAGTGGAAGCCATCAGCCCTCGGGTGGGATTTAAGCTGTGGGTCTGGGGTGAGGTAGGGTGGGTTCAAGGGGGCACGGTCAGCTGACAAATGGGAATGCAGGTCACGTGTTACCAGGGATGGTGGAGCCAGGAGCTAGGTGAGCCCACTGGGGACCCGGCCTGGGCTGCACCCCCTTTCTTCTCCCCCGATTGTCGAGATTCTCCTTGTTCTGGAGGCCAGCTTGCCACACCTTCACCTCTGAGGCACGTGGGGTCTCTGCCCCCCACGTCTGTGCCACTGTCCTTACCAACACCCCTTGCACCCCGCCCAGGTCTGTGTGGGCCCTAAACCTCCCTGCCTCCAGACAGTGCCCTGCCCTGGCCCCTGACCCCTGAACCCCACTGGTATTGGGAAAGGCCTGGCCCGGGGCACGGACGGCCCCTCCTCCTCTGGACCCTGTCATCTCCCCTGTGCCTCGAGGCCCCGACAGGTGAGCTCAGGTGCTGCTGGCTCCAGCACCCCAAGGCGTCCCAGGTGCCCGGCCTGTAGAGAAGAGAAGCTCGCGGAGTCCAGGGCTGCCCCAGGCCCGTGGGCGGGGAATGGCGCCTCGGGTGGGCGGGGCCTGGCATGGGCGGGGCCTCCTAGCAGCAGTCTGCGCTGTCGGATGCGCCCTGAAAGCCAGACCCCAGAGGGAGCAGGAGGTCGTCCCGTGACACCCCCGCCCCTCCACGTCCCCCCCTACACCCCGCCGTGAGGAAGGCAGCCAGCACATTCCAGGGACAGCTCTTGGGGTGGAACTTTGATACGCTGGCTCTGCACGGGTCACACCCCTCTTACCGCCCACACCTGTGTGGTCAGAGGGGTGGGCGGCACACCAGCCCCCCAGGCCTCAGCGGGCAGCCGAGCTGAGTCTCTGTAGCCCCTCTGGCCCCTGCAGGAAAAGCCCGTCCCTCTCGGGCGCCACTGTGAGCGCTTGGTGCGCCCCCGACGCGCTCTCTGTGTGGACCCTGGGATGTGCGGGAACCGGGCTGCTTGATTCTGGAAGGGGAGCTGCGGGGCCAGCCTTGTGGCGACAGCGGGCTGTCCTCTTCCGCCCCTGGCGGTTTGGGCGGCCCGCGGTGGGCCTCTCATTCCCAGGCCCCGGGCTCTGGCTGGACACAGCATCCCACGAAGCGGGTGCAGCTGAGGCGGGGCCCGGGGAGGACGAGGGCTGCTGGCGCGGGCTTTACAGTTCTGAACCCGGGATCAGAGGGCGGACCCCGAAGGGAGAGGGCAGAGCCGAACCCAGTTGATTCTCACGCAGAGGGAGGGCCTCCACGACCGCCCTGCCCGGACACCCAGGAACATACTTACCTGTGACACTGTTTGGGTCACATGGCCTCTCTGTGACCCCATTTGTCCCTGTCATCACCTCGGCGCTGCCCGCCTTTCCTTTCCAATGGCAGCAGAGACCACCGCTCAGCCAGCCACATTTGGCCAGGCCGCCTGGCCTGCGGGATCTTAGTTCCCTGACCGGGGATCAAACCTGGGCCCTCGGCAGCGAGAACGTGGAATTCTAACCACTGGACCGCCAGGGAATTCCCAGCTGCTTTCTTTTCTGGGGGAGGACTTAGCCAGGCCACAGTGGGCAGCTGTCTGCAGGGCTTCCTCCCTCCACGCTTGGGCCAGGGTAGGACAGCTGGGCCACAGGGCGGCAGCTCCACTGACTTGTCTGCCGGGGGTCTTGGTACTTTCTGTTCATCACTTCTCTTCCCGCTGGTTCCAGGGCCTCTTCCCCTCTCTTCTTGTGGCTTCTCCGCACGGCCTCTCAATGTGGTATCAGGTTCAAGGGGATGGAGAAATAAACTCTGCTTCTGCACAGGGGCAGTGGCAGGGAATTTGCAGCCACCTCTAATGCACCACAGATGAGTCCAGCATCTCAGACGCGGGACCCAGTGCCCGGTATGCAGACGCGCTCAAGCAACAGCCCTGGGTTGAGCAGAGCCGCCTCTCCACGGTGGCCTTGGAACTAGCCAGAAGCGAGACCAGACCTTACGAAGACGCCCCTCCCCTCCCCTTGATGGCCGCCAGCCTGGAGACCCTGAGCTGCCCCAGGGTGGCTGTGCACAAGGGACTTCAGCACAAGGGCGGGTGTGGACAGGTTTGCAGTGGGGTGGTCGCATCTATGGGCTGAAGAGGCACTGAGAAGGAAGCAGGGAGGGGTGGGCTGGGCTGGCACTGCCTCCAGAGCCTCCGCAACCCCTGCCCGGAGCCCTTCCCCATTCACTGCTCCTCTGCAGGTCCCCAGCCAGGGTCCAGGGAGCCGAGCTGAATTCGGGCCAGTCTGCACTTGATAAAGGATTTCACCCTGTTCTCTGCTGTTGCTGACCACCCAAGTGTCCCTGTGACACAGGACAGAAGCAGCAGTCCAGGGATGATGTAGGTGGTGACGCCCCATCACACACTTTCCATGTGCTTGTCTCATCTTTTAATTGTCACTAATTCAGATTTGTTTGTAAGAGAAAATTCAAAGGGAAAAGTATCTGGGTTTAAAGTTCAGGGGGTCCTGTTGGTTTCTGGAGATGGATAAGTCTTAAATTGTGGACAGGCAGAGGAATTGCTCAGTTCTTTCCTTCGACTCCTGGAAGAAGGGTTAGGAATTTTTCTTTAGGCTTTAAAGTGGGATCACCCAGATCTAGACATTCTTTGAAGCCAAGTCACTAAGGAACCCCCATTTTTTGCTTAGGGAGAAATATTACAGAAGAGCAAAATGCTTCAGTGTTTCATGTTAAGAAATTCGAAGGCACAGACAGTTTCCATCCGTTCAGATTTTGTTACGTGGACATGAAATTCATGAGGCCACCTTGTTATAACGACTCGGGGCTAGCGATCGCTCAGATGTCACACCTCTTTCACAAGCATGACGCTGTATTTCATGCCCACTTTAACATCTTCCAGGGCAGCCAATGCTCCGCAGGCTGCAGAGTGAGCCAGCGGCAGCCGGAAAAACCAGACAGCATGCCATCCACGGCCTCACCAGGGTCCGGGATGGTCATGCCAGCAGGGATCACCTCTGGGCTGGTCTCAACCAGAGGGTGAGGTGGACACCGGGACCCCCTCCAGGGCTGCGCCTGTCAGGGCTCCTTAGACAGTGCCTGGTCCTACGGGCTGGCGGCCACCGGAGGACAGGCCCGGGTCAGACAACACATATGTTGCGGCAACACCATTACCTCCCGGGTAAACGGCCCCGTCTCTGCGCAGCCAGGCAGAGCCCCGGCTGCCGTGTAATTGGACCATTCAAAAGTAAATTATCTGCAGCTGGAAACAAGACACTGCCTTTTAACTCGGGCATTATAAGGTCAGGACTCGAGACATCACGGGGAAGAGCATTTATTGAAAAGTGATGGGAAAATGAAATTTTAAATTCAAAGCCTTCATGTATGGTGGGGGAGGCGGGAGGTTCTGCGTTCTTCGGTGGCCCTGGGGGCGGGTCAGGGGACTTATTTGCATCTTTATTTTGCTGACGCGGGAGAGCACCACATGAAGTGACTCTGATATCCATCTGATGAAAAAATAAATCCTGGGACAAAAGCCGCACGGTGTCACGGAGACTCGGCAGTGCCGGGCGAGCCTCGCAGCAGAGTCCAGTGCGGAGGTGGGAAGCAGGCAGGGCTCTGGGCGCCCAGCTGGCATGGGGGCCTCGTCCAGGCCGGTGACTCAGTGTCCAAGACTCCATGCCCCGCCCCGCCCCTCGCGAGGGCGAGCTCACCCGGTGCTTCCCGTGGTCCTTGGCACGTCTGTGGCTCCAGCCTGCGTCTTCCCTGTGACTCGTCTGTCCCACCTCCTCCCTGTCCTTAGGTCACCCCAGGTTGGGCACCCTCCCCTGCCCTCTGAGACCTCGCCCTGTGCGTCCTGTGCTCCACTGCGGGCACTGCCAGGGACTTTCCCTCTGCCAGGTCCCCACGCTGTGCACGCAGTGCTGGGTACTTACCCAGGCTTCCCCACACAGCCATGCTTTATGGGACACTTTGAGGGCCAGCAGACCCTTTCCCACACCAGCAAACAGCTCAGAGCCTTAAAGGGACTTGGCCAACATCAGACAGCCAGTTGGTGTGTTGGTGACAGGATGGGGCCCTGGTCTGCCTGGTGCCTCAGGCTCCCCAGGCTCCCCCGTGCTCCCCCGTGCTCCCCCAGCCTCCCCCAGGCTCCCCAGCCTCCCCCAGCCTCCCCCAGCCTCCCCCAGCCTCCCCAGCCTCTCCCGTGCTCCCCCAGCCTCCCCCAGGCTCCCCAGTCTCCCCCGGGCTCCTGCAGCCTCCCCCGGGCTCCCCCAGCCTCCCCCGTGCTCCCCCAGCCTCCCCTGTGCTCCCCCAGCCTCCCCCAGCCTCCCTCAGGCTCCCCAGCCTCCCCCAGGCTCCCCAGGCTCCCCAGCCCACTCCACCTCCCCAAGTGGTCCCCTGAGCGTGTGGGCAAGTAATGGTCTTTAGTTGTTCTACTTTGATTTTGGAGAATTTTCTGCTGCATCTCACTCCTATACCAAATTAGGATTAGGCTTGGCTGGATATAACAGAAAGCCCACAAATAATCATGAATTCAAAGTGATATAAATATATATTTCTCTTCATGCGTGTAAAGTCTGAAAGGGTCAGCCCAGGACCATCATGGTGCACCCTGTGTCAGGCCCCCTGGATCCTTCGGCCTCTACTATGTTCCACTGTGTATGAGTTTTATTCCTGAGGTTACACCATGGTCCAAGATGGCTGCCGATGCTCCAGCCATTACATCACATTTTAACCAACAGAGAAGAGGAGACCATGAAGGGCACACCTTCCCCCTTCCCCAGTAAGAACACTTCCTAGGAGTTACACACACACACATTCCTCTTAATTTCCATTGCAAGAGGAACGTGGTTGAACTATATTGCAAATAGCGCAGGGAAATTCAGTCTTTATTCCTGGTGGCCAAGTACTCAGCTAAAAACTGGGGGTCTATTACTCGAGAAGAAGGGGAGTACAGATATTTGGGGCAGGTAGAATCTATGCATGCCCTAAAACTGTACACCTGAGAAAAAATATTTTAAAGAGTAATAATAATGACAACAGTAATAAAAATAATTATAATGTGAACTCTTGTGTAGCCACCACTCAGACTGCAAAGCAAAATCTCTCTTTAAGTGCAGGTTTCTCATGACTAACCACTCTGTCTTCCCCATCCCTGACCCCGCCCCCAGGTAATACTAATTTGAATTTCTATTCATCTTTCCCTTGCTTCTCTGTATCATTTTTACCATTTATGTTTGTAGTCCCCCAAAACACATAGTTTAGCTTTAGCTGCTTTTTAAGCTTTATGTATAGTCTTCCTTTATATGTAATAGTTGTGTTTTGCTTCTTCCGTCTAATATTTCACGCATGAGATTCATCCCTTTCAACGCTGATGGTGTCACTCATTAGTCTTTACTCTTGTTTGCTATTCCATTGTGTGACTATATCACAATTTGTCTACCAGTGCTATTGTTCATGGACATTTATGTTGTGTCCAGGCTTTCTACTATCACAGCACTGCTGTAAACGTCCTAGTACAGATCTCCAGGAGCACAAGCGTAATCCTTTCTCTGGATGAGCCCACTGGGTGCTGTGACTGGGGTGCAGATATGTCTGAGTGATGGACCCGCCTGTACTTGAGTAGCTGGGCAGGGGCTGGGGCATCCTGGACCCTGGACCTCCTGGCTGGCCCCAATGTCCTGGAGAAGCCTTGCCCACTTACTTCACTGTGCCATGCAAGTACTATCATGTTTTGCACAGCGAAAAATGTTGGGGAGCACTGCTCTAGGGACATCACCATGTGGGGAATTGCTGCTCATGGGTTATGTGCAAATCACCTTTACTAGGTATGGTGAAGTGTTTTCCGAAGTAACTGTAACTCTGACTGCTACGGCTGACAGTTCCCATTGCCCCACATCCTTTCCAGTACCTGGAATGGGCCTGCTTTTTAATTTGTGCAAATTTGGTTGTAGTAAAATAATATTTTGTTGTTTTGTTTTAAATTAACAAATAATGCAAGTTAAATACAATAAATCAATTGTATATTGTTGAACGTGCATCTAGTAAACAAAACAAAATGCCAAATTCATGTACAGATCTTTCTCTACTATGGGGTTATGTCCCAATAAACCCATCCTAAGTTGAAAATATTGTAAGTTGAAAATGAGCCTTACCTACTGAACATTGTAGCTTAGTCTAGCCTACCTTAAACATGCTCACATCATTAGCCTACAGTTGGACAAAATCATCTAACACAAAGGCTATTTTTATAATAAAGTATTGAATTTCTCATGTAATTTATTGAATGCTGTACTGAAAGTGATAAACAGAATGTCAGTGAGTGTATCAGTTGTGACTGTGTAGCAGACTGGGAGCTCCAGCCTACTGCCCAGCATTGTGAGAGAGTACCGTACTGCATATTACTCACCCAGGAAAAGGTAAAAATTCAAAAGCAGGGACTGTCTGTCCTAAAAATCTATGACAAAATACAGTAGCTCATTGATCCTCCCTTCCTTGATCCCTCAAAAATCAACCATTATTAGATTTTTAAATACTTTTTCTGGCTTTCACACACCACATATTTCTAAATTATATCTATCTATCTATCTATCTTACTATCCTGTTACCTTTGGATTAATCAATTTAAGACATAATTTTTAAGATTTCCTGTTAGAGTAGATGAGAGTTTAGCCCTCGTATTCTGACACCCCCTCTGCTTCCCCTCTCTACTCTTCCAATATAGTTATATTACAATTTTTGGTTAAGTCAAACTGAATCTGTTGGTACAGATTGCATTATATCTATACAGTCATAGCGTAGCGTAGCATTACAGTGCACTCCAATTGTTTCCTTTCTCACTCTTTCTATTTCCTGAAGTTATTAGTTGCCTCCCTTTTTCGTTTGCTAAATATTTTCTAACCTATTACTCATTCTTCCCACATTTGCCAATACCCTTTTTCCTGTACTTTTCCACATTCATTGTTCCTGGAGGCCCTCTGCCTGGAGGTCTCTTTCTCCTCTGATCTGCCCTACCCCCTCTCTGGGCTGGCTGCACACTGTCATCCTAACATTTGCTTCTGCTGATGCCTTGCCTTTCTCCTGGGTGGGAGCCCTGTTTCCTGAATCCCACCCATGCCTTCCTGGTTTACTCTCTTGTTTCGGTGGGAACCATTCTCCTATGGTTAAGTGAAGATAAAAAGATGGTTCATCGGTAGAAATCATAATGACGACAGTTTAGTCTCCCGGAAATGCTCCTCCGATCTGGACTGGTTGCCCTGGGTGCTTGGGCTTGCCCTCCATCGTCATCCCTGAACGTTTACTTCTCTCCTGTTTTCTGGATGCTGTGGCTTCTTTGTTTACTCCCTTGTGTGTGGAGCACACCCACCTGTAATTCACTGAGGAAAGACACACAGGAGGTAAATTGTTTGAGATGCGTTTTTCTGAAAACAATTTTATTCCACCTTCACAGTTGATTGACAGTGGGTTTGGATATGGAAATGTGGGTTGGAAATCAGTTTCCTTTAAAATTATGAAGGCATTGCTCCATTGTTTTCTTGTTTCCACGTTGCTTTTCTCAAGGCTGGGGCCATTGTTTTCCTGATCTTCAAACATGCCCATCATTGTGCCACAAGATACAGAACTAGTCCATCACCATGAAAATCCCCCTCATGTCACCTCTTTAAAGTCAAACCCCTCCACCCCTGCCCCCCCCCACTATCATCCTTAACTCTTGGCAACCTACATTCTGTTTTTCTTCTATATAATTTTTATTGTTTCTAGAATACTGAATAAATGGAATAAGAAGGCATGTGAACTTTGAGGCTGGCCTTTCTTCACTTAGCATAACTGAGAGCTATCCAAGTTGCTTTACATGTCAATACTTTGCTCCTTCCTATTGCTGTTCCATGGTATGGGTGTGCCATTTTGTTCAACCATTCACCTGTTGGGGGTCATTTGGTCTGTTCTCGTTTTTGGCTGTTACACATACAGCTGCTACGAACAATCATGAATAGATTGTTTTGCACATACATACATTTTCATTCATCTGGGACAAATGCCCAGGAGCACGATTGCTAGGTCACATGGGAAGCGTACGTCTGTTCATTTAAGACACTGCAAGCTATTTTCCCGAGTGTTTTTACCGTTTTATATTCCCACGAGCAATGTATGAGAGACCCAGTTTTCTGCACCCTTGCCAGCATTTGGTGCCGTCATTATTTTCTATTTTAGATGTTATCCTGGGTGTGTGGTGATATCTCATTGTAGCCTTAATTTGCATCCCTCTAATCTGCATCTCTCTAATTTGCATCTCTCCTTAAATTTTGTGCTCTGGCACTACTTTTACCTCACTTTGGTCCTGGTTCTGCCACCACCTCTGCATTCCCAGTCCCAGAAACACCTGCTACTACCACTTCCTGAATATTTGAAAAGTCTTGGGAACAAACTAGGTTAATTCACAGTTTTCCCCCTGTTAGCCTAGAATTTATCTTCCTCTGGTCTGCTAAGGCAGTCACCACTTGTTCGTATGTTTTTCAGCTTCCAGAATCTTCTTGTTTTTGTCTCCTGTTCTGTTCTTCTATCCTTAATGGTTTATGTCATAACAAATTCTCATTACTACAGTTTTAGTGGGATTTTGGAGGGGAAATAATGAGATGTATATGCTCAGCCTGTGATCTGAACCTGAATTCCCTATATCAGGGGTGCCCAACCCCTGGGCCGTGGCCTGTTAGGAACCGGGCCGCACACCAGGAGGTGAGCGGTGGGCGAGCGAGCGAAGCCTCATCTGCCGCTCCCCATCGCGCTCCCCGTCGCTTGCGTTGCCGCCTGAACAATCCCCCCCACCCCGTCCGCGGAAAAATTGTCTTCCACGAAACCAGTCCCTGGTGCCAAAAAGGCTGGAAGCTGCTGCCCTATGAGACTTGACATATCCTTGACTGCTAGTGACGTTGGCTTTTTCCAAACACTTATGAGCCTGTATGTTTCTTTTTCTGTGAAATGCTTGTTCCTAAGTCTTGCCCATTTTTTCTATGAGACCGTTTGCCTTGTCATAGTGATTCCTGGGAGCTCCTTATGTATTTTGTATGTTGTCTCTTGTCAGTTAGATGTGTTGCAAATATTTTGTGTCAGTTTGTGACTTCTCTTTTCACTTTCTTTATGGTTTCTTTTAATTAATTGAATTTCTTAATTTTAATGTGGTTGAATTTGTCAGTTTTTCCTTTATTGCTTGCTCTTGTTTGAGAAATAATTTTCTATTCCATAGCCTTTTTCGTTACGCTTTTCATCTTTTGTCTTTAATCACTAGAGCTTTATTTCTAAGTATGGCATGAGGTAGGGATTCGTTATTTTCAATATGGTTAGCCAGTTTCCCAGTATCTCATAAAAACTCCGTCTTTTTTTTACCAGTCTGCACTGTTTACTCAATCACAAACTATGCTTCAAGTTTCCATAAATGTATATTTTAATTGTGTTCTTATTCTCTTCCATTGTTCTCTTTGTCCATCCCAGCATCTGTGCCAGACGGCTTAATGACTTTGGCTTTATCATAATTATTGATGCTTTGGTGGGGCAAGCTCCCCGGCTTACTTCTCTTCTCCAGGACTGTCTTAGCTGATATTGGTCATTTTCTCATCCATAAAATTTAAAATCAGTTTGCCAAGTTTCATGAAAAGACTTCTTGGGATTTTTTTTTTTTTTTTTGCGGTACGTGGGCCTCTCACTGTTGTGGCCTCTCCCGTTGTGGAGCAACAGGCTCCGGACGCGCAGGCTCAGCGGCCATGGCTCACGGGCCCAGCCGCTCCGCGGCATGTGGGATCTTCCCGGACCGGGGCACGAACCCGTGTCCCCTGCATCGGCAGGCGGACTCTCAACCACCGCGCCACCAGGGAAGCCCGACTTCTTGGGATTTTTGATGTAATTGTATTAAATCTTTAGATCAGGTTTGGGAAATTTGACATCTTTATGAAATACACAGCATATCTTTCCTTTTACTTAGGTTTTCTTTAATGTCTTTAAAGAACGTCCTAATAATTTTCCCATAATGTGTTCACACACTTCTTTTTGGCTTTATTCCTAGGTGTTTTATATATACTTTTTGCTGATATTGTAAATGGCATTTAAATTTTATATTTTCTTTCTGATTGTAGTTGATATCAATGTATGGGAATGCAGCTGAGTTTGGGATATTGATTTTGTATCCAGCCTACTTATTAAACTTTCTTATTAAGTAAGTAAGTAAATAAATAAATAAATATTTGTTTGTTGTTTGTTTCGCTTGTTCATGGACAATCATATCACCTACAAATGATGAAAATCTTTTTTCATTTTTTATGCATTTATTTCCCTTCTTTCTTCACAGAATTGTTTGAAAACGTTGGTCAGCTTCTATTTTTATTGTGGTAAAATACACGCATCATAAACTTTACCATTTCAACTATTTTAAGTGACAGTTCAGTGGCATTAAATATATTTACATTGTTGTGTAACCATCACCACCTTCCATCTCCAGAACTTTTTCATCTCTCCAGAATGAAACTCTGTGACCATCAAATGCTAACTCCCCGTTTACCCCTCCCCCAGACCCTGGCAACCACTATCCTACTTCCTGTCTCTCTGAATTTGACTCCTCTAGGGACCTCATATGCACGAGTGGAATAATACAGAATTTGTCTTTTGGGTAACGTCTGTCTTTGTACATAAGCGTATTAAACATGAATAACCACTAAAAGAATGTAAGTAGTATGTATAGCTTCCAAACCAGAAGAGGAGGAAAAATAAGATATTTAAAAAAGCTTAATTCTTATGAAGGCCAGAAAGGAGGGGGGAAAATGAACAAAAACCAAAACAAAAAACAAAAAACAGAGGAAAAGTACTAATAGGAACGTTATGATGCAGAAATCAGGGGAAATTGCCTGCAACACCACCTGTAGGCAGGAGGAACTCGTGGCATCCCCAGCTCGGCTCCCTGGATCTAGCTGGCCCACCTTGTGGTTCCTAAGGACTAGATCCCGCAGAGACCTCACCACCCACATGACCCAGGGTCCATGCTGCTTGCCTGCAGAGGACTCTCAAGAATTCCAAGAGGTGCAGCGATCCCGTCGTAAAGCAACATAAAACGCTATAAAAGAGTTTAATCGTGCACACATGGCAGACATCGCATTCAATTTATCGCTCTGCAAAATTAAAGCCGTTCCAGGGTTTGCCATCACTCATGCAGCATGGAGTTATTTATTGGACACTGTCAGAGCTGAGGGGATCCGAAATTCAGGTCAGGAAAAGTCAAGTTTTACAAAGGCTTGTCTGAGTCCTCAGGGGCCCAGCCAGCTCAGGGCGATGCTCCTGGGTTGCTTTGCTGCAGACGCAGGAAGGGGAGAAAGTACTGTGCTCATTTCCCTGATGAGAAATCGGAGGCCCCATGTAGGTGTCTGGGATGCCACCTCTCCTGTTCTCCTTGCTCTGACCCCCTGGACTAACCTCTGGAACTCTAAGTGGGTTGTCTCCTGCACCTGTCCTCGAACAGTGTACCAGGTGACAGGTGCTTGAAGTGCATGCTTCCACCATGCCCAGCCCTGTGAGGAAGGCGCGATCACCCCCATTGGACATATTCGAACCCAGGCTCAGAGAAAGGGATTGCCTGGCCTGGCGCTGTCCACCCAGGAGGTGCTGAATCTGTGATTTCAAAGAGAACCACCAGGCAGTGGTCCCGGCTCTGGGAGGAGACGGGCAGGGCAGACACAAGGCCTCTTTTTTTTTTTTTTTTTTTGCGGTACGCGGGCCTCTCACTGTTGTGGCCTCTCCTGCTGCGGAGCACAGGCTCCGGACGCGCAGGCTCAGCGGCCATGGCTCACGGGCCCAGCCGCTCTGCAGCATGTGGGATCTTCCAGGACCGGGGCACGAACCCGTGTCCCCTGCATCGGCAGGTGGACTCTCAACCACCGCGCCACCAGGGAAGCCCCAAGGCCTCTCTTGAAGGAGAGAAGCTGGTTTGAAATATGTCTGGGCAGGGAATTCCCTGGCGGTCCAGTGGTTAGGACTCTGCGCTTTCAATGCCGTGGGCCCAGGTTCCATCCCTGGTTGGGGAAATAAGATCCCACAAGCTGCAAAAAAACTAAAAAATTTAAAAAAAAAGAAATGCGTCTGGGCAAGTGCTAAGGCACATACCATGGATTCTCCCTTCAAAGCGCTTACACAAGCAACTACACACCAGGACTGATTAGGTGGCGGCCTTTGGCCGAGCCCCGGGCTCTAATCGGCCAGGTAGTACGGCTGTTGTGACAATATGCCGAGGCAGGAGGAACGGCGGCTCAGCCGCTGCCTGACGAGGCGGGGATCTGGGGTGCGTGGCTCCCCAGCGGGCGGTGGCAGCCCCTTTGTTCTCCTGTCCGCAGGGCCTGGGAAAAGAAAGTGGGGGCTGGGGGAGCCCAAGGCAGGCAGCCCATGGTGGTCGTTTGCCCCCAGACCAGCAAGGCACTGCCCGCCCCGTTGAAGGTGCTCTGCCACCTGGGGAGGGGGCGCCCACTGCCCACTGTTGCCAGGAAACGCCTTAGAGGTCAGGGCACCCACACCTCCCAGTCTTCGCTCCGCCTCAGTTCCTTTGAGAGGAGAGATAATAGAGGTGTGGAACAGAGCAGGGGCGAAGCACCGGCAGCCCTTGCCTACATCCTCTCCTTCCAGCCCCACCAGCCTCCCGGCACCCACATTCCAGAAGAATCAGCCAGTGCTTGTCCAGAGGAGCCGGCTTGGCCTCAGACACACGGGAGAGATACTGTTGAGACGGGTCCCGTTGATGGGGTCGCTGCGGCCGCAGGCAAGAACCTGCCCTCTCGGGGCCAGAGTTTCCTCTCCGTGGAGCGAGCTGGGTCTTCAGCTTGGACTTTCTGCCCTTCAGAGACTTGGCATGCCGGGTGGCTGTGGGATTTGGGGGTGGGAGGAGCCTGGCAAAGGGGTGGAGCCTCTCATCCGCGTGCCAAGTCTGCCTTCTCCCCCCTTGCCACACCCAGGGAGTCCCCTCCAGCCACGCTGAGTCACACAAGGGAGTCCTGTGACAAGCTCATGGGGAGAGACACCCTCATTCCATGCATCTCTCTGGATCACATGCTCAGTGCCAGATGCCACGATGCGGGCTGGAGACCCACGGGAGTTCACGAGGCTTAGGTCATGTAGAGGCAGGTGTCAAACTGTCACACATCACTGTAGGATAGGGCTGTGGCCAGCCAGACCTGACTCTGTGTGGTGCCTGAAGGGCAAGGTCAAAGCCCCAGGCCCCTGCTGCAGCTTCCGTCAGTCCCTTGAGGACCTCTGGGCTGGGTCGGGCCTGCTTCCTCTCTCCTTCTGCACACACGTTGTTTTCTGGCCACTGCCCACAGATCTGCCCCCACCCCCCAGGCCCCCTCCACCCACCGCCATCCGTGCTGAGCTCGCCCACCTCCTTCAACACCAGGCTCCGGCAGGATCCCGCCCAGGTTGGAATGATTTTGGAGTCACTTCCATGAACCTGTGTGCAGGTGTCCCACCTGTACAAGGCCCGGGTCCCACCCTCAGAAGCAGACGGTACCAGAAGTGCATACACGAGGTGGATGGGCAGGTGCCAGGACAGAGACCACAGCCCGGGGCCGCGAGCTGAGCACACTCCCGGGGAGGCGTCAGCCCGACGACCTCAAACAGTTTGGGTGACAGTACCAGACTGCACCTGTGTCTCGGGGAGGCGGTCTGCTTGGATGCCACCCTCTCAGGAAGCTCTCTCTGCTGCCCATTCCTCTTCACCTCCCGCCCCTGCTTTATTTCCCTGATCATTGCCCAGAAAGAGCTCTTCATTTATTCGTGTCCCCACTAGGATGCAAGCCCCATGTGAACAGAAAACCGCACCCGTGTTTCTTTTCCTGCTGAGCCCTTGGCGTGCAAAGTGGCATCTGGCACAGGGCAGGCACTCATATCTGCTGAGTAAAGGAATGAATGAATTAGCTGCCTATCCCCCAGCAGGAAGGTCTGCACACAGCACAGGTAACGTCTTGTGTCCTCCTGCTTTCCCCTCGTGTGTGCACTGCTTTCACACATTTCCATGAAGTCTGCAGAGTTTTCACTTGCGTTGCCCGTATGCAATTCAGCAGCATGGGTGTGCATTCCTTCTTTCACTCTCCCAGGGCGAGCTCTGGACCCTGGGGGTCTCCCCAGCACCTTGCTCCTCTGGACTTGGGTCAAGGTGCACCTTAGTGGCAAGCTTTCCTCACTCAGGGGAGCAGTTTTTTCGGGGTAACTTCCCACGTGGTGAGCTTCCTCGGCACGGGAGCCCTCATTGCTCTCACCACACGGCGCAAGTTGCCTTCTGGAAGCCGTGCGCCAGCTCACAGGGCCACCAGTGGGGCAGGCGTACAGGGGGAGGTTAGGCTGCATCTGGCCACGGGGAGACCTGGCTGAGCCCAGCCCCAAGGGCAGGGTGATGGAGAGACACCTGCGACCTGCCCACTCGGGAAACACGCCATCAGGGGTCTTGCCTTGGCGGTGCCGGGCACCCTTGGGCGGGATCAAGGGCACAGGGGGTGCAGGGGCTGTGGTAGGGGAGGAGAGTCCATGGGGCCCACGGAGTCAAACACCATGCAGAGAACCGTGGCTACGTCCCTGATGGAGGAGGTCGGTGGCAAGGAGCTTAACAGATGAAAAAGGAGTAGGACACGAAGACAGAGGAGAGAGGGCAGGAGGGAAAGATCAGAGGGGCCAGCAGGCCTGCATCACTGCACTGGGCTGCCGTCTATGCATTCGTGGGCCTGGCACCCTCTCCTCTCCTGGAGTGTAACAGCAGCCCCCTGCAGGGTCCCCGTCACAGCGCTGGCTTCCACTCCCCCACCCCAACCCCTGGTGGGAGGATCAGACTCCAGGCCAGTTAGTCAGCTCCAATGTATGCTGAGCGTTAGGCACAGCCCGGGGCTCACAGGCGCTGAGAAAAGGAGAGAGAGAAGTTTGCAGAAGAGGGGGACACCCAGTGCCTTGGAGCCACGGCAAGGAGTTAGGCCAGGCTTTATCCCGAGGGCACCGCAGAGTGTTTCCAGCGCGGATGGCGGGGAAAGCACACGCTCCCACGCGCCACGCCAGCTGCAGTTTCTCCACGTACAGGACAGTGTTGTTGGGTGACAAGTTCCAACACAAGCCATCCAGGCCACGCCTGCCGCACTCGCTGGTGGGGAGCCAAAGGAGGCCTGCCTTGAACTTTTCTTGAGGTGAGAAAAGCTGACATTTAAAAAAGTTGTCAGCCAAGCCCCACTTCTTTTACCCAACAAAGCTCCAACTGGACTGATCCTGCAATAGATACAATGACACTCTCTGGGCAAAATCATAAAAATAAGTAAACAGCAGGATTTCAGGTTCAGTTGCAACATGTAAAGAGTTTGGAACTCGTCACTCCTCTCTTTACAACTGGAAAAAAAAAAAAGCAGCCCAACTGGAAATCAGTGACTTTTCTCAGACCCAGCAGAGAAAGGAGGTTGCAAAGCAAACCAGCGCCCTGAGGTCTGGAGATCAGTCAACCACAGAGAAACACACCTGAGAACTACTTACCTGGAGCAGATGCCGCTGGAGCACTGAACTGGTAGAAACACTGATGGAAACTTTGATGAATTGCTAGAGGCCGAGTGCGAACCAGCATGACAGTGAGGAATTCCTGGGAGCCACAGTCGTAGGGGGTCCCCAACACCTCCATGGGTGTTTCCTCCAGAAACCTGACCAGATTCTCACGAGAAGGTCTGAGAAAGATCCCAGCATCTCCAGCAGTGGGTGGAGAAGGTAAGGGTGTGAAATAGGCCCAGAGCCTTCTCCATAACAAAGGCCCACACTTGAGGGAAAGGCTTTGCCAGAGGGCAAGTCCCCAACCTCATCCACCTGGGGGAAGGGGGCTCCTCCCACTCCAGCCCCCTCCAGCCTTCCTGTTCCACCTTAGGATAAAAAACAAACAAGCAAACAGTAGGTGAGGGCCAGGGCTTCAAGGAAGTAGATTGAGGTCGTTGCAGCAGCAAAGGAGTAGGGGCAGCGGGAAGTAAGCTGTACCCTCAGAGAAACACATGGGAGGCTCACAGCCCAAGGTCACAGGGTCAGTAAAAATCTGACATTGTTTGGAAGATTATAGAAGGCCCCCCGACATCCCCACCCCCGCCCCGCACAGGGCCCCCTAGAATAACAGTGGACTCTGGGAAAGGCACAGGCTCTCCCTAAGGAGCAGGACTCAGAGAGGCTCCAAGTCAACAGCGGGGGCAGGCGTTAGGCACAGCCCAACTGCTAAGCTAGGTTAACGTCAAGCCTCACACTAAGGCCTGGTTACCTCAGTCCCTGTCATCCACTCCAAATAGGTCAGCTTTTCAGCAGAAAATTACAAAGCATGTTAAAAGCTAAGAGACAAAAACAAAAACATCGTCTGAAGACACCATGAGACCATCAGAAACAGACTCAACTATAACGTAGATGCTTGAATTATAAGACAGGGAATTTAAAATAACTATGATTCATACGTTAAAGGCTCTAATGGAAAAAGACAACATGCAAAAATGGATGAGTCAGCAGAGAGAAGAAGATGTTAAGAAAGAGTCAAGACTATGCTAGAAATAAAAACCATTGTAACGGAAGTGACAAAGCCCTCATCCGTAGACTAGACACGCCCAAGGAAAGTATCAGTGAGCTTGAGATAGTTTGACAGAAACTTGTCAAACTGTTCTCCATGTCTCTTAATATCCCTCTTATGTTTTCTACCTCTTTTCTCCCTGAGCTGCGTTCTGTGGGATTCCATCTTCTGATTTAGGAATTCTCTCTTTGGCTGTATCTAATCTGCTCTTGTAAACTTCTGTTGAATTTTTAATTTCAGTAATTTTTATTTCTAGAAGTTCACTCTTTTTCAAATCTGCCTGACCATTTTTACTATTCTCTCTTTTACAGATTTGTGTCTTTATTTTCCCCAACAGCTTATTTCAGAATTATTGAAGGTCCTTTTAAAAATTTCACATCTGATAATTCCAATGGCTTGTGTCCTACTAGGTCTGTTTCTGCTGTTTGCTCCTCTGTGATGCTTACTCAGGATGCCATATTTCAGGCACATTTTTGAATTTTGTTTGTGAGCTCATATTCCCTGAAGTCCATTTACAGAAATTCCTTGAGATTTGTGTTCAAAGTGTGCTTTTCCCAGAAAGGATTTGTCTGGGGACACGACCAGCCCAGGAACATTTTAAGTCAACAATTTTTAGGGCACACAGATGTGGATCCCAGCCCCCAAACCTTCACACACGAGAGATTATGAGTGAGCATCCTTAGTGGGCAGTCCCCCTCACACACACACCCCTGTCGCCTCCACTGAGACCTCAGGCCAAGTTAGGTGTGTCTCCTGGGTCTTTTCTAGTCTGTCTGCTGGGCAGCTTGACCTTGGGACCCTGGATTTGTGTAGAGTATCGCGGAATCAACCCACCATCCTGCAGGCTTGTCTCCCTTGCCAACTCCTCCCTTTGACCCCACACACATCTGGTCTCTGAAACCCAGGCTGAAGGCCATCCAGGGCCAGTGGGCGCCTTGGGGCAAATGCCAGCGATTGTGCCCACGTTGCATCCTGGAGTTGTGTTTTTCTGACTCTGGGGTTTTCTCTTACTTCCTCACAAACTCAAGCAAGCTTTAAAAATATCACTTATCTTTTCAAGTCTCTGCACACTGACTCAGCCGTGCTGCCGGAATGAAGGTCTGTCTCTGTCACCCTCTCCTCTTTAGCACAGATACCGCCGGCGGAGCCTTGGGGCCCCTGCCCTCGGGGCAGGTGTGGGCACCACAAGGAGGCAGGACTGCAGGCCCTTGGCAGACAGATGCTGCCTCAGGACACTCTTAAAAATCCTGAGACAGAATTCACACACCGTGAGATTCACCATCAGTTTGCCTCTGCTGTGCAAGAGACCACCCCCCATCCTCGTGGCTGACAGCAACCGTTCGTGGTGCTCACGACTCTGCGGGGGGGGGGGTGCTGGCTGGTCTCAGCGGGGCCCCTCGTGCGTCCACAGTCAGCAGCGTGCCAGCTGGGGGCTGGGTGGTCTGGGCGGCTCACCCGTCACTCAGTGGCTGTCAGCTGGGGCGACTGAGGCTGGAGGCCCCACTGCCACGCTGGGGGTCTCAGGGCCCCACCCCCCTGGATCCCCACGCGGAGTCTCTCCTCCAGGGCCTCCCCACGTGGCTTGGTTTCTTTCGTCTGGTTCATCTCAGGGCAGGAGAACTTCCTACACATCAGCTGGTTTCCCCAGAGCGAGCATTCTGCTGAGCAGGGCAGAGTCGCGAGACCTCATATGACTCGGTCTCTGAGGTCCCAGCACATCACAGCCACAGGCTTTCTGGTCACGCCACACAGGCCAGGGCAGATCCCAGGCTGGGGTGGATTAGAGTTCAGTTCTCAACGGGAGGGGAAGCAAAGGACCATCTTCAACCTCCCAAAGTCTGCCCTGTGGGCACAAAGCGTGTATATGCCTTTCATAGGCACAACATACCCAACCTCACTCGGGACTCCCACCAAACAAACTGGACCCCATTCCAGCCTCCACTGGCCCTGCCTGGGTTTGGCTTGCTTGAAGTCCAGGATCCCCTCGTCAAGTCAACGCTGCCTGCCCACGGGGGTCCCCGGTATGGTTGCTCAGCGCAGGGCTCTGAGACCCTTGAAGACCTGTGACCCTGACCTGGTCGTCCGACCCCACCCATCAGCGTCCACGCGGAGACCTAGATGGGCTCGCCAGGACGGGCACTCCCGTTCAACAAAGCACAAAATGATGGTCTGTCCACAGCAATCCCGAAATCCTGCCGGGTCCCCGTGGCCGGTTCCTGCTCCCTAAGAAAGACCACCCCGGGCCCCAGCTTCACCCTCTGCGTCCCGGTTTGCCTGAGTCACTCTTCCTTTTCCATAGGAAATATCCATTGCTTGGCCCTCCTCCTGCCCACAGAGGGTGGAGAGTGGTGGTGCAACTTCTCTAAAAGCTGTGCGGATTCTTGCGCATTAATCGGTGGTCATCTTGACTGGACAAAAGCCACCCACCCTGCCTTCCGAGGAAGCCTTTCCTCCCCTTGGGTGACCTGCTCGGGCTGCTGGGGGCGTGAGGCCCTCACCATTCTTGGCAGTCTGTTGATTGGCTGGGAGGGTCAGGGCACACCCTCGAGACTTTGAGACGCACCTTTGTGGAGCTGGGGGAGTAGCTGAGATGCCACCTTAAACCTTTCTGAACAAGAGGTCCGCCAGCACCCTGGCTTTCAGCCACACGTCTCTGCCCTGAAGTCATTTCTCGTGTTAAGAATCTCTGTGGAGGGTTTGAAGTGGGTTATTTTTGAGTGCAGCAAACCCTGGATCCTTCATGCTTCCTCTAAATTCTGCCCAGAAAAGTAACCGTGCCTACGTTAGCTCATCTCTCTTTTTGTGTTTAATCACGGGCAGCTAGAGGAAGCCAGCTGGCTCTTCTGAACCCTGCCTGGAAGTTTCCACAGCCAGACTCACGCCTGCCCATCTCTCTTCCACGGTGCCACAGCTAAGCGCTGGCGAACGTGCCATCTCCAGGAACCCGGGAGCCTTTCCTTCAGCCTCCAGGGACAGCCCATGGCCCCTCGAGCGCTCACAAGCCCCTTGGCCTCAGTGCCCTTCCAGCCCATCCCTACCTGGTGCCCAAGCCAGTGCAGTGACCCTTGTCTGAAGCTTCTGCTTTTTATTTTGGCTACACCGCATGGCATGTGGGATCTTAGAACCCCGACCAGGGATTGAACCCGTGCCCCCTGCATTGGGAGTGTGGAGCCTTAACCACTGGACCGCCAGGAAAGTTCCTGTTTGAAGCTCCTGCTGTAGCAGCACCTACTCCCAGGCCCCACTCTGTGTCTCGGGGCCTGTTGCGAAGTAATAGACCACCCCAGATTCAGTGGCTCACAATCCCCTTTGATTTCTCTCCCGATTCGCCGGTCAGAGGTTGGAAAGAGCTCAGCGGGGAGGTTTCCTCGGCTCCGCATGGCGTCAGCGGGGCCGCCACTCCCCAGATGCTGGGCTCACCCACGTGCCCAGGCGCTGGCACCCCTCGGTCCATCTTTCTCCACACGGAGGCGAGGGAGGTGGGCTCTTCCATGCAGTGGGTCCCCTGGGGGGGCTTCCCAAGTGAACCGGCAGAGCTCTGGTCTTCAGGAGACTTGGATAGCATTCTGCCACATTCGCTTGGTCAAGCCAGTGGCTGAGGCCGGTGCAGACTCCAGGGCGCCAGGACGTTAGACCCCATTTCTCGAGGGAGGAGAAGCAAGGATTCGCCTGCGTCTTGACTCGGCCGTGGTCCCTGCAGTCTGGCGTCTCCGGCACGGCTCTCTGCTTCCCAGCCCCTTCCAGGATGCCAGCTGCCCAAACTTCTCTTTGCTTCTGAGGCCTAAATCCCCAGCAGGAGAACAACGAGTGTGGCACCCCCAAGTCTCCATGCCTGGGCGGGGGGAAACCCAGCCAGCTACTCCCAACCTGGTGGCTCTGGGCCCCCAGGTGTCTACACAGCAGCCCATGGGCAGGGGGACTTGGAGGACCAGGGGGCAAGGGCCGAGAAGGCTGAGGGGCCTACAGGTGGCTTCAGGGGCAGGTCACGGGTCTCAGCGAGTAGGGGAGGGGCGGGGCTGAGAGGGCAGGGCTGGGGGACGGAGCGCAAACAGAGCGGGGGAGTCTGTAGGAGTCCTCCTCCCTCAAACTCCCAAGCCCGCCCCCAGGGCAGCATCCCTGCTTCCCCACTTGGTTCCCGGGCTCCAGCTGCGTGGGGTAGAAAGGAGACTCCAGGGCAGGACGGGGAGGGGCGGGGCTGAGCCAGCGGCAGCCTTGGCCAACCCACTTTATTCTGAGTCTCGGTTTATCCATCTGTAAACTGGACGGAAGGGTCGTGCCCACCGCCAGGAGGCTGTCGGGAGGGTCGGGAGTCTGAAGGGCTCGGTCATAAGAGGTCTTTGGAAGGAATTAAATAGCATTCGTTTTGGTGACAAGTCTTCCAGGCAGAGGGGAGCATAAGGGGACAGAGGTGAGGCCGGGTGACCGGAGCACCACCTAGGGGAGGGGCGGAGCGAGCAGTGAGGCTGGGGGTGCGTCCGGCCGTGCTCGGGAGCCTCGAATCTCATCATTGTGCGGTGAAAACCACAGAGACGCTCGTGCAGCGTGGAGACCCCAACCTGGTTTCTCAAAGATCACGGAGGAGGGAAGGCTGTGGGCTGCGGACTTGGGCCCCGCTGTGCTGGTGCAGGAAAGGAGGTGGAGAGACAGGCCTGCTGAGGGTTGCTTTGCAGGGGACAGGGTGGCGGCCCGGCTTGGCCCCCGGGGGCTCGTGAGTGCCGGAGGCCTAGGCAGGGGTGAAGGGTGGTGTTGGCTGTGTCGTGGCCTGTGTGCCTGCCCGCCCGCTGGTGCTCTCGGCCAGGAAGCACTGGCATGGGGGGCAGGACGGTGCAGGGGTTCAGGGCAGTGGGCTCCCTCACCACCCAGGAGCCCGCCCAGTCCCGGTAACGATGCTGCACTGGCACTGGGGGTGGCTGTGACGTTCAGTATCCAGGAAGTTCATCGTTATTGCCGCCCACTGAAGGCAGAAGAATCCGTAATGGCGGCGGAGCAGAGCTAAAATATTACCCACGTTTCAAATGACTTTGGATTATTGAAACTGTTCCACCGGCAGGAGGGGTGCGTGGAGGCGGAGTGGCTGCCCCGCGAGCAGATGTGTGGCTACAGGTCCCTGCCGTGGGCCGGGGCGCCCAGCTCCGCTGGGGGAGCGGCCCTCGCATACGTCGTGGCTCATGAATCCTGTCCCGGGCCTGCCCCAGGGAGCGCAGGTCACCGGGAGGCCGGACTGACACGGCCGCAGAGCAGGCAAGGTGCGCCCTGAGCTCTCACCCTCAGCAGGACCAAGCCGGCCGGGGGACGCCTTGCACAGGAGCTGAGGGCCAGGGCTCCCACGCCCGCCTGACCAGTCCAGCGCCCTCACGTCACCCAGCTCCAGCCGCCAACCTCGACAGCTACTCCGCCAGCCCCCCCACCCATTTTCATCCGCTGCAGACTTGACCTCGCCCCCTGGCCGGGATGGGCTCCTCCTGGCCAAGCCACGGCTGCTGGACCCCTCATGCCGACCAAGTCTGCACCCACCTACCCCGGCCCCCCAGCGGCTCCAGACGGAGGCCCTGGGAGGAATGTGGGGTCCTCAGCCTCCTGCAGTGCCCTTGGGGAGGGGAGGCCAGGATGAGGGGGGCGGGCAGCCGCTTTCCTAGTCTCGGTCCCGCGGTCGGCTGTGTGGCCGACAGACGTGGGTGGACGGGGACAGCCTCCCCTCCTGGGGCCTGCGCCTGTCCCCACCCCCAGTGTGGCCGCAGCTGCCGAGGCGGCCACCTCCGCGGGGAGTGCCAGCCGGGGAAAGGCTCTTTCTCTCTTCCCTTTTCTTTGTTTTCTTCCATTGCCACTCAAAAAAGAAAAAAAAAAAGAAAAAGAAAGAAATTGCTCAGAGACAATTTAGAGCCTTTTGCTAAAAGTGCCTTTTATCATCACACAGAGGAGGCACCCCGCCCGCCCCGGGAGGACAGATTTTCAGCTCATTCTCTGGCCCTGCCCGGCTGCAGCTCTCTCCCCAGCCCCGAGACCGCCCTGGGCACCGCCAAGGAGAGAAGCTCCGCGTCCTCTTAGCTCCCCAGGATGCCCTTCCCCTGGACCCTCCATGCTGGCTGGGGTGGGGCTTTGAAAAGATGGGCGGGGCCTCCGGGAGTCTGCGTCAGCCACGGGGCGGGGCGGGGCGGTCTGAGGGGGAGGAGAGGCCACGATGCGGTGCCCTGGGGGGCCGGGGCTCAGTTTGGGACAGTCCCCTCCTGCCCGTCAGACCTCACAGGTGGGTTTTACGCCCTCCTCCTGTCTGTCCCCCTCAGGAGGGAACTGACAACCCTTGTGCTGATATTCCGGCAGCGGCTGCCTTGCCCAGGCCCGGCCGTGGGACGTCCATGCCTCCTGATGGAGCCCGCGGGGGAGGCTGTCCCGACGCAGACCCCCGCCGCTCTGTGCAGTTTCCTGCACCTGTGCACATGTGGCAGGGTGGCCCTGCCGCTCCAGGGCAGACGGGAAATGGCCAGCTGTCCCCCGGTGCTGGTGGTCCCTGTGTCCCAGGGTGGGCGCCACCGGCCTGGCCGAGTCCCACCTTAGGGGCACCTTCTGCCACCATCCTCCTCAAAGACGCAGCTGGAAGGCCCGGCCCACCCACGGTGTGGCTGCTAGGAAGGCTTCAGGTAGCCACATGCCTGGGGACCCCAGCTGGCACAGCTGTCCTTAGATGCTGCAGTGAGTTGAATGGTGCCCCCAGTAAGGTACATCCACGCACTGACCCCTGGGACCTGTGGATACAACCCTATTTGGAAAAAGGGTATTTGCAGGTGTAGTTAAGTTAAGGATCTTGAGATCATCCTGGATTATCCGAATGGGCCCCAAATCCAAGGACTGGTGGACCGAGGAAGAGACAGGAGGGACACGGCCACAAGCCCAGGGACACCCGGAGCTGCTGGACGCTGTGGGAGGCAGGAAGGACCCTCCCCTGCAGCCTCTGGAAGGAGCGTTGCCCTGGGACACCTTGACTTTGGAACACTGGCCTCTGGAGCCGTGAGAGAAGACATCTCTGTTAGTGGAAGTCCCGCTGCGTGCCGCAGCCCCTAGAGCTGGTACAGACGCCGGCCCACGGGCTCTGGACGCCTCCCAGCATAGCTGTCTTTCTCCTGCGGTAGCAGGATGCCAACATCCAGTGAGGAAACGCAGGAGCAGAAGGCCAGTGCTGCGGCGGGGAGCACGGCGCTGGGGTGGGCGGAAGGGGGCACCACTGGGGCCCCGAGGCCGCTGATCCTGCACCAGGTGTCGGGGCTGGAGCTGCCGGACTCGCCGTCCTCGCCCTTCCAGCCCTTTCTGGGGACATGGATTTTGAGGCCCTGCAGGGAGCTGACCGGCGCCGGGAGGTTATGCCCCCCACGTCCGCGCTTGGGCCGGCCTTGAACTGGGCCTCAGCCCCCTCTTCACCTGCAAGGAGGTTAAGCCCAAGGCCACACAGGCTAGGAAGCCATGAGCCTGGATCTGACCCTGTGTCCCAGCCCCACGTCTGTCTGCCTCCCAAGAGGCTGGGCTCAGGTCTGCAGCCCAGAAGCCCGACTTGGACGAGCTGCTGCAGTCAAAGGATTGACACGGGGGCGGGCCCTGGAGGTCCGGGCAGTGCAGGACCCCGTGTGCACATCACGGAAGGCCACACGCCACGGCACTTGCTCAGCCCAGGCCACCCTGCCCTTTGTGAAGCTAGTGCCGGAGCCGGCGTGTGCCCCACGGCTCAGGGTGACCGCAGGCCTGGTGCGCAGTCCCGGGCGCAGAGCACGGGCCTCCATTCCTGCCTGCAGAGGTGCCCGTGTGCCCTCCCCCACACAGGGCCTCCTCCCTGCTCTGTCACTGGCATCTTGTCCAGGGCTGTGTTTTAAATTCGCGTGTTTCCACTCAGGCCGGAAACTCACTTTGCCTTGTGTCCTCGGGGCACACATAGCTTCCATTAGAGACTTGCCAGGCTCTGCAGGGGAGGGCGTGTCGGGCCCATTTATCCAGTCACAGAGGAGACCGGCTGGAGCAGGCCGAGGCCTGGACACGCATGGAGTGAGGTCCGGCCAGTCCACTGCGGCTGCCTGCTCGCCAGGCCCCCTTGTCACACGCCGTCGGAGAGCGCATGTCAAGCTGGGCCGGGATGCCCGGCAGCTGGCAGTGCTGGGGCCACTGGGGCTGGGGCCGCTGCTGCGCCCTCGGGTTCCCCCGCCTCCTGGAGCCCCAGACACAAGGGTGCTTGTCACCTCTGGAGGCCCACTGTGCAACGTGGCATTTCAGACCCCGGGGCCGTTGGGCCCATACCCTGGCCTGAGTCCCCGGAGCCTTTCCTCGCCTGCCCTGTCCTGCCCCGAGGCTCCGTCCCCATCCAGCCCAGTGGCCACCGTGCCAAAGGCCCAGGAGCCCGTTCCGTCCCTCCAGCCCCGGGCCCTGGCCCCCTGGGCACCCGGCGTCCTGAGCGTTACTCCTGCTAGGGGGCCTGCACGCCCCACCCAGGAAGCTGGTGAGCCCACGTGAGCCCAGCTGCCCTCGCGACCCTTGGCCTCCTTTCAGGTCTGAGAAGTTTCCTGCCCCGCCCACATGGGGGGCTCTGGCTCCCCGGGGGAGGAGCCTCAGGTCCCAGCCGGCTCCGCCCTCATGGGAGGCGCTGGCTCCCCGGGGGAGGAGCCTCAGGTCCCAGCCGACTCCCTGTCTTCTACCCCTGGGGGCCCCAGTGGCCGGGTGGGATTCGGTCTGCTTTCCCATAACATCTGAAATCACAGAAACCAGGTCCTTCAATGCACAGATGGGGAAGCCGAGGCCCAGGGTTGGGAGGGGATCTGACCCACCCCCAGGGGCCCCGTCCTCGCCCTCAGCTAGGCCTCCTGGCTCCACCCCGCTCTGGCCCCTGACCGGCTGTGGTCTGTCTGGGTTGAAGGATGCCTTGGCCTTTCCCGGCATTGGACTTCGACCTGAGGGGGTGCTGACTTCAACCAGGACGTGGGGGTAGTGGTCACAGGGCCTGGGGAGGGGTTCTCCTCTGTGCCTCTGCCCCTGAGATCCCCGGAGTACCTCCCCTGCTCTCCTGGGGGCCCTTGGCCTGGAGCAAGCTCCCGGGACCAGCTCATGCACCAGTTCTCACCACCCCACAGGGCGGGGCTCCTCCACGTTACCCAGAACCATGGGAAGCAGACAGCCTGGGCATCCACGAAGGGCACACGGGGTCAGCAGGCGGGGTCAGCACCGGGACCCCACCAGGCCTGGGGACAGAAGCCCCCTGGGAAGAGGCTCTTGGAGGAGCAAAGCCTGTGCCCTCACCAGAGGCTGAACGAGGACCTGAGCTTGTGGTGGGCTCACCAGGGCCCGGTGGGCAGTGGCTGAGCTGCTGTGGAAGGATGTGGGGGCCAGCAGACCTGGGACAGACATCTCTGTGTGCAGAGGATGCTGTAGTTTTGGAAGCAGCACGTCCTCCCGTGGAGCAAAGCCATCTGCCAAGGCTTAGCCTCCTCCAGGAAGTCCTCCGTGATTCACATGGTTGTGTGCCGAAGAAAGGAAACTCTGTCAGTATATTCCTGCCTTCTCTCCCCAGTTTGCCCCAAATCGTGAGCTCTAAAGAAAGCTCTGGTATGCCCACTTTGTCTTCTGGAGCCTGGGAGGAAGTGGCCAAGGACAAGTCAACACCAACCGGGACGAGGGCTGAGTGTTGGGAGGGCTTGGGCTCTCTCACAACAGCTGGGCTGTGCAGACATCCTTCTGAGAGTGAACCGTCCCAAAAGAGACGGGTGCGGCCCTCCAGACCACATGCTGTGCTCATGGATGGAAGGCTGGGTGGACATCAGTGCTCAGGCCCAGTCCCTGTTTTGTGTAAGGGGACAGGCTTGGAGACACTTAGTGACTTGCCCGAGCCCCCAGAGACACACGGCAAGGCAGGAGGGAGCCTGCGTGTCCTGTGCTCTCTTTGATCGGTCTGGATACTGGCCAGGAGTCAGGGGTCATGCCCTGGAGCCTCGGACCATGGTAGATCCTGGCCAGAGCCTGCACCCCTGCCTTGCTCTGGAGGCAGTGCCAGTCCCACCGCCCCCAGGGGAACCTGAGCACACGGGAACCCCTAGGGGACCCCATTCACAGAGGACCCCCCAGGGGAGCCCACCTGCACACAGGAGAAGCCCCACTCCCTTCTCCGGGGCGGTTGCGGTTCCCTGGCTGCCCGCACTCTTCTCACAGGGGGGTTCCCATCCTCCAGAGACGCTGCCGGGTGTTTTATAAGAGCCAGACTTCATGGTGCAGAGCCCAGGGCCATAAAAGGGAGGGCAGTGAAATTTCTTATTGGGGTCAATGCTTGGGGCCCTGGGGGCAGGGAGGCACATGTCAGGGCTGCTCCCGGTTGAGGGAGATTGAAGGGTCCTAGCTGGGCACTCGGTCGCCTGCGATTGGCTCGGCCTCAGGGGAGACGGATGGGTGGGTCAGCTGGCTATTTACATGAGGTTGGAGCTGACCAGGAGGGGGTGACGCCCGGGGAGGAGGGATCTCCTGACTGTGGCTCTAATTCCCTCTGGCACCCACCTATCCCTTCCCCTCGGGGCACCCAGCTGTCAGAGGAGGCGACTAGCCGGGAGATCCGGTGTCGAGGCCTCGTTCCCATGTGTTGTCAGAGAACAAGTTCTGGGGCAACGACTTCAGTGGGATTCTGCAGGGGCAGCACTACCATGGGGTCTGCGCAGCCCGAGGGACCACCGAGCAGACCACCAGGTGACTTCGGGAGGGCACTTCCAGGACACGCACTGGAGTAGAGCGAGGGTCATCCAGGTCGCTGGACGCAGTGGGATATCCGGGACTGGGTGGTGGCCTCAGCCGTGCAGCCACATTGATGTGGCTGGATGTCCTGGGTCAGAGCCACCCCGCCAGGACACCTTGTGCCCTTGGCAATGGGGCTGAGTCCGTGTTCCTGGTGGTGACTGATTCCTTACAAAGGGTCTCTCTCTTTTCATGCAGGCAAGGCCCAGAGAGCAGAATGGTGACACCCCTTCCTTCCTCCACCCCCAGCTCGCACCTGCGCCCTCTTCTGAGTCATCTGGGGGCTGAGACCCCAGTCAGTAGGAACCAGAGGGACCCTAGGCTTGACGGGCATCCACGCCCAAAACACTGTTGCCCTGACTTTCTGCCCGCAGGTGACAGGAACCCTCAGAGGCCGATGTCGGGGAGGGTTGGGGTGTCACCTGAGCCAAGAAGCAAGGCCAGGGCACTGAAGTCGCGCGAAGAACGTTCTCTACTGCGGCGCAACGAACATGGAAATCACCCAGGTTCCTGGGAATTAAGAAAAGAACCCATCAGTCAAAGGAGAAAGCAGAAGCTAAGATTCGGCTCAAGAAATTAGAAAAAACAGGAGGGAAATAAAAAGAAGAGCAGTGATTAGTGACATAAGAAAATGAATATACAAAAAGGCCCAATAATGCCAAAAAGTGGATCTTTGCAAGGATTTATGAAACGTACAAATCTCTGGTAGGTCCGATCAAGAAAAAGAGAGAAGACATAAAAGGCTGAGATTTGGAGTGAGAAAGGGAGCATCTCTACAGCGTTTGCAGATAACAAAAGTTTAGGAAGAGGAAAAATTAAAATGGAATGTGATAAACCAATTTATGTCAACGTGTTGGAAACATTTGATAAAATGGACAGTTTCTAGAAAAATACACTTAAAACTCACACGCTAGAAAGAGAAAACCTGAAAAGTCCTTACCTATGACTACTAAAGAAATTGAATTTAGGGACTGCTCTGGAGGCGCAGTGGTTAAGAATCCGCCTGCCAATGAAGGGGACATGGGTTCGAGCCCTGGTCTGGGAAGATCTCACATGCCGCGGAGCAACTAAGCCCGTGCGCCACAACTACAGAGCTTGTGCTCTAGAGCCCGCGAGCCACAACTACTGAGCCCACGTGCCACAACTACTGAAACCCACGCGCCTAGAGCCCGTGCTCCACAACAAGAGAAGCCACCGCAATGAGAAGCCCGCGCACTGCAACGAAGAACAGACCCCACTCGCTGCAACTAGAGAAAGGCTGTGTGCAGCAACGAAGACCCAGCGCGGCCCAAAATAAATAAATAAAATAAATAAAAATTAAGAAAAAAAAAAAGAAATTGAAAACCTTCCCTCAAAGAAAACTCCAGGACTAGATAGCCCTCACTCACAAGTTTTGCTTAAATTTTTGAGGAAGAGCTAATACCAATTTTATACAAGCTCTTCCAGGTGACAGTAAAAGAGGGAGCTCTTCCCAACTTATTTTATCAGGCGAGTGTACCCTTAATACACAGATCCAAACAGGAAAGTATAAGGAAGGAAAATCCCACGTATTAATACAGATGATTTTAAATAAAACATCAGCCAACTGAACTTTTACAGAAGGTCACCCGTCATGTGCAGGTTGCCTTTATTTCAGGGTCACAAAGTTAAACAGAAAAAAATCTATCAGTATAATTACCCGTAAAAAAGGTATTAAAGGAGAAAAATTATATGATCATCTCAAAAGATGTACCGAAAATGTTTGATAAAATTCAACACTAATTTATAATAAAAATATCCATTAGTGAACTTGAAGTAAAAGAGAACGCGTTAATACAAGGAAGAATTTTTTTTTTTTTTTTTTTTTTCCGGTACGCGGGCCTCTCACTGTTGTGGCCTCTCCCGTTGCGGAGCACAGGCTCCGGACGCGCAGGCTCAGCGGCCATGGCTCACGGGCCCAGCCGCTCCATGGCATGTGGGATCCTCCCGGACCGGGGGACGAACCTGTGTCCCCTGCATCGGCAGGTGGACTCTCAACCACTGCGCCACCAGGGAAGCCCAATGAAGAATATTTTTGTAAAACATACGAAAGCATAATACTTAATGGTGAGACAGAGAGTCTTTCTCTTTGCGATTAGAAACCAGAGAACGGTGCCCTCCTGAGCCCAGTTCCTGGACAAACCTGTCAGAGAAGAAGCAGAAAGGGTGTAAGGATAGGAAGAGACAAAGCAAAGCTTTCATTATTTGTAGATAAAATTGTTGAGAACATAGTAAATGTCATACCTTATAGTTAAGTTATTAGAATCAATAGGGAGTTCAGCAAGGTTGTTGAATTAAAAAAAAATAGGATACACAGTTCAATTATGTTTCTATAATGCTTCAGTCGACAATTAGAAAATAAAGTTTAAAACAAAGATACTATTGGTAAAACATTAGGAAATACAGTCAGCCCTCCTTATCCGCGGGTTCTGCGTCCGTGGATCCAGCTAACCGCTGATAAAATTGTTGATTGAAACAGCAAACGCGGAATCCTGGATACGGAGAGCTGACTGTACTTTGTCATTTTGTATAAGGCACCTGAGCATCTGGGGATTCTGGTATCCACGGGAGGAAGGAGTGGGCGGGGGTGTGTGGGGGTGTGGGGGCGGTCCTGGAACCAATCCCCCGAGGATAAAAACGGATGGACGATTGTGTTAAATACCCAGGAATGAACCTAACAAAATGGGGGTAAAACTTCTATTCAAAAGTCCATAAAACATTATTGAGAGAAATCTTTAAAAATTTAGATTAAAATTTAATTTTGAAAAAGACCAGGAAAATGATGGTCGTGGATTTTAAGATTCAATATTTTTACGATTTAAAATTTCTCCAAATCGATCTAATATTTCTATGCAATACCATCCAAAATCCCAATGGATCTGCTCCCTCCACCCCCCCACCCCCAGCCCCCATCTCTGTGTGTGTCATGACCAGGAAATTCTACAATCTATTTTACAATATAAAGGACCAAGAATAACCAGGACACAAAAGGAGGGGGAGGAAGAGGGACCGTAGTACCGATTTTGACATTTGCCGTGACGTTAAAACTGAGCCAGTACGGTATTGGCGAAACAATAGACATGAGCGGATTTAAACAGAGAACCATGAAACAGACCCGTGCATAGACAGATATTCGGCTTGTGAAAAATGTAGCACTGAAGAGAAGTGGAGAACGAGTGGTGTGCTGGGATGGTCAGATATCCAAGGGGACAGACGAACTTGAACCCCACCTCCCACCACACACTCGGGTCTGTTCCAGGTCGGATGGAAATCTACGTGCAAAAGGCAGGATGATAAAGTCTTTAGAAGTTCATGTAGAAGAAACGCTTCCTGCTGTTGGGATAGAAAACATTTTATCATCACTAACCCTAAGGGAAAATATTGATGTATTTGACTACATTAAAATTAAGAACCTCTGTTCATCAGAAGACATCACTCACAGAGGATAAAGACAAGCACAGAAGGGGAAAGGATATTTGAAAAACGTAGTAAATAAAGGGCTTGTATCCAGAATTTAAAACAGCCTCCTACAAACAATAAGAAAAAAGGCAAGAAAAAGGGCAAGAGACTCAGACAAACACTTCGCCAAAAAGGACATCCAAATGTCCAATAAACGTATGGTAAAGTATTCATCAGAATCATTTATTATGAAAATGCTAAGTAAAACCCCAAAGACCTATCACTACATAGGCACCAGAATGGATAAAAAGAGAAAAAGACTGACAGTAAAAGTGGAGGTAAGAACACAAGCATCTCATCACTGCGGTTGGGTGTGTGAGTTGCCACACTCAATGGAGAGAACCGTTTGCCAATATCTGGATAAGTTGGAGATGTGCATTTGCTCAGACTCAAAAATTCCACACCCCAGGAGTACAGCTCAGGGAAATGCACACACCTGTGCACCACAAGACGTGTGTAAGGATGGGGCATTAGGTGTAATATGTCAACTCGGGAAAACCAAGCATCAATTGATGGTAAAATGGATACAAACTTTGTGGCGTCATGGTGCAGGAAAGGGCAGCCAGAAGAGTGGTCCAGCTGCAGCAACACCCACCGCGACAAATCTTCACGTCATTTCATGGGAAAGAAACCAGAAATGAAAACATGCACGCCAGTGAAACTGGAGAGATGAATAGCAGGTGGTAATAAAACAGATGGCAGCAGTGACCTTGCGCTGCGCCCTGAAGGTCCCAAGGCCACATTCTTGGTGGGCATATGAGCACCTTCATGGGGGCAGAGGGATTTGCGGCCGGAAGGCAGCTGGGAAACCAGAACACGAGCTGAGGACCCAACCGAGACAGCCTCCACGTGCCGGGGGAGCTCTGGAAAATAAAGAGCTAGAGAGTATACATCACTGGTACCCTACCTGAGGAACTCAAATACCCGTGAACAAGGACAGGGAAGGTGCCTGGAGGAGCAATGACCTTTACAATGTCTCTAACTTTACAAGGAAATCAACGGAACATTGGAAAACGGCTCTGTTTTCTTTATTCATTCTCGCCCCTCCCCCCTACCCCCCACTCGTGGTCCCATCTCTGGGCACAGCCGTGCTTGGGGACCGGGAACAGAGCAGACATCCTGGAGCAGGACTTCCAGACCATCCTCAGGACTGGGGACTCCTGGAGCCCCTCCCTCCCTCTTCAGGGGTCCTGTGTCGGACCTCCGTCCTCCAGGGCCAGGAGAAGAGGCTGGCTGGACACTGGTGGGAAACAGGGTGGCATCTCCCACCCACCACCCCATGGGGAGCGATGGCTGCCCTGCCCCAAACCAAGTTGGTCAAGATAAGGTGCAGGTCCAAGTGCCAGTGGGTCAGCAAAGCTGGTCCCACCAGGTCAGCACCCTGGTCAGCGCCCTGCATACACCGGGGGCGGGGGGGGGGGTGCCCATGGAGTCACGGTGGGGTGGCCGTGGTGGCAGTGGGGGGTGGGGGCATTGTGCCAGGCGTGGAATGCCTTTACCTAGATGTCCAGCTTCTCCCACCTGCACACTGATGATGCCCATGCCCTTGTGTCCTTGAGCCCTGCTGGTGGCCCCTGGTCATGGAATCCAGAGTGAACCCTGGGAGAGAAAGACAAGGACTTGTCAAGGGGGGATGGGGTGCCCAGTCCCCCAAGAAGGAGAGGATTCTCCATGCATGATCGTCAGGACTTCCAGGTTCCCACTTCCCCCCCCGCCCCTTCTGCTGCTGGAGGCCGTGACCCACCAGCCCCTCTGGCCACGACAGATTCCCATGGGGACCTTGCTTTTCTCCCCCTTGGGCTCAGGCCCCACTGCATGCATTCGTCCAACATTTATTCAGCAAAAGTCTGCCAGGCTCTGGCTCTGCCTCTGCCCTGGGCGGCGGGGCTCGAGGGGGTGGGGCAGGTGGGAGATGCAGCGCACCATCTCCCCGCGCCTGGGACCCTCTGCACAGATTCTGGGGGGTTCCTGGGCCCATGCCCAGGAAGCGCCTTCTCAGAGAAGGACTCAAGGTGAGCGGGGACCTTCAGGAGATGAACACGCGTGGGAGGGGCACTGGCTCCTGGCCCGAAAGCGTTCACAAAGCTCCCTGGCAAATGTCCCCTCTTAGCCCAGCACAAAGCCCGGCCGCTCCTGTTCGTCCAAAGGCAGTGAAAAGGGCGGGACCTGGAAGCAGCGGATCACGGCAGAATGGATGGGCCACTCGGTACCCCTCATCTGTAACCCGAGACGTGATGGAAACACAGGCAGGCGTGACCCGGAGAGAGGGCGGGTGTGGAGGGCAGGGGAGGGGCCCGGCACCCACTTCCCGGCGTGTCCACGCTCGGCCGCAGTCTCCCACCCGAGGGCCGATGGGGCCAGGCCGGGAGCACCTCCTGAGCCCCTTTCCGTGGCTGGCTGCTTCCTTCCGGAAGAAGGCAGCTCGTGTGAGGCTCTCACACTGTGACACCGGTGGGACCTCAAGACCCAGCCCCTGCTGGGCAGTGTCCCCCCAGCAGCTCCACTGCTCCTTGTCCTCTGCCTGCCACCCTTGCACCTGCTGTGACTTACCCTGGGGCCCCTGCTTCCTATCTTGGCACGAGAGTCTAGAGGACTGCGGTTCTCCGGACATCAGGGCAGGGAGTGCCCAGAATGCCAAGCTCAGGCTTGTCCAGGCTCTTGGCCTGGGGTGCAGGAGGGCAGGGGGCCTGGAGCATGAGGGGGTGTCAGATGGCCCCTCTCTTTTGGAAGCCGGTGTTGGAACCAATTGGAGGAGGACTTGGGGGCAATGGTAAACGAAAGGCCGGTTTCTTTTGTTCCAAAAGTTTCAAGCTCTCCTATAACCCCGATAGGGACTGGAGCCTGCTGGCCCAGCACTGCCCACTGCCGCAGCCCCTCGTCCTTTGCGGGTCCGGGAGGTTGCTTGTGGCCCGCCCTTGAAAGTCGTGCCCTTTTCTGAACGCGTGGACACTGTGGGCCTCCCCGGACGCCACCTCTCCCTCTGGAGCTCCCCTCCGAGCAGGAAGGATGGCTGTGGCCGAGTGACATCCCACATGGCCCCTGGCTGCCTGGGCAGCCTAGCCAGTGGCCAAGGGACAGACGCAGAGCACAGGGGCCGGCTTCCACCTCCTCTGCTTTCCACTTGCAGAGCGTGTGCGCGTGTGTGTCCATGCGAGAGTGTGTATGTTCGAGTGTGTGTGTGCGCAAGACGAGCCCACACGGTCCTCTGGAAAGCCAATCCCATGGTGATGTGACCCTGGGGGTTTGGGGACGACTTGTGGGTCCACACAGCCCAGAGTCTCTGGGCCCATAGGCCAGGCTTGGGTAAGTCAGCATCACGCAGGGGTCAGGACAGGCCCAGGGGCGCGGGTGCCAGGAGAGCCCCAGGCCCACCATGCAGCTCTGGCCCCTCGGGAAGGGCTCACGTACACCCGGCCCTAAAGGGCCAGGCCCGGGAACACCGAACCTGTTTGAGGAGGTGACCTACCTCGGACCCGAGTCCCAAGCCCTGGAACCTCGGGACTCAGAACTGAGAGACCAGAGGGGCAGGACAAAGGTCACAGGGCAGCCTCTCTGCCTGATGCCTCAGAGAAACAGCACAGCTTGGTCCAGCTGGGCAGTCCCCCACCTCCCTGGTCACCCCCAGGGCAGGCGCCACGCAGGGCCCCCTCCCACCGCCGGTCAGCACTCACCTCTGCACGGGCCGAGGTCAGACGGGCACCGTGCCCTGCGGGCAGGTTCTGAGCCCCTGGTGGGCCAAGTCCAGGATCCGGAGGGCTTTGTGCCTGGCTGGGTGTTTGAGAGCTGGACCCTTGCAGCCCCTGTTGGCCTTGCAGACGCCGAGTGGCAGGTGGGCCAGAGCAGACACGCAGGACGGGGTGTCTCCACTGCATCCCTGCCCACCTCACGTTGCGCTGGGCTCGCCTCGGGCCGGTGGGCAGGCGGTCAGAGCCTGGCGAGTCTGTCCCTGTCACCCCCCGACACGGCAGCAGCAGCGGCTGACTGGCCTTGTCACCTGTTCCCCACTGAGGGTCTGCGGCTGAGATCGGGTTTCAGGGAACCTGCAGGGCACTGTGGGGTGCTGGGCGGTGCTGGGCGGTGCTGGTGCCAGTTACTCGGCTTCACAAGGCTGCAGGCTGCATCCGCTTCGGGAAGGCCTCCTCCTCGGGGTCGCTGGGCCAGGCAACGGGGGGTGGGGCCCCGCCCTGACTGTTCAGGGACGTGGGCACGCCCACCCCCCTCCCTGCACCGGGCCTGGTGTCCTCGTCTGGAACTAGGGGTTGGGCTGCCTTGTCCGTCCAGGCCCTTCCAGCCCCATCAGGCCATTGGGGACCCCACACCCCTTTGCTCCCCCTCTGCCCCTCCGTCCTGGGTGCCGGGCACCCCCCCCCCCCCCCGCCCACGGCTGCCCACGCACCAAGAGAATCGGACGCTGGCGCTGTTCCGGGGCAGCTCAGGGCGGCTGAGCGGGGATCTGCGTGCTCTGGGCTGGCTAACGCGACAAGCACAGCCGTCAGCGCGGTCATGATGCGATTACACGGCTAATCAGCTCAGCGCATCCTCCACCACCCGCAGCCCCCGCCTCGCTGAGGGGTCTGCGTGGCCTGTGCCCAGGATTTCACCCCTAATGAGCGGGGCTCTGCTCTCCTGGAGGCAGCCCCGAGGGAGGCCCGTGACCCAGCTGCTCTGGTGACTGAGGTGTGGGTCGAGTGGCCGGGGGCCTCTGCCCATCGCCCTGCCGGCTGGGAGGCGATCCCAGGCCTGTTCCAGGCTGCCTGTGGAGAAAGGCAGCGCTCTTGGTTTCCGTGGTGATGGCCTGCAAACGCCCTCCCGGGCTCCGGGCACCTGCCTGGAGGGGGTGGGGTCTGGTAGCTGAGAGGGATGAGGGGGGAAGCTCTGCTTCCCCTCCCCCAGGGCCCCGCCGCGCGTCTGATTGGCAGCAGGAGCTCACGGTCTGAAATGCGCCAGCGCCCGGCTCTGACCTGGGAAGGTGAGGGGCGGCAATTTCGCAGCAAGAGACAGACGTGTAACGGGGGGGGGGGGGGGGGGGGTTCTGTGTGCGGAGAGGAGGCGCTGGGCTCATGGCTCGGGCAGAGTCGGGGGAGCCCCGTGACCATGGACAGCGTGACCATTGGCCAGAGTGGGGACGGCCCGCGATGCGCTCCCAGTGAGGGCCCGGGCGATGGCCGTGGTGGGCGGCCCCTGCTCTGGGTGGCCCCCAGGGAGACCTGCCACCAGTGTCTGCAGAGGCCTGTGCCCACACTCAGTGACACAGCACCAGCCCCGCCAGTCTCCCTGCCCTGCAGGGACACAGATGCTGCAAGAGCGGGGCCTCGGTCCCACCTGCCGCCCACACCCGGCGCGTGGTCCCACGCAGGGCTGCCACCCAGAGGCTGAGGCCCCCCTCGCCCTCAGGTTCCCCAGAGCCCTCGGTGGGCTCTGGGGTCCCTGGGCCGCCTGCCTGAGATAGATACAGCCTGCAGCCCGCACTACCGTCAGCTGCTGAGTACCCAGCAGCCCCAAATTGAGCAGCTAGAAACAATGCAGATTTACCGTCTCACAGGCTCTGGGGTCCGGAATCCAGGCGCAGCTTAACCAGGTGCCTCTGGGTCAGGGTCTCTCGCGGCTGCAGTCAAGGTGTCAGCTGGGCTGGGGGAGAAGGGTGCACCAGGGGCCCCTGAGATGGTGCAGGGAGGTGGGTGCAGGGCTCAGGTGACGAGGGGGCTGGTGGAGACGGGGCTCTTCCCGTGTCCCTGCCTGGCACCATCTCCTCCAGGCACAGGTGGACTTGTCCTCACAGAGGGACAGTGCTTTGTCCAGCCTCTGCTTGGCCTCACCCTGTGGAAACAGGAGGGCGGGCTGAGGTGGGAGAGGCGGGGACTCCTCTCTGGGAACCCAGTGGGATGCGTCACTGTCACTCACAGTGGACCTTCCTTCCTCCCTCCCTCCCTCCCCCCACGCCCTCCCCACGTGTCCCCTTCCTCCTTGTGGTCCTTCCTCAGCATCGAAGGATGAGGCCTGGGCTGGACTCCACTACTGCACGAAGTGGACAGAACCCTGCCCCAATCCTGCCCCCACCTCAATTTGCAGAGTGACCTTGGGTAAGTCACTTCCCTTCAAGGACCCTCAGTGTTCCCATCTCCCGTGGGCGATGGGACGAGATTTTGTCTTCTCTCCTTTAATCTTGGAGCCATAGAGATCCAGGGCCAGGGGGTGATCAGCTGGTCACCATTCATTCATTTATTCACTCATCAAACATTCACTGTACCTCTCCTGTAGTGAGGAGAACGGTGGCCCCCAGACACCTCTGTCCATGTCACCCAATCCTCAGAACCCATGAATGTGAACTTATTTGGGGAAAGGATCTTTGTAGAGGTAATTAAGGCCAGGATCATCGAGACACTAAATCCAACAAGTGTGCTTGTAAGAGACATACACGGAGGAGGGGGCCGTGGAAAGATTGAGGCAGAGATGGCAGGGGTGCAGCCAGAAGCCACAGAAGAGGCTGGCAGAGGCAGGAAGGCTCCTCTCCTATAACCTCTGGAGGGAGCATGGCCCTGCTGACACCTGGAGTTTGGTCTCCTGCCTCCTGAACTGTGAAGGAATAACTTTCTGCTGTTTCACGTTCCCTAGGTTGTGGTCGTGGGTTACGGCGGCCCCAGGAGACACGCAGCTTCTGTGTGCACTGCTCACTGACAGGAGACAAAGACCACAGGGACAGCTATCCTGGGAAGGGAAGGCGGGCTGGGGGCCGGGGGCATGAGGAGTCGGGGGCTCCTCTGCCTCTCCCCTCGTCCCGAGGCCCCGCGGGATCAGCCATCCGTCAGCTCACTGCAGTTATGCTTAAGGCTTGGGGAGGACGACCTCCCATTTCAGCAATGATCTGCTCTCGGATATTATGAGGAACGGGCTGCCAGGCCCTGGGAAACGTCCTCTAATGGACACAGCATCAATCCTCACGGCCGCGTGGCCGCGCATCAGGCTGGAGGCTCTCCAAGTTTGCACATCACAAGGAATTTAAGCAAGACCCCAGTTAAGTGGCTTACGATAAAAATAGCCAACATGTTCTGAATGCAAGATGTGAGCTCATCAAGGAAAGAGACACTTAGTTCTCTTTGAGAGGAAATACCCAGAGTCAGATTTAACACCAGACTACTTCCTGTAACTTCTGCGCAATTTTGCAAAGCGTTATTTGCACAGTTAACGGGCAGGAGTTGATGGGTGGAGTGAGGTTGCTCTCAGCGGAACGGGGGACGCTGGTGGTGGAGCCACAGATGGAGTGCGTGGAGCTTGGGGCCCCTGGGCTCGCCCCGGGTGGGCGAGGCTGCGGGAGAAGGGCCACCTCCGGGGGCTGCACGAGGAAGGGCTTCTCCACCCCGGGTGCAGGTGGAGGCTTTGGCGGGTTGGGGGGCAAGGACCACAGAGGCCGAGTCCAGGGACACGGCCCCCAGGCCGGGCCATCTGCCCTCCCAGTGCCTGCCAGGAGTCTCACCTCGCAGCTGTCAGTTACCTGAGAATCCACGCACCCTCGCTTCCCAGGATGTTCTGTTTGCCAAAACCCTCTCCTATCTTTTCTTTTACTTGCTCCCCACACGTCCAGTGACAGACGTCCTATTCTCTCCTTTCTGCAGAAGGACTGTGGTGGCAACTACCAGGAACAGAAAGCCAGACCAACATGCTACCCAAAGTGGGGTCCGGCTGCTCGCCGATCTAAAGCCAATCCTCGAGAGGCAAAGCTGGTTGAAAGGAAAATTTGCTTTATTCCGGAGGCCGGCAACAAGAGGGGAGGGAGGACTTGTATCCAAAGGCCAAGTCCCCCCTGAAGATCAGTGGGCAAGAGGTTGTTTTTTTTTTTTTGCGGTACGCGGGCCTCCCACTGTTGTGGCCGCTCCCGTCGCGGAGCACAGGCTCCGGACACGCAGGCCCAGCGGCCATGGCTCACGGGCCCAGCCGCTCCGCGGCATGTGGGATCTTCCCTGACCGGGGCACGAACCCGCGTCCCCTGCATCGGCAGGCGGACTCTCACCCACTGCACCACCAGGGAAGCCCCGGGCAGAGCTTTTAAAGGGGAGTTTCAGGGGTGTATAAGGGGAGGGAGGGGGCTACGTGCAGAACAGCACAGTCAGCTCTGACAGTCACCTTGAAATCGGTCATCGGTGGTCTGACCAGCGTCATCTTGATTGTTTAAGTGCAGTTAGTCTTCAGGTCCAGGGTCGGTTTGTTCCCGTTTCTTTGAGACCAGCTCTCGAAATTGTGGCAGCTTATGTCATGGCTAGAGGCTGACCATCGTGCAGTTAACTTCTTCCTGGTGGCGGTTTCGGCATCTACAAAACAGCTCACAGGACGTGGCTCAGAGCAGTATCTCCAGCCCTTGAGGAGGATCTAAAAGTCCTTGACTCTGCTCTGAACTATTAGTATTCTGTCCTGTCTCACTGTTTTCCTTTGCTTCTGCATTTTCCCACTTCGCTGATTAAACTTATTCTTTGTCTAAAGTTTTTCTACAGACAAAAGGCAGGTGGAGGACCTGGGGGGCAGGGGGTGGGGGAAGGGCCATAGGGTCCTGCTCTGTTTCAGAGGACTCAGCGGGGCAGTTCCCTGTCTCACGGAGGCACGCTGCTGCAGGCGCTTCCCGAAGACGTCCAGGTCTTTATCCTCGGAACCTGTGAATGCCGTCTTACCTGGAAAAAGGGACTTCGCAGATGGGAGTAAGTCAAGGGTCTTGAGATGGGGAGGTTCTCCTGGATGACTCAGGGGAGCCGGAAATGTAATCACATGTCTCCTTACGAGAAGGAGGCGGAGGAGATATGACAAGAGGAGGGAAGAGAGAAGGAGATGTGACCATAGAGGAGAAGTTGGAGTGATGCAGCCACGAACGAGCCAGGGAATGAAGGCAGCCACGGGACGCTGGAGAAGGCAAGGAAGGGATTCTCCCCAAGGGCCTCCAGAGGAGGCACAGCCCTGCCAACACCTTGGTTTCAGCCTAATGAAACCCATTTCAACTTCTGATGTCCAGACTTCTGAGGGAATACATTCCGACTGTTTTAAGCCAGCCAATTAGTGGTAATTTTTATACAGCATCAACAGGAAACTAAGACACTCCTGAAACAAGAAGTATGGAGACGGGCATCACTGGCGCTGAGAAAGAGGCAATGATGTCCTCAAGGACATAGGCTCCTCTCCTTTCCCTCAACCATCCTTGAATGTTGGCTATTTGTCCTTTGGCTTGTCGCCTCATGGACATAAACTGGTTGCCATAGCTCCAGGCATCACATCTTCACTTGACAGCATCTAAAGCAGGAAGAGATGAAAGTTGGGGTGGGAGGGGTGGCTTCTCCTTATGTGGTCCTGTCTTTCATCAAAAAGGAAAATCTCTTCCAGAAGCCACTCAGTGTACTTCCTAGGCTGGTCCAACCAAGGGCACATGGCTACTCTGGGCCAGTTGATCGCAAAGGGAATAGACAGCTCTGATTGGCTTAGACCAATCCCAAGTCACGTCCAGGCCGGGCACAGTCTCCCCTGCACAAGCGGGCTCTGTTGGCAAGTTGACGAGGGGACGCGTCTGGGTGTTCAGCCTATGTCAGAGAGTTAGCAGTGGGGTGGGCTCAGGCCGTGGCCTCCTGGGTCCCCCCACCCAGCTGCCTCCCTAGGGCACCCCCTACTGCCTGTCTCTGGAGGGGTCACCACCCTGCCTTGGCAGGACAGCGACACCCGCCTAATGTCACACACCCAGCAGGCAGGCCCTCTGCCCACAGGGACCTGGCTGCCCACGCCTCCCTGAGGGTCTCCCTTCCGTGGCTCCTGCGTCCTCCCCTCAACTGACAAGTCTGTTTCGGCCTGGAAAGAAACCGAGGCCTGTCATGTTAACATTAACCCAGCAGGACTCCGTGCCCCTCTCACCCCCTTCCTCCCCTCCTGGGGGCTTCCCAGGCATCTCCAGGCTCTGGACCTCCTGGCTCTGCCTCTTGTCCATGTCGGCCGCCTTACCAGCCCTGACCCGAAGGACTCCTTCCTCCAGGCTGCCGGGTGGCTCCTGCCAAGGTCAGTGTGACCCAGCCCTCCTTGGCCTGAAGACCCATGTCCTCATGACCACAACCCCCGCTGCCCGGAAAAGACAGACAGGCCCCCGGGGACCCTGTGCTCATGGGCCGTGGGGCAGAGGAGGGCTCTCGGCAGGTTTCAGAGGAGGAGGTTACGTGGGGGCTGTGGTGGGGAGAGCCCTGGGGCTGGGGGGTAGCAGCGCCTGGTCCCACTGCCCTGAACTGGGACACTCGGTGCCCCGGGTCCTGGGCAGCCGGGGTGGCTGCCTTTCCTGCTGTTTCCTGTCCTCCCAGCCCCTGAGCCCCCAGAGTCCAACCCGCCCATGCGGCCTTGTCCCTGGAGACCCAGCTGGCTTGCCCCGTCCTGGACAGTCCCTCTGGGCCTCCCCCGGGGCCCGAGGTGCCTGCCCACGTAGGACTCACTCGCTGGGTGGCCCCCTTCCTCCTCACGGTACCCCTGTCCCGAGAGCCCCTCCAGGGCCCAGGCCGGCCCCCACCTTGACCGGGGCCCTTCGGTGAACAAATGGGCAAGTGATGAGCTCCTCCCCCACCGCTGTCAGGGCCTCCTCTGGCCTCTGCACACCCAGGGCCCCAGCCCCTCGGCGCACCTCTGCCCGTCCGGGAGGATTCCCAGGTCTGTGGGAAGGGGCCGCCTGGGAGCCCAGGGTGAGGGCTTCTGCTCCCCTGCCCGTGCCCACCGTGGAAGTCTTTTTGGGCGCCGGCCAGTCTCCGCCAAGCCTCAAACTCGGGAGCTGCTGAAACCATCCTCTGCTGTCACGGGCCTCTCGCCGCCACTTCTACAAATGTGTCCTGTGTCCCCCTCCCGGGTTCTTACGATGCCCTTGGTGTTCGGCCGTCCACCAGTCCAGTCTGGCTGCGGTTCAAAAGCCTGGCAGGGCTGAAGGGGCCCCTTGGACTTGGACCCGGCAGGGGTGAGCCACAGCTAGCTCTGCACGGGGCCTCCCCAGGCCCCTCGGGGTGAGCTGTCCTGGGGGGCATTTCCTGCTCTCCTCAGACCCCCTGGGCAGGGGCCATGTCCACAGCGGGGCCCTTGCTGGGGCTCTAGTGCATGGCAGCTCTTTGAGCCCGGTGCCCTTCCTAGTGTTATTTTTATTTATGTACCTGAATCCTCCAAACAGCTGCTTTACTGAGATTCATCCATCACGAGGCTTAATTAAAACAACGCCGAGCGTCTAACTCAGCGTGCGTCACTAAGGCAAATGTTTGTTTTGCCGCAGTCAGTTAGGGCTGTGTGCGGGGGGGGGGGGGGGGGGGGATCTGTGCGCCCGGGGCCGGGGGGGAGGGATCAACCCCTGGCAAGGAGGGCGAGCGACCCGGACCCCCCTGCACTCCCTGGGGTGCACCGATGGGGGGCTGCTGAGAGGGCAGGAGGAGCTGGGAGGGGGCATTTCTCAGCCTGCGTGGGGCGGGCCCTTGCCTGCAGCGTCTGGAGGGCAGAGGGAGGGCCCTGGTGGGGAGGGGGCTGCAGGGTCCTGACACTGGTTCATCCCCCATCCACTCTCAGCATCTGAACTGGAAATCCGAGTCCCACTCCCCAGGGGTTGGGGCTTCTGCTGACCTCAAGCAAGGGCACAGATAGATTCCCCAGACAGGACATGGGACAGGCATGGAGAGGACCCCGTGGAGGAGGACGGCTGAAGGGGAGGGGCGTGGCCAGCGGGGTGGTGGTGGGGCCTCCCCAGGGGTCTGCAGGAGAAGAGTTGAGCCCCCTGCAGATTCCTGCAGCCGCTGCTACAAATTACAACTAGCTGCCTGCCTTAAAGCAGCACGACATTCACACCTCCTGGTCTGGAGGTCAGAGGTCTGACACAGGTCTCGCTGGCTTAAGGTCAGGGTGTGGGCCGAGCGGGCTCCTTCCAGAGGCTCCAGGGGAGAACAGTTTCAGGCCTTTTCCAGATTCTAGAAGCCACAGGCATCCCTGGCTGGAGGGCCAGCCTTCCTCTGCCATCAGCGAGGCACCAGGCCGCTCCCTCTCCCCTCCATCCTGCCCTTGCCACTCTTTCCTGCTCCGACCCTCCTCCTATAAGGACCCTCGTGAGCACCCACTCCCACAGACCAGCACAGTCTCCCACCATCGGGTCCTTAATCACACCTGCGAGTCTGCAGGTCCCATAGCGACAGGTGGCAGGTATGAGGACGTTGACGTCTCTGGGGGCCAGGAATCCGCTGCATCCCCCGAGGTGAAAGGCTGTGGTTGACGGAGAGGAGGGTCCAGCCCAGAGCGTTTCTGAGGGAGGAGAGCAGGGTCTCAGGGCAGCCTGGCTGTGAGGGGGTCAGGGCACCCGCCCGGGAAGGGCTGCGGAGGGCGGGTGCCCGGGAGAGGGTACAGACCCAGGCCTTAAGGTGACGGGGACACAGGTGGCACCAGGCTTGGAGTTAACTGTTCCTGAAGGGGCAGTGTGGCTGGATGGGGCAGGGGTGGGGCTGGCGGTGCTAGAGCCCTGATGGTCACAGTCAAGCTCAGGGAGGCCCCGGGGCCCAGTGGGTCCTGGTGTTGGCTGGAAGCAACACCGGGGGGCAGAGCCCCAATTCCCAGTCTGTGCATGCTGCCCGGGATGGCCAGGGGCTGGAGCCCCTCCGAGCCTCCCAGCCTGTCCCAGTTCATGCCAGGTCAGGGGCCCAGCACCCTAGGACCACTAGCAGTTATGGGGCAGAGGAGCCTGGGGTCCCTCTCCTTACAGGACAGGGGGACGGGGTGCAGGAGGAGCCTGGGGCCCCCCTTACAGGACAGGGGGACGGGGTGCAGGAGGAGCCTGGGGCCCCCCTTACAGGACAGGGTGCAGGAGGAGCCTGGGGCCCCCCCTTACAGGACAGGGGGACGGGGTGCAGGAGGAGCCTGGGGCCCCCCTTACAGAACAGGGGGACGGGGTGCAGGAGGAGCCTGGGGCCCCCCTTACAGGACAGGGGGACGGGGTGCAGGAGGAGCCTGGGGCCCCCTTACAGGACAGGGGGACGGGGTGCAGGAGGAGCCTGGGGCCCCCTTACAGGACAGGGGGATGGGGGTGAGCAGTTGCTGGAGCAGCAGGGGTCAAGGAGGCCAGAGGGCACCAGGGCCATGGGTGACCCAGAGCCATGTCGGAGGCATCCCAGCAGCGTGCAGGAAGATGGGGCCATCCACTGGGTCCAGAGCCAAGAGGGCCAATATGACGTGAGGGTGGACTTGAGGCTATGGGGATGCCTTCCTGGTAAAAAAGCTGGGCTGGCTCAGGGCAGTGAGGAAGAAAGGAGGTGACCTCAGCCCGAGTGGACAGGGAAACGGGGCTGGCTTGGGATCAGCTGTGAGAGCCAGAGCAGGGGTCCCCCCGCCCCCAGGAGCGGGGCAGGGGAAGCGGGAGGCATAACCTTTCTGGACACCAGGATGTGGCTTTACTTGTGTTAATCAGCCTCCTTTGATTTGCCTGAGATGTCCCGGCGACTTAGTACCCTGGCCGTCTCTGATCTGCCCTCCCACCTGACCCTGCAGGACGGGCCCCTAGTGAGATGCAGGCCTTCCCAGGGAGATCCCCGAAGCTGGTTCCTTCTGGTGGGTTCCACCTCCCCAGCTGCCTGGACTTGGGGTCCCCAACCCTCTCACTCACGTGGTTCTATTCTCACCATCACCCACATCCCATCTGAGACTGACTGTCTGCTTCTGAGCCAGGCCCCCCACCAGGGCTAAGTCCCCCGGGGTGGAGTGGGGCTACAGGAAGCTCCCCCTGCCACAGTCTCGGGAACTCAACCTCCCCTTTGCTGGCGGACTTTTCCCTCTCACCCAGAAGTCACTTCCCTTTGTGCCTGGCCCGGTCCTGTGTGAACCTCTGTCCTGTATGAAACTCTGTCCCATGTGGCCCTGTCTCTACCCCTGTGACACTGCAGGCGGGGCCCCCAGCCCGGCCCCTCACCCTCACTCTCCCCAGAAGGTCCGGAGCCAGGTGACCTGGGCGAGGACCATCCCTGGGGCAGCCCAAGTGCTCACTGAGGCAGGGGACACAGCATGCCAGTTTCTCCTCTGACCCTCAGCTTCCCCGACCTCCCGTTAGGACCAGGAACGGCCTGCCCCACGGGGCTGCTGTCGGGCCCCAGGGGTGGTGGATACGGAGCCCAGAGCCCGGGCTGGGTTTGGGGGACTCAGGACCCCCTGGGCTGCTCTCGGTGTAAAAACTGCCTCATTCACCATCCCAATGGGACCCTGGGGAGTGACGGAGGTGCTGACAATAGCTCTGCCAGCCACAGGAACCCTCTGGGACTGTCCCAGCCAACCGGGGTGCTTGGTGATCACTTGGCAACTTGGGGTGTCTTTCTTCTGCCTAGGGGTATTCTCCCAGCGCCTCCTTCCACTCCTCCAGCCTCGTCTGTATGGCTGTGGGTCCCTCCTCCCCCACCACAGGCCCCCCATTCTTTGTGTGCTGTCCACGGCCCCCACACACCCCCATCCCCAGCTGCACTCCTCCCCCCCCACAGGCCCCCCATTCTTTGTGTGCTGTCCACGGCCCCCACACACCCCCACCCCCAGCTGCACCTCTGGGCACTTGGGACCCCTTCTCCCCACTTCCAGGCCCTCCTCCACCTCTGCTGGTGTCGATTCAGCACCGACACCAGATCACATCCCTGCTCCCCCAGGAGCCTTCCTGGCTAGCGCTGGCCATCCACAGGGACCCTTCCTTCCTCTGTCTGCGTGGACCACTCATGGACACTCACCGCCTGGGTCTTGGTACCCGGACTCTGCTGCTGGTGATGACGTCATGGGAGGTGGTTACCAGGCAACCAGCCTCTGCAGTCAGGGGAGTCTGCCCTGTGATTTGAAGGGCCCTGCCAATTTCTTAAAATATCAGAGTCAGAGCACATTTAGTCCCAGAGAAGAGAAGAAAATCCAGCCAGGCTCATGTCGCTGGCAAACTCCCCTTCTCTGCCCTCTGACTGCATGGGATTTCCAAGAGGCGACCATGTGAGACTAACCTCATTTTCTTTTCTTGTCACGGTCCTTAGCCTCGTGGACGAGGTGCCCGTTATTGTGGTGATTTTGTCTGTTACAGAGAATTGTAGACAAAGGGAGCTGGTGTGACCCTGGAGGGAGGATGCCAGTGGAGTCCCACCGACCCTTGACATCAGTCCCGTGTTGTTGAATATTCTTATCAATGAGTTATATGAAAAAATAAAAGACCTGCCTGTCAGACTGGTGCTGAAACAAAGGATGGGAAGTACATCGTAGGGAAGAGTCACAATTCAGAATCATCCCAATGGGGAGATGACTTAAGATTTAAAGAGAAATTTTAAACAGGTCCCAAACAGCGCGATCCATAAAGAATAAAATTGATCAGTTGGACTTCCCTGGTGGCGCAGTGGTTAAGAATCCGCCTGCCAATTCAGGGGACCACGGGTTCGAGCCCTGGTCCGGGAAGATCTCACATGCCAAGGAGCCACTAAGCCCTTGCGCCACAACTACTGAAGCCCACGCGCCTAGAGCCCGTGCTCCACAACAAGAGAAGCCACCGCAATGAGAAGCCCGTGCACCACAACAAAGAGGAGCCCCCACTCGCCACAACTAGAGAAAAGCCCGTGCGCAGCAACGAAGACCCAACGCAGCCAAAAATAAATAAATAAATAATTGATTTTTATTATATAAATAATTGATCGATTGGACCACATTAAAATTGAGAACTTCTGTTCATCAGAGGCACAATTAAGGGTGAGAAAAGATCAACCAAAAGGGGGTGTTTGCAGTACACGTCTCTGACAAAAGACAAAGGTTTTTCATCCAGATTAAAAAAAACTCCAGCACATCCATTTTTTAAGAAGAGGGCGAGGCAAGTGGATGAAACATAGGCAAAATATTTGGGCTGATATTTCATAAAATGCCCATGAAGTGTATGCAAAATGCAGTGCTCGCTTCCGTCAGCAGGGAGACGCAGGTCCCAGCCATGATGGGACACCCCCTCCAAATGAATTTTGGCCAAAATGAACAAGAGAAAAGATAGATGGAGTGAGGCTGCAGGAGGGCAAAACTGGGCCGGTCCCCTCGCAGAACTGCTTGGCGGCATCTGCGAAAGCCAGACACACACACATCCTAGGACCCTGAGTAGTTTCCACCCTTAGGAACCGACCCAACAGAAATGCACACATGTTTTTTGTTTTACCAAAAAACATGTATAAGAACATTTATTGCAGTTTTCCATGGCCAGAAACGGGAAATTACCCGAAAGTCCACAGCTAGGTGACCGGGCACCAGGCTGGGGTGTGTGTAGGGTGCAGAGCTGGAAGCAGTGATCACAGGGGGACTCTTGCTGTGCTCCCCAGTGTGATTGAAGGTCACCGATGTATTGAGTGAAAGAAACCAGACATGAGAAAGTGCACACTGCACAACCCCATTACAGGAACATCAAAACCACGAGAAACCGGTTTGTGGGGTGGGAAGTCACAACCGGCTGCCTTTGAGGCTGCGGCATGAGGGGGTGTCTGGAGGTGAAGGTGTTTTCTTTCCCAGCCGGGGTTCTGGCCACGAGCGGGCTCTCTGCTGTGCAAATCCACCATCGCGTCTCATCTGTGCACTGTGTGCTTCCGCTCTGAGAAGTTCGGTGAAGGTGCACATGGCGGGTACTCTACCACCACAGATGAACAAGCACGGACTCTGCCCCACGCCATGGACAACTCCAGAACTGAACACAGTGCATGGAAAGACTGTTTTTAGACACTGGACAGCAGGCAGTGTCGGCTCTGACCCTGAGGGAGGGCAGGCTGGTGAGCGCTCTGTTTTTGGCTCTCTTGCTGAATTGAGGAGGCATGACTGGGGTCCAGGGAGGTGGAGAGGCTAGAATCCATGGGGAATAGTGCCAGAGATGTAGGGCTGCACTGTGGGGCAGCTCTAGAAATCTGTCTAGGGGACATATGAGTTTTGACCAGCCAGAGAGAGGAACCTTTTTTTTTTTTTAATTTATTTATTCACTTATTTATTTTTGGCTGTGTTGGGTCTTCGTTGCTGTGCGTGGGCTTTGTCTAGTTGCGGTGAGCGGGGGCTACTCTTCACTGCGGTGCGCAGGCTTCTCATTGCGGTGGCTTCTCTTGTTGCGGAGCATGGGCTCTAGGTGCGCGGGCTTCAGTAGTTGTGGCACACGAGCTTCAGTAGTTGTGGCTCATGGGCTCTAGAGCACAGGCTCAGTAGTTGCGGCACATGGGCTCAGTAGTTGTGGCTCACGGGCTGTAGAGCACAGGCTCGGTAGTTGTGGCGCACGGGCTTAGTTGCTCCGCGGCATGTGGGATCTTCCCGGACCAGGGATCGAACCCATGTCCCCCTGCATTGGCAGGTGGATTCTTAACCACTGTGCCACCAGGGAAGCCCCAGAGAGAGGAAACCTTTTAAACACTTGTATTCATCAGCTTGGGCTGCCACAACAAAATACCACGGACTGAGAGGCTTAGACCATAGATATTTGTTTCTCACAGTTCTAGAGGCAGGAAGTCCGAGATCAAGGTGCCAACACAGTGGGGCTCTGGTGAGGACGCTCTCCCTGGCTCTCAGGATGTTGGCTTCTTGCTGTGTCCTCACATGGTGAACAGAGAAGACAAGCTCTCTCTTCCTCTTTCATAAGGTCATAGTCCTATTGGATCAGGTCCCCACCCTATGACCTCATTTAATTTTAATCACCTGCTAAAGAACCTATCCCCAGCTATGTCAAACTGGGGCTTCACCCTATAAATCTTGGAGGAAGACCAATTCAGGCCATAACAACACCCCAGGCACTGAGTAGAGAGCACAGAAGGGCCATAACCTCAGTAGGGGAGCTAAATCAGCCCCGGATGAAAGGCTACTCTGATCCATCATTAACAAAGATCTAAAACGAGCCTCAAAGCTCTGAGTGTGGCAGCAGCCAAGTAAGTTCCTATCAGACTGACTCTTCTGAAGGTAACAAGTATAAACACTGGACTTAGAAAAAGATAATAAAACAACCAGCTGAAGACCCTGGAGGACAACCCAGAGCAGGCAGGCTCTGGGAGGGAGTCACTCTTAGACTAGACTGAGGAAGTTCTCCACTTCAACAGCACCCAGCCTGAGGGCAGCCCCGAGTCTACACCATGCAGGTCACGGAATAACCCCAGAGTCCAATACAAACGCACAGTCTTTACGGCTTGAAGACCAGAGCGCGAGGTTTAGGGCAACCTCAGCCACAGAAAGGTAAGGGAGGATCCCAGAAAGGGGTAGATTCCAAAGTCTGTGTATAAATTCTGTGCCAATTTCTGCGTGACCCCTGAACCACACACGAGCAGGGCAGACTCCAAGCAGCCCAGCCCAGGCCAAAAAACTCATCTGAGGTTTGAGCTGCATCCTAAAGATGTTTCCGTTCGAATCCTATCCGACAAATTGCCTATTAAAACAATGAAAATTAAAGCCCTTCAATCCAGAGCTTCCACAGGTTACATTTACAAAGTCCAGGATATAATTCCAAATTACTCAACATCTAAAGAAAGAAGAAAATATGGCCCATTCTCAAGAAAAGAGGACAATCCATGGAGTCTAACCCCAAGACGACCAAGACGGTGAAGCAGGCGAGGATTTTCAAGTTGCATGGTTACTGCCCCCAAAGAGATAAAAGAAAATATGCTCACAATGAATAAAGAGACTGGATACCACAGTAGAAAAATAGAAACTGTGAGAAAGGACCTAATGGAAATTCTAGGACTGACAAGTGTGAATCTGAAATTTAAAAGTTTGCTGGATGGGCTTAACAGCAGGACCGAAACCACAATGAAAAGTCAGTGAACTTGAAGAGAACTCAATAAAGATGATCCCTTTTGAAGATGGAGGAAAGGAAGAGAAAAAAAACAATACAAGGAAGAGTGCTTCAGGCACCCATAGAATAATATCAAGGGTCTGACATATGTGATATTGGAGTGCTAGAAGGACAGGAGAGACAGAAAACAAAGAAAACATTAAAAATTTTTTATTGTATGTTTAGACGTCATGGCTAAAAAATGACCTGAGTTTGACAAAATACACAATTTATAGATTTCAAGAGCTCAGAAAACCCACATCCATATAAGTGCAGGGAAAATATGCCAAGCACCTTATAGTCAAGTTGATGTTAACCAAAGGCAAAGAGAAAATCTTGAAAACAGCCCCTGAAAATGACACGCTACGCATAGGGGAGCAGAGAACTGAGTAACGGTTTACTTCTTACGAGAAAGGAAGGGAACTGGAGACGGTGGAAAATATTTTTAATGTGAAAAAGAACCCTATAAACAGCAAAAGTCTTCTTAAAGAATGAAGGTGAAAGAAAGAAATTTTCAGATAAAAGAAAACAAAAAGAATTTCTGGCCAACAAATAAAAGGAAGTTCTTCAAATGGATAGGAAATGACAGTGCACGGAAACCTGGAACTTTAGTTCCAAGGGATAGAGTTTCATGATAGATATGTGATAAATAAAAAATACCACCTGGGGGACTTCCCTGGAGGTCCAGTGTTTAGGACTTTGCCTTCCAATGCAGAGGGCGCGGGTTTGATCCCTGGTTGGGGAGCTGAGATCCCACATGCCTTGCAGCCAGAAAACCAAAACATAAAACAGAAGCGATATTGTAACAAATTCAATAAAGACCTTAACAATGGTCCACATCAAAAAAAAATCTTAAACAAAAAACTACCACCTGGAGTTGAGAACACGGGGAGGGAATTTGCATGGATCCTCCTGTTACTCATCTCCCTGCAGCTGGTCTGAGCCCTGGTCTCAGCGGGGCTGGAAGAATGGGCTTCTGCCTTCTCCCCTGCCCCCAGCTGTGGTCCCTGTTCTCGGGGTGGGTCTGTGGGGCCCTGGGCACGTGGGCTCTGCCCTGTTTCTGGAGTCAGGGGCCTGGCATCGGTGGCCAGTGGGAGAGGCTTCTCTGCTCCCTGTACATCTGCTTCATTTCATAGCGCCCACACATTCTGACCAGAGACTCTTCTTCTAGAACATGCTTATAAACACCTCCCCCAACCCCACGCTCAGCTGGGTCTGGAGTTCCTTCCTTCTGCTTCCTTGACTCCTGGTGAAGTTAGGCCTCCTGTGCAGGGCCTCACCCACTTGAGGGCATCCACCCACAGGAAGCGCCAGGGAGTGGCAACCCCCCAGCAGGGCCCAGGGCAGGGAAGCAGGCATTCAGCGGCTGCCCCTCAGGGCCAAGCCGGAGCCGGACAGAGCTCTGCAGCCTCCCTCTTGGGCTCAAACCCCCAGCCATCCAGATCCCCGGGACCTGCCTGGGCCGCTGGGAGTGGGTCCTTCCTCTGCGGAGAGGTGTTGGGGGGACAGTGACAGCCAGAGCTGGTGGCCTGGGAGTGGGAGGGGCACGCATGGGGGTCCTCTCTCCTCACCCCCTTCCCAGGAAGGGCCTCTCGCCCCAGCACGTGAATATGGATTTGCGCCTAAGGACAGGAGGGGCGCTCGGCCCTAATTAGTGCGCAATGGCGGCCTCCCTCCGCCCCTGGGAGCCAGGGTCGGCATCAAAGAAGAGCAGCCGGCTAATCCTCCCCTTCCAGGAGCAGCATCTGCTCCTTCCCCTCCCCCAGCCCCCCAGCAAGGCTCTCTGACAGCAGCCGCAAGAGTCCTGGCTATTTAATTAGGACGGAAAGTTCCCCCAACCCTGGGAAATGATTTAATTTCAATATTTCCTTTGCTGAGCAAGAGATCCTCCCTCCCCCCTCCTCTAAGGCCTTTCATCTGCAGCTCAGCCCATCCCCCCTCGGGAGCTCTGCCCTCCCCTCTCATTCCGAGTCTGTGTTCAAGGGACCACTCAGGCTGGGGGTGGCGGCGTCCTTGCACGTGCCCGGCCCTCTGGCTGCTGGCCCGGCTGCATCAGCGCAGCCAGCCCAGTCTCCTGCCCAGACGCCCTGGGTCCCCCGTTCCTCCTCCTGGCACCTACTTGTGAGGAGTCTCCCCTGACCTGGCCTCGAGCAGGGCACGGCCTCTCTTCCCCGGACATAGCCTTTGCTCGATGGGCCTCTTATTACGGACTCTACTCTGGCCTGCCTTATTCTGCTTCCAGTGTCCATGTGTGTGTGCACGCACACGCACACACGTGTACATGTATGTGAGTGCACACACGTGAGGGTGTGTGCATGTGAATTTGCTGTGTACATGCCTGTGTGTGCAGGAGTGTGTGCGTGCCTGTGCACGCACATGTGTGTGAGTGTGCCCTGTGTGAGGTTGCATGTCTTGCATGTGTGCACACAAGAGCACGTGTGTGCCTGTAGGTGTGCACATGTGTTGCACGCGTGTGCATGTGTGTGACGGTGTATGCGTTACTCTGTGCGTGTGAGTGAGCTTGTGCACGTGCCCGTGTGTGTTGGAGTGTGCGCGTGTGTCTGTGCTTATGTGCATGCACATGCACGTGTGCACACTTGTGTGTGTGTGTGTGGACACGCACGTGGTGTGTGCCAGCCCAGCTGGACTGGGAGCTCCCCAAGGCCTGAGCCTGGTTTCACCCACTTCTCTTACACAACCGCACTCACGTCCTCACTGAGCCCTCCCGGGCCAGCACCAGGCCAGGTACAGCTGGGGGCAGGGCGGCCCAGGCTCTGGTTACTCTGTCCCTGGCTGTGTCCAGGTCAGTTTCCACGTCTGTACAAACACAGTGGTCCCAGCGCCTGGTGTGCAGCCGGCAGAGCGGAGGTCAGCAGGCTTTGCCGAGCCTGGGGAGTCAGCCCATCCTCCCCCTCTGCAGGGCCCCCCCCCACCCCCCGCCGTGGCCCAAGGCCCCACTTTGTGCCGGCAGCAGCTCCCCCCTCTCCCCTAGCAGGGGAGGCCCTCCAGCCCTGGAGGCAGCTAATGAGAGGTGTCAGCTGGGCGGCTCTTCCAGGGAACCCGCTGCCCTGAGCAATTTCTTAAAAGGAAAATTCTAACCTTAAAGAGTCCTTTGAACATGTCGTGAATGAACAAGGAACGCGGCGAGGCGGCCCCTCGGAATGAGGAGGGGCTAGAGATTAGAGAAAAGAGAAGATGGATGAATCCGCCCCCTGCTCCCCAGGAGCTGTTTGTCAGCCTGTCCTGGAGGCGAGGCGGGGCCCTGGGCTAACAAATTATGATCATTGTTATTCCCCCCCCACGCCCGTCCCCCCCACACCACAATACAGGCCTTTTCCAGACAAAACGCGCTCTGGCAGACAGGCGCCCACACCGTCTCCGTGGCCTCAGGTACTGATGGCACTGATCATGCTTTCCCGAGAACACGTGTGGATGGATCGCCACTACCCATGGGGTGATACACTCGGGGCACCAGGGGCCCCGCGGGCTCCCCCCAGCAGGCACCCAGTCCTCCGTCAGCCACCCGTGTTCCCAGGGTCAGTGCACTGCCTGGCCTGGCACACGGTGGTCACTTAGACACCAGATGAGAGAATGAATGAGTCGTGAGCGAACGGCTGAATGAATGCATGTGTACGTGTAATGTGTCATGGAACAGGAGCCAGGAGCCGAGGGGTGGGTACTTCCCCCGGCCTGTCAGATTCTCTGGGTTAGAATCCTGTGTTGTCGGCTGGGTGGGGCCCCCTCCGGCTTTCTCTTTCCACCCCCCTCCAGTGCCAGCCTGGCCGGTCTTGGGGTCCCCAGAGACGCATGATTCCCCCCGCGGGGCGGGGCTGGGTGAGGAGCTTGGAAAGCAAACGTGCACAGAACATGGTGAATTGCTTTCTTTCCTGTTTTATGAAATACTTCGCTAAATGCCTGCATAGTACTCTCCTGAGGGATGGAGGGAGAAAACTAGCAATTAAAGTCTTGTCATCCGACTTGTTCAGGCCGTTAAGTTGTTCAATCTTGCATATAGAATCGGCGAGTGTACTTAGCATGGAGGAGCACCTGGACACGAGGCAGGAAGTGTAAATCAGCGCGTAACGATGCACGCCTGCCCAGCCTGGCGGAGCCCCTGAGGGCGCGCCGCGCTGTGCCGGGGGAGCCAGGTCCAGGGCCCTTGGCCCACGGTGGTCCCGGGCAGAAGAGAGCACGGTGACCCTCGTGGGCTGGGAGGAGACCTCCACACCCCCTCTGCTTCCTGGAAGCTGGAAGCACATTTGGAAAGGCTGCTGGCTGGGCCACATGCTCGGACAAACACGGACGCGTCCCAGGGCTGCGTTGCCGTGGCATTCGGGCCACCTCGACCTCCCCCCCCCCCGCCCCCCCGCCCCTGTCGGGGCTGGACGGCGCTGAGATCAGGACCAGCTCCGGCGGGAGACAGGGTGGGGCGGCCGTGGCCCCGGGCTGGCGGTATTTGCACAGCCAGCCGTGTGCCTGGGGTGCTTGCTCCTTCCCAGGCAGCCTGAGCATGTCTGCAGGGTCCCGTTTGCCAGGTGAGGACAGCGGGGGGGGGCAGGAGCCCCTCTGTCGCCCCCCGCATGTCCTCTCAGCTGCTCGGGCAGGGTTGCTGCAGACCCTCCCCTGCACTTGCAGTGGGAGCCAGGCCTGTCCCCACTTTGTGTCCCTGTTTTATGGCATCTCAGGAGAAAGATAGCTCGAGCTGCAGAGGTTCATCCCCCTCTGCAAGAGGTTCATCTATTTTGACACGTGTGGTTTAGTTTCAATTATTTATCATAACACCAGGGAGGGCACTGATAAAAGCACCAAAGTGTGTTTACCCAGAGCCACACGAGGGTGACGGGTGGCACTGCACTCGGGGCTCGGCGGGGGGGCGGGGGGGAGCCAGGCAGACGGAGGCAGAGGTGGGGGAGGGAAGCAGCCCTGCGCCAGGGAAGGGGGAGTGGGGCCGGGGCAGGTCGGGGTCCAGTGGCCGCACATGGGTGATGGAAATGTTCCTCCGCACTCAGAAATGGCATCTTGTTTCAGTGCCGTATGAAGAGCTGGAGAGAAACCTGGAGCCGGTGATGTGATTTTAAGAGAATGGCCGCAGCTTTTAAACCAGCAGGAGCCAGAGGAGAGAACAGGAGTGGCCCGGCCTCCCAGGTTTGCTGAGGTTCCCCAGCCTGTGACCCGCCCTCCAGCCGCCACCTGCACCTGTCCCTCTCTCCATCCACCCACCTGTCCATCCACCTGTCTGCCTCCGCTTGTGACACCTGTGCTGCAGCCAGTCCCATGGTGGGGGGGGGGGCACTGGCGACGCAGAGGCACATCAGACCTGGCACCGCCCGGGGAGTTCTCGCCTGGGGGAGGGACGGGCACAGTTAATTACAAAGTGGCAGCCCTGCGGCCTGTGCTGTGTCCTTGGTGATGTTCTAGGACCCACTGTGTGTCAGGGCTCCTGAGACCTGGTGAAGGGTCAGTTGCCAGCTGAGGGCACCGAGGCCGGAGAGGGTGACCAGCCCAGGCTGCATGACCGGGCAGTGGAGGGGTCGGGGGCCTGTGCCCTGGTCGTCGGGCTCCACACCCCGGCGTCCGTGTCGCCGGCCCCGCCCACAGCACCGCCCTTCCTGCTGGGGTGTGGAGAGGTGCACCATCACAGCCACAGCTGGCCCTTCGCTGGGTCCCGCCCATCAGCTCTGGGTGGACACCGGCTGGAGTAAAGATAGTGGGTCTGGTGGGACCGTAAGCCAGCGCATCCCCCCTGCCCAGCTGGGTCCTTCTGCTCCGCTCTACAGAGAAGCTCAGAGGGCGATGGGCCTGCAGGGTCAGCTGGTCCAGGCGCCTCCCACTGCAGAGTAGGAAACGGAGGCAAGTTCCCGGGCTCAGGAAGCGCCGTCTCTGGCGTGGCCTGGGGAGCCGGGAGGACCCCACCAGCGTCCACCAAGACCAGCCGAGATGAATGCCTTCCCAGACAGCTACTTCAACCCTCCAGACGACAGCCACACCCTGACCCACTGGCCGAGGTGGGCCCTGCCTGCCCCTCGGATCTATGGTGGAAGGAATCGGTCCCTGAACCGCCGCCCAGTTCCGGTTCGGGATCCTGCGTGGTTCTCCGTGGACGGCAACCCACCTTTTGTTGACAGCACTGGAGTGTGAATTCCATGAATAAATCGTATTATCTCGGGGGCTTCGGGATGACAAAAACACAGAAGCCTCTCGAATCCTGAAAGGCCTGTCTCTCCTTGTCTTACCAGCTGGGGCCCGGGGAGTGGGCCCTCCTGGGAGGCTCATTTAGATTTTAATTAAACTGGCTTTCCCAAACAATTTGCAATAAATTAGCAACAACCAGGGCTGTGGCGTCCAGGCGCGGAGGCCAGCTGCACTGCAGGCTGTCACCTGGGGTCGCCTGCATGCGAGGTGGGGCACACCTCCGGACGGACTGAGGCAGCTCCAGGCCAACCGTGGTCCCCAGGTGCAGGGCTGCATCCCGCGGCCGCAGGTCTGCGAGTTCCCGGCGCCTGACTCTGCTCAGGCCCCTCGCCCGAGGGGTCCCGCCACACTCCACTAGTGGAGGGCCCCCTGGCAGCCTCGGGCCTGCATCTCACGCCCAGCCGGACACTCAGCCTGGTCCCAACTCAACTACCCCCTCCCACCTCTCATGCCACAGGTGACTCGAAGGTGGCCAGAGAGCAGTGGAGCCCAGCCTGCACGCGCGCCAGTGGCGGTCCTCCAGACACCCCCGTCCACGGCTCCCCGGACGTTCGGTGGTTTAGGAGATGAGATCGGGCCCACCATCCTCAGCCCTGACTGGATGCGTCAGGGCGCCTGCGTCACTCTCCAGAGGGCTACCTGGGGGGCTTGTGGGAAGAGAAGACTCAGGCAGGAGGGTTCAGGGCCTGCAGTGTGGGCCGCTGGAGGTCAGATACCGACTGGGCTGGGGGTCGGATGCCTGCTGGGGTGTCCTGTGGGGGTGGGGGAGCAATCCTGGGACTTAGGGCACTGAGGGCCGCAGGTCCCAGGATGCAGACCCTGGCTTCCTAAGCTGCTGGGACCCTGTAGACCCAGACTCATGCCGGGCAGAAGGCGATGGTCGAAAGCACAGTGGTGGCTTCTTGCATCCTGGCTGCCGCTAACCGCCCGTGTGCCCTGGTGAGTGCGCCCGGCTGCCTCACCCACTCCCTCCCCCAAAGCGGGACAGGGCTCGAGCTCGAGGCATGAGCTTGGTGTCAGCACGCTGCAGTCAGCAAGGTTTCTAGAGACTTCCGTGTCACTTGAGTCTGTGTTTCTAACGTTCTGAGAGTCTGGGCTCCCAAGGGCTGCAGCTACGAAGTTCCCTGATGCTGGGTTCTGGGGCGCTGCGCCCGACTGAGGGCTCACGGATCCCACGCGGGGACCCAGGCCTCCTCGTGCCTGGTGGGCAGGGAGCGCCACCCACACCCCCGCTCATCCATGGCCATCTCACACCCGCCTCGGGAGAAGGGCTGAGTCCCAGGCCACAGCCCTGGAGGCCACAGCTCCCCTGGCCTGCACAAGGCCACCCCTGGCTGTCGGGGCAGACCCTGGTGTGTGGCTTTGAAGTAACCGAGCCCGGTTAAGGGAGCGGGCGGTGTGGAGTGGCCGCGGCAGCGCTGCCTGCTGGCTGACAGTGTCGCCGACTCGGCCTGGCGCCTCTGCTCCAGCAGCTGGCCGCCCACCCACAGCGAGGCCTGCGCTCCTCGGAAGCAGCACTTCTGGGCGGCTCCAGGGCAAGGAGTCGCAGTAGGCTGGCTTTATGGAAGCGTCTCCAGGGCCCCCTCCCGCGCGGGGGAAGGACAGCTGTTTTACACGCACACTGAGCAGCACCTCAAGGGTTTTGGTGTTAATTAAGTTGGCAGGACTGTTCTTAACAAGCACCCGCCGTTAGGGAAGGTGGAAATGAAGTGTCCGGCCTCCCGATGATGCGGGAAAGGGGGTTTACGCCCCCCGAGGGCTGTCCCGTGCCTCTTGGTGCGGGGCTTAGGCGTGTTGGCATCTGTCCAGGCCAGTAAAGTAACCTCCTGAAATGGTCCAGAACGTTTAAGAGCAACCAGAGAGGACTTCCCTGGTGGCGCAGTGGTTAAGAATCCGCCTGCCAATGCAGGGGACACGGGTTCAAGCCCCGGTCTGGGAAGATCCCACATGCCGCGGAGCAACTAAGCCCGTGCGCCACAACTACTGAGCCCACGAGCCACAGCTACTGAAGCCCACGTGCCTAGAGCCCATGCTCTGCAACAAGAGAAGCCACCGCAATGAGAAGCCCACGCACCGCAACGAAGAGTAGCCCCCGCTCGCTGCAACTACAGAAAGCCACACAAAGCAACGAAGACGCAATGCAGCCAAAACTTAAAAATAAATTAACTAATTAGTTTAAAAAAAAAAAAAAGAGCAACCAGAGATGACCAAAAAAGACACCAGCTGGAGAGCAACTGGGCAGCTCTGAATGAAGGGGCTGGGGGGCTGCCAGCGCTTGGGGGGGTGGGGGCGGACAGCCTCTCGCCCCTGTCAGAGCCCCCTTCTGGGTGTGGGACCAGGGCAGGCTCTCAGACAGTGGATGTCAGCTTGGAATTCTTAATAATTTCATCCCTGGATTTGGGTTTTGTACGTGGGTCTGATGGGACAATGGAGCCTGTGGGGTGCTGGGAGCCTTGACTCCCGCGGTCCCCCCTCCCGCTGGCCTGGCCCGCTCCCTGCTTCTCAGTCTCCTGTTCCCTGCCCTGGAGCCCTAGGCCCTCCTGACTCCCCTCCAGCCCTCACACCTGGCAGCCGGTACCACTGCGGAGGGGAGGCCCGTCCTTCACGTTCACCTGTACGTTAGGCATCGGGGCTACCTTGGAGGGGAGGCCGCCGCAGCCCCTGCCCTTAGGGAGGTTGACAGTCTATAGGGGCAATTGAGCAAATCCTCACAGACACGTGCACTGAAGGGAGGGCTGGAGTCCTGGGAGAGGAGTGACAGACGATCCTGAGCGGGGCCCGGGCTCAGGATCCGGGCCACGGGGGCCTGGCGGTAGCAGATCTACTAGGAGGCACTGCTCTTGCTGCACCCAGAGGCGGTTTGACAGGGGCCATGGCCTGGGCCAAGGTCAGAAGACCTGCGCCAGGTCCAGCTGTGCCCTGACCCGCTGACTAAGGTGGCCTTCAGACCCTCCCTGCTCCTGGTCTCTGCATCTTGGACACGAGATGCTTCGACCCTGCAACTGGGAGGTCAGTCTGGGGAACAGGCGGGAGCTGGTGTTGGGAGCGGTCAGGTGGGGCCCCCGGGGGGCGTGGCCCCGGGAGGTGGGGCTCTGAGAGGTGTGGCTCCAGGAAGCCTCCACCTCGCAGCTCTTTGGTGGCCTTGAGTCTCTGGATGACCCACAGTTAGCCGGGCCCAGCTTTCCAGCCCCTGCTGAGAGCCGCTGACCCGACTGTGACGGCAGCTTGCGACAGTTAATTGAGCCCTCACCCTGGTTCTGTCTACAGGCGCCCAGCAGGACCTCGGTGCCAGCACTTGGCTTCCAGGGCAATTCTTGGCCGCTTCCAGGCCCGCAGGGGCGGCAGCTAGGCCTGGGCCAGCTCTCAGAGGCATTGTTCTGTCCGTGGGAAGAGCCTGGGGCTGCCTCACCTGCCTGGCACCCCTCCCCTCCTCCCGGCCCTCCGTGCTGGGTCACCCTTGCGGACGGGGCTCTCCGCAGGGGGGCCAGCTTGGCCGGCTGGGGTGCCCGCCCCCTCCTCGGCTTCCTGGACAGCCCGACGGCAGTAACTGAGCCTGAAAACTTGCGGTCCCGAGAGGCACGTCCAGGCACAGGTGATTGTCCCCAGCCACCTGGCAAGGGGTTTACCACCAGGCTTCTGATGGGCATCATCGGGACCCCCCCCCCAAGCTGGAGCCCTGCCCCCGGGCCCGCGAGCTGTGACCTTGACCTGCCTGCATCCCCTGAGCACTTTCTGCCCAAGTCACCAGCTGGGCGTGGCTCCAGCCCCCAGTGCTTGTAGCTTTGGTGTCACTGCAGCCCCCTGGGACCCTTGATAAGGATTGGGGGAGCACACCGAGACTGGGAGACGGGCCTCTGGGACTCCAGCCCTTGCTGCTCCGAGCCTGTGTGGCAGTGGTGGTCCTGGCCTCTGGGCCACTGGGCTGACGGCAGGTTCAGGGCGCGGCCCCTCCTCCATCCTCTGCTCGCCTCTACTGGCAGCTCCTTTCTGCAGGCTCCAGCCTGCCTGCTCTGGGGTCTGCCCTCAGGCCCCCAGGCGCTCAGACGTCTGCTGCCTCCCAGCTGGCTCTGCAGGGAAGGGGCCCCAGGGGAAAGCAAAGGGGAGGGGCAGTGCTCTCCCCGACGTCACCCCTGTTAGTCCCACCTCAGCCTCTATGGTGGCTTCAGCCCCAAGCACGACAGGCTTCCGTCAGGCAGGGGCTGAGCCAGAGGCTGGTCCCGTGACCAGGGCCAGTGCTTTCCCCCAACACTGTCCTGTCCCTCCGTGCCTGGCTGAGTGAGGAGGGGCCCTCCCTGGAGACGGCCGGGAAGATGCCCGAAGTGAGTCCCTGGCAGCACCGGCATCTGAAATCTGGAAGATTCTGCATCCTACATTCCTACCGCTGACTCCAGGAAATGGTGCGTGGGCTAAAGTGATTAATAAAAGTCACCACCCCACGAGACGGAGCTAATTGAAAAGCTCGCTTATTCCAAGTGGAAGAAATGGGATTAGAGCCTAAAATATTTGAAAATTAACTGGAAACAGGCTGCCAAGTAACTTTTCAGAATCAGCGGCTTAGGAGTTAAGCTAAGGACTTAAACTCTATGATAATCTGGCAGAATTGTCTCAGCATCTCTGGCTGCGGTCGGGGCGCGGGCAGAAGAGGGTGGGGCCGGGGCACGGGCAGAAGAGGGTGGGGCTCCTGGAAGAGCCGCTGGTAGGCTAATACGGAGGGGACTGGTCTGGCCTGGGACGCCTCCTCCCAGGACCCTCCACCCCTGTGCCCCCACCCCACCAGTCACCCCGGAACTGAGCGTTAAGAGGGAAGGTGCCCGCAGAGCGAGGTGTCATGCCCCGGGTTCTAGGTGTGAGGACCAAGGGGTCACAGCAGCTGGGGGACTTGGTTCTATGGTGGCCCTTACGACAAAAAAGCAAGAGAAAACCACAGTGCACGTGACAATGCATTAGTTCACCCACTGGGGAGTCTAGAATCCACCATGGCAGGAGGTGGCCACCCTGCAGGATGCTTGGGGCGCGGGGGCCAGCCCAGGGCTTCGCCGAGTCATCCCGAGCGCACTCAGCGGAGCTCCAGCTTCCGCAGGGGGCGGAGGGCACATCGGTGGAGCAGTTGCTCGAGGCCAGGTGCTACATTAAGGCTTGGCATGAACCCCTTTAGTTCTCGAAGCAGCCTTTTGAGGGAGGTGGAGGGTGAGCTCTCACGGAGGGACCAGGGGATGAACACCCACCTCGCCCTCCTGCCCTCCTGTCCCCTGACTGGCTGAGGACATGGGGGTCATCCACGTGGTCCATGCAGCTCAGCCTCTTGTGGGTCCAGAGAGGGGTGGAGAGAGGTAAGTGGTCTGGAGGATCACATGGAAGTCCCAGCACATCACACTATTTAAACAAGTCTCCCTTTCTCTGTTAACTGTGCATCTGACACAGCTCTACCAAGCACTAGTTTCTGTCTCTCCAGCCAAGTCCAGATGCGGCGTTCATTCTCTCTCAACATGCATCTTTTGTTCCACCAGTGCCAAAGTAGCACCTATGGGCTGGGTACTTTCCCGGGCCTGGGAATGCAGGAGACACGCAGACACGGCTATGCCTTCCTGGGGTTATGTTCTTGGCGGGGCGTGGCGGGGAGATGACAGCTCCCATCAGATAGGAGAGAATGCAGTGGAAGGAGAGGAGAGGGGAAGAGAATAGAACAGACCAGACTGTCGGGCACTAACGAACTTGATGAAGAAAAATGGGGCAGTGCAAGAATGGGCGGTGGGGCTGCCTGAGATCTGCTGGGCTGGGAACGTCTCTCTTAGGAGGTGATGTTTGAACAAAGACTGAAGAGAGGGCGGGCAACGTGTGAAAGTCTAGAGAAGAACAATGGAGAGGACAGCAAATGCAAAGGCCCTGAGGCAGGAGCTCTCATGTTCAGGGCCCAGGTGGACCCAGGGGGCTTACACAGGCTGAGTGGTGGACGCTTTGCTGGTGCATTTGGAGATGTCAACTGTGAAGCATTGAGGAAAGTGGATTTTATTCTAGATCCGAGTGAGGAGGCCTTGACTCTCATGGTGGGGAGGGGTCACTGGCAGCTGAGTGGACTCAACAGAAGTCAGGGCCCAGTGAGGACACTGCTGCTTTCATCCAGAGGAGGCGGCTGGACCCAGGGACAGTGGTGGGGCCGTTAGATTCTGGAGATATTCCTGAAAACTAGAGCCAAAAGAGCTGGCCTCCTGGGGCGGAGGGGGGGACAGTCAAAGCCTGTACTTACCCTGGGACGCCGACATGGTGCTGTTGGTGGTGACCGTGGGTGTGGACATCCTGGGTATGGGAAGAAGTCAGGAGGCCGGGGATGGGATGCACGGCCCACTCGGGCCTCTGGCAGAGAGCCCTGTCCCACTGCTGCTCTTGGTGTGCTGGCCTCCCCTCCCCCACACTCACCCTCCCCTCCAACGCATCTCAGAATCTGCCTGTGAGCTTGTCAGTTGCAGTGCTGGTTATACGTGTGTCTCTTTGGGAACTGTGTTCATGCAGGATTGCACGGATGTTCTCCACAGTGCATCACACACAGAGATCGTCCTCATCTGAACAGCGTTAATCAAAGGAGGATGGAGCCCACAGCCCCGTCTCTCATATTCACTTTCTTCTGCTGTTTTCTTTCATGTCATTTTTCTGCATTAAACAAAAACTTGTTTGCCCATCATTTGCTTGTTTATTGGCAGGCTTCCCTCCCTGCCCTGACTATAATGCAGACTCCAGCGAACGGGACCGGGTCTATCTCACTTAGGCTGCATTGCCAGGGCCTGGTAAGAGCTCTGTGGCCTCCTTACCTAGACGGGGCCTTTGACTGAGTTAATGATAGAATAAGCATCTGAGTCAGTCTGAGCCACTATAACAAAATAACACAGACTGGGTAGCTTAAGCATCAGACATTTATTTCTCTCAGCTCTGGAGGCTGGACATCCAAGATCAGGGTGCTGGCAGATTTGGTGTCTGGTGAGGACCCTTTTCTCCTGGCTTGTAGACGGCCACCTTCTTCCTGGTTCCTCACATGGTGGAGAGAGAACTCTGGCATCTTTTCCTCTCTTTATAAGGACACTAATCCCATCATGGGGCCCTACCCTCATGACCTCATCTAACCCTGATTACCTCCCAAAGGTCCCACCTCCAAGTCCCATCACATTGGGGGTCAGGACCTCAAAATAAGAATTTTGAGGGGACACAAACATTCAGTTCATAGCAGTAAGTGAATACATTGCTGTGGAGGCGATGGTACTAGGCCACGCATGTCTGAGTTGTGAATGTCTTGAAAATCATGCAGAGTTATGGAGCTAAGGGTTTGTATTTCTTTTGTTGTTGTTTTGTTCTAGCAAACAAAAAACAGCAAACACCAAACAAACAACAAGAGTCCATCATTTGTTACAATGATAGTTCTAGTAAAGTTGTCTCTCCTTTTCCTCCCCGAGGAAGAGAAGCAGACATGGGAATTCCAACTTCATGGAGAACAGGAAACACCCATGTCTCCAAATCCCCCGTCACGTGAAGATGCTCTGCCACGTGCAGTCAAGGCTGGTTGAGAAGTTGATGGAGGCCCCTGTGCTGGGGCTTCATCCTGAACCACGGAAGCTTCTGCTCACCCAGACAACTGCCCTCGTTCCTGAAAATGGTTGGTTTAAGAAGAACTCACTTCATGAAAAAATAAACAAGGACAAAAAGGAGCCAAAGCAAGACCCATTAAAAAATACTGCAGGGCTTCCCTGGTGGCGCAGTGGTTGAGAGTCCGCCTGCCGATGCAGGGGACACGGGTTCGTGCCCCGTTCCGGGAAGATCCCACATGCCGCGGAGCGGCTGGGCCCGTGAGCCATGGCCGCTGAGCCTGCGTGTCCGGAGCCTGTGCTCCGCAACGGGAGAGGCCACAACAGGGAGAGGCCCGTGTACCACACACACACAAAAAACGACCCACATGGGAAAGACCTCCCACTGGGGAAGCTGGTAAGTTTTTTTGTTCAAATTGGGAACTTAAAGATCTAAATGAAAACATCTTTTCTGTAAAACAAAAGCCGGAACGGAGGCTGCAACAAGAGACAGTCAGACAACAGGAGACGCAAACCACGCTCAGGAAAACCCGTGGAAGAACCAAAAGCATCCCAAGGTGAGGCCACAGCAGAACCCGAGAAGAGGTGGGGCTGAGGGGGCCAGGCTTGAAAAGAGCCAGGGTTTAAAGGGATGAGAGAAAAAGCATAGAAAAGGAAAACAACTCAAATAACTCAGGAACATTTGTGAAGTTAAAAAAAAAAAAAAAGAGGATTAGCTCCATGGATTGAAAGGGCACTGTGTTCCCATAGAACAGATGCACAGAATTAACACTGAGGCCCATGCGAGGATGGTGGGTCCAACCCGTGAGTTAACTCGGGTCCAGGCAAAGTATCGAGGCTCTGATGGGAGAAGGAACACGCAGGCTCAGATGTTCTACTGCGACACCTAATGTTAGGAAAGAGTGAAAGCCCGCCTGCAAAATCCCCAGGGGGAGAAGGATGAACCAGAGCTCTGGATCAGAGCAAGATGCCATAAGTACCATTGAAATTTAACCAGAGAAAAAGCATTTCAGAAAACAGCCATGAGTCAGGGACTGTAGACAAAAGTTCTCTTTAAAGAAAACGATGGAAACTGATTTGGGTCAACTCGGGGGTGACACTATGAGCAGAAGGGCTGAGCAGTGATGAAGGTGACGAGGGTGAGGACGACGGTGGGCCTTGTGCCACGGGGCGGGGCAACAGCTGGGGCTGCAGCCCAGGTCGGTGTCTGCAAACGGGGCTCGGGAACAGTGTCCTGCCCCTGCGTCTGCACCTCTCTCCGCCCCCCCAGCCCCACCCCTGCACGGGCACCCCTCTCCCTACCCTACACGTGCACCCCTTTCCCCTCCCACCCCTGCACGGGCACCCCTCTCCCCTCCCACCCCTGCACGGGCACCCCTCTCCCCACCCCTTACACGTGCACCCCTCTCCCCACGCCCTGCATGGGCACCCCTCTCCCCTCCCACCCCCTGCACGGGCATCCCTCTCCCCACCCCCTGCACAGGCACCCCTCTCCCCACCCCCTGCACGGGCACCCCTCTCCCCACCCCCTGCACAGGCACCCCTCTCCCCACCCCCTGCACGGGCACCCCTCTCCCCTCCCACCCCCTGCACGGGCATCCCTCTCCCCACCCCCTACACGTGCACCCCTCTCCCCACGCCCTGCACGGGCACCCCTCTCCCCTCCCACCCCCTGCACGAAGTCTCTTTCCCTCCCTGGAACCCATGCTGGCTGTAGGGCTTCCTCACCGATGGGCCAAGTCACCAGCTGGAGCCTGGCCTTGGGGCGTGGGAACCTCGATTCTCACCCTCCTGGCTGTGAACCCCGAGGGGAAGCTCACCCTCTAGAGCTCCTGTGGGATCAGTCCAGGCCTGAAGTGCCCTGGCCGCTCCGGCCTCACCATCTCCCCGGGGGAAACCTTCTTTGGAAATCCTTTGCCCACCCGCCTCCCTGGCTTGGGGTCTACTCTGAGCTTGGTCTAAAATGACGTCTAAGGTCCACAGGCAGCGGACCTGGCCTGGCCCCAGATTTCTCCCTACAGCCCCTGCTCAGAACACGTGGCCCGTGCAGGGTGCTCAGTCAACCCCCCTGGGTCCTGGACACTCGGGGCCGGCCTGAGGCGACTCCCACCAACTCCCAGACACAGACTTGCTGGAAAGGAGCTCACTCCTGGGGCCTGGCGAGACCCCTGGCTTGGCAGGCAGGGCTGGGGAGGGCTATGTGAGGACACAGACAAGCGAAGACCCAGCTGTCCCCTGCAGGGACCCCGCCCCCGCTGCTCCAGGCAGCCACACTTCCACGCGCTGTGGTCCAGGCCTCGGCTCCGGGGTCCCCGCCGCTGGAGCTCCTCATGCATCTCCCAGGCAACAGAGGCGCCCTCGAGGCCCCGGGCTCATGGGGGGGCCGTGGTGCCTCCACACACATCACCATGGCTTTCCACCCTCAGCTGTCAGAGAACAGGCTCCTTGTCTAAAGAACGCGACCAAGATAATTAGCCCGAACGACACAGCCCGCGTGGTGGCTGCCACGCTGACAGGAGAGGTGGCCGCCAAGAATTCCATGTCAGCCTGGGTGTCACTCACGGGCACAGACGAAAGGCAAGCTGTGTGAGGACTCAGGAGACACGCCGCCCAGGTGGTTCTCCAGAGGATTGAGGGAAAATAGACACTCCAAATAGCCTGTCCAGCCTCTGCTAGCTGAGCCCTGGCATCTCAATAATGATAACACAAAGAACGATGACGGGCCCTGATGGGGCGCCCCACCCCCGGGCATGCACAGTGAGTGTAGAAGGGGAGGGTGTGAATTCTATCCCTGCCAATGAAAGAAAGGAGCTGGGGGTTAAGCGGCCCAAGGTCCTGGGGTCCTGACAGGGGGAAGCCACGGTTCAAACCAAAGACCGTGGCCAAAGTCTGCCATGCTGCCCTGTGCCACACGGCCAGCGGCCGAGGCCACCTGCCTGTCTTCGCGGGCCGCAGGTCCAGCAGGGGTCAGCGGGGGGCTGAGCTGTGGGATCAGGCGTGGAGATGGGCACGCCCCCTGGAGGGTGGGTCACGCCCAGTGTGTCTGAGATTCTGTGCAGGGTGATGGGGACCCAGGAATGGCAGCCACAAGGCAGCTCTGGGCCCCTGTGTGGAACAAGAAAGGAAGATTCCTGACCCAGCAGGGGCCACTGGTCACCAGTGAGAGGAAGGAGGGAGCCACGGAGGATGCTGGAGATCGTGCAAAAGAAGTGGCTGACAGAAGGAGTGTCAGGAAAGGAACACAGACATGTGACTTCTGTGACACTGGGACAGGGACAGGCTGCACCAGCCGGCACAGAGGCCCTATGCGGGGAGGACCACGGGCAGCTGGTTCTGGGGACCAGGAGGTCAGGGATGAGCACTGCTGGTGTGCGTGGGAGGGGAGAGGCAGGCCCACGTGGGAGGAAGAGGGAAGGGTTAGCTAATAGTGGGAGGGGGACGTGGGGTCACAAAGGTCTTCTCCTTCAGATGCAAACAGCTCAGCTGGTCTGTGACTTGAGGGTAAAAACCGGTGAAGGAGGCATTAAAGACACAGTCAGAAAAAGGGTGCTCGTGGGGCAGGAGTCCACAGGGCGGGTGCAGGGGTGCGGGCGGGGGTGACCGAGAGCATCCGCTGGACGGAGACAGGACGGGGATTCAGGTCACATTTAAAAGTCGAGTCCGATCCTGAGACACCTAATACGCTGTGATATACGTTTAAAAACAAAGCCCTGAGGGCCGTGTTTGCACAAGAAGAACAGAGGAGTGATATTATCATCAAACATAATTCAAAGGGACTTCCCTGGTGGCGCAGTGGTTAAGAATCTGCCTGCCAATGCCGGGGACATGTGTTCGAACCCTGGTCCGGGAAGATCCCACGTGCCACGGAGCAACTAAGCCCGTGAGCCACAACTACTGAGCCCGTGCGCCTAGAGCCCACGCTCCGCAACGAGAGAAGCCACCACAATGAGAAACCTGCGCACCGCAACGAAGAGTAGCCCCCGCTCGCCGCCACTAGAGGAAGCCCGCGTGCAGCAATGAAGACCCAACATAGCACTTGAGGACACGGGGAGGGGGAAGGGTAAGCTGGGACAAAGTGAGAGAGTGGCATGGACATATATACACTACCAAGCGTACAACAGACAGCTAGTGGGAAGCAGCCGCATAGCACAGGGAGATCAGCTCGGTGCTTTGTGACCACCTAGAGGGGTGGGATAGGGAGGGTGGGAGGGAGGGAGACGCAAGAGGGAAGAGATATGGGGACATATGTATATGTATAGCTGACTCACTTTGCGATACAGCAGAAACTAACACAACATTGTAAAGAAATTATACTCCAATAAAGATGTTAAAAAAAAAAGACACAACGCAGCCAAAAATAAGTAAATAAATTTATAAAAAAGAAAATAATTCAAAGCACAAATCACTCAAAGAAATAAACAGACCAATATACGTTAAAAAGAGACATTGTACCTGGTAAAGCTGTAATGAGCTTGAGCCTTCATGTGTTCAACATCTAATATCCAAATAGATAAAGAACAACTGCGAGCTCTATAAGGAAACAACAAGGCCCGGGGGTGATGGGAAATTCAGCCTAGCAGCATTGATGTACTCCAGATCAGGTGTACAAAAATAAGTAAGAATACCAAGGGTATGACGCATCATTAATAACGAAGAATTTATAAATATGTTCTATGTAAAATTTACACCACAGTCATAAAATCCCGCTTACTTTTCCGTAAGTTGATGGAAAACAAGAAACACCTGAACAGTCACCCAATCTCATTCATTAGGGAAATATTTACAAATGTTTAAGAAATGTGCTATTGTTTGATTACCAGATGAGCAAGATTAAAAGTATCTAAGTGTCAAATGTGGTGAGAAAATGAAGAAAAAGTGCCCCCTCCTTGGGGGTGGTGTCGACCAGAGTGCTGGTCACAGATGTCCGCTCTCCCGCACGGCCATGCGACTTGCTCTGATCAGTGACAGGTGGCAGAAGTGACATGTGTCGTCTCCCTGCAGAGGCTCTAAGGGCCAGCGTGGGGTCCACTGTGCTTGCCTTTCCTCAGCCACGATGACCAGCGGTGACCCAGAGAGAGGCCGCTGCATCCTGCTGGCTCCCACCGTGGGGAGAGTGTGGAGCAGGGTGAGCCAGGCACAGGGGACTGGAAGCACAGAGGAAGAACAAGCCTTTGCCATCTCGACCTCTGAGATCTGGGGGCTGTTTGTCACCGGCAGAGCCCAGCCCTTCATGCCTAATCTGGGGATGATGGGGTAGTTCCTGTTAAAATGTGAAATGCTTCTAAAACATGACTCAACAAATCTACTTAGCAATTACTCTTAAAAATACCCAGTGCAATTCTCCTTCTGAGCAGTCGACTAACATTCCAGGCTGAGAGCAAATAGGAAAGCTGGATAAAACAAAAGTCATCTGTCAGAAGGTATCAGAGAGCCACGGAAGCACTGAGGACAAGAGGGACTAAAATTCCAGAGAGGGGAGACCCTCCGAGAGGTAAGATGAAGATCTTCAGCCGTGTGTCTCCTGGGGGCCTTTGCGATTCTGGACCTTGTTAGAGGCTGGGTCCAAGCAGAGCAGCAGCTCTGGGGAAAAGGGATCAAGAAGATTCGGAAGAGAGATTCAGAGACTTGAGGCGTTTGAACACACGGCCAACAAGACAGTTCGAAGTTCTGAAGCTGCCCAGAGTGGAAAGCTAAAAGATGGTCTTAAAACCTCTGAAAACAGAGCAGAACGTCCTGGAGACAATCAGTGCTGAAAGGACCGAGACCCCCGGGGCGGGAGGCTCCCAGGAGCCCACAGGCTCACCTTTGAACTCCCTAAGGGCTACGTTCCAGAGGCAGAGGTGAGCCTCGGCTCAGGTCACTGGACCTGGGTGGTCAGCGCCTACCGTCTCTGCCGGTCAGAGTGACGGTGAATGTTTTCTGGTGGAAGACGTGGATGTGCCTTCCTCAGATTGTGTTCATGCGTAATGCCCAGTGAGCAATTAAAAAGTAACTAAGTGTACGAGGAAAACCAAAACAGGACCGAAAACCAAGAAGGAAAAAAAGCAAGAACAGAATCAGGTGACTGAGCTATTGGTATTAGCAGATAAGGATTTGAAAATAACTCTGATATGTATGTTCAAGAAAATAGTGGAAATGATGGGGAAAATAGATGAGAAAAAATGAATTGATCACAGAAATAGAATCTATAAAAAGACCTAAATGGAAATTCTAAAACCGGAGAAGATCTAAAATCAAGCAATCAAAGCAACAGCATTTTAGATACAGCAGAATTCTGGGTTCAAGAACTGAATGAAAGGTGAATAGAAATGTCCAAACTGAAGCAGATGGGGAAAAAAAGCAAAGAGGAAAGACGCGAGGCATTCAGTGGAAACATCTATCCTGTGTGAATTGTAGCCCCAGAAGTAAAGGGAGAAGGGGACAAAGCCACATTTGCAGAAATGATTGAGAACTTTGCAAGACCAATGAAAGGCACCAGCCCACAGATTGAAAGAATCTCCGCAAGCCCCAAGCAGGATAAATACAGAGGAAACCACGCCTTGACCCATCAAGGTCAAACTGTGGGAAACGAGAGAAAAAGGGGAAACTGGCCGGAGAAAAACGATGCACTATCTCTAAAAAAGCAAAAATAAGATCGAGAGCTGAGTTCTCACCACAAACAAAGGACGTTAGAAGACGGTGGAATGACAGTTTTGAAGAGCTGAAATAAAAAAGAACTGCCAACCTAGAATTCTACATTGGCAAAAATACACTTCAAAAGTGAAGACATTTCAGGCAAAGAAATACTGAGAGAGTTCAAGACCACAAGACTTGAACTAAAGAAATTCTAAAATGAGGGACTTTCCTGGTGGTCCAGTGGTTAAGACTCCACGCTTCCACTGCAGGGGGTGCAGGTCCAATCCCTGGATGGGGAGCTAAGATCCCGCATGCTGCGTGGCACGGCCAAAAAGGAAGAAAGAAATTCTAAAATAAGTTCGTCAGATGCAAAGAAAATACTCCTAGCAGAAACGTGGAGCTATCAGGAAGAACGAAGAGCAAAGAAAAAGGTAAATATAAGCAGGCATTTGTGGTAATGGACTCTGGCATGTAAAGTACACGTTGAATTAATGCAGTACAACAATAAAGCAAAAGACGGGGGAGTGATGGAGTTAAAGTCTTGCGAAGAGCTAGCAGAACAGGAAATTGGCAAAGCCTCAATTCATATTGAACTGTCATGAATTAGTCAAGGATGAATGTTAAAATTGTTAGGATAACCACCTAAAAATAGTAAAGCAATGTATAACTTGTGAGTTAGAGAGGGAAAACAGGATAAGACGAATATTCCACTAATTGAAAAGGAGGCAAGAAGTGAGAGGAAAATGGAACATAAGTCAGATGGACAAATAGGAAACAAGACAACAGACAATAAACCTAAAATACAGAAAATTACCTTACATAGAATGGGCTGAATAATCAAGTGAAAAACTAGTAATGTCAGACTTCATGCAAAAAATAAAACCCTATTATAAACCACTCAAAGTAGACACTCCGTCGATAGAAGAGCACAAAAATGTTGAAAGAAAACACAAAGGAAAGGGTAGAATTGCAAGCACAACCAGAAGACAGCCTGTGGAGTCCTGTGGTTGTTAGACAAAGCCCATGCTAGGGCAGGATGCTTTGCTGGAGAGGAACACAGGCTCCTCTCAGGCTGAGGGGATCGATCCTTCAGGAAGATGGTACAACCCTAGATAAGCATCAATAACATAAAAAATAGGAAACAAAAAATGACCAAACTAAAAGAGGAGAGAAATCCAAAATCATAGCGGGAGATGTAACCCACCTCTCTCAATGGCTGATTTACTGGACAGACAAAAAATCAGAAAGGAGATCAAAGCTCTGAACAGCACCATGGACAGACCTGACCTAATTGACAGGTGATCCAGACCACTGCACCCGCCTACAGCCAGGCTCACGTCTTGTCATTAGCACGCGGATGCTCACTGGTATTGCCATGTCCCAGCCCACAGAGCAAGTCTCAGCACATTTCAAGGGACTGAAATCACTCAGGAGCATGTTCCCGGGCCACAGTGGAACTAAGCTGGAAATAAAAACATAAAAAAAATTTTTAAAAAAAGACAAAAAGGAAACAAAATAAATTTTAAAAAAAGATAAAAAAAGAAATCATAAATACAACGAGAAGATCCCCAACCACTTGGAAATTAAGCCATATACCTCTAAGTCACAGATCACAGAAGAAATCAAAGGAAATGAGAAAACAGTATGAACTGATTGCTACTGGAGCTGTAACATATCAAAGTACAAGAATATAGTTAAAGCAGTGTTCAGAGGGAAATTGATAGCCAAACATGTATATATTTAAAAAGAAGGAAAGCTGAAAATCAATTATCTAAGCTTCTATGTCAAGAAGCTGGAAAAAAGGCAAGCCTAGTGAAAGCAGAAGGAAAGAAAGAATAAAAATATGACAAGAAATCAATGAAATAGAAAACATTCATACATCAGAGAAGATCCATGAAGCCAAAATTTGTATCTTTAAAAAGATTAATAAAATGAATATACATCCAGCAAATGTGACCAAGAGGGAAAAAGAGGAGAGAAAACATAAGTAAATAAAATTAGGAATAAAAAGACGCTAATAAGATGAGCGGATACTATAAATAACTTCAAGTTAATTTCATGATTTGGATTCAATGGGCAAATCCATCCTCCAAAACAGAACTTATCAAAATTGACAGATGCTATTTGATCTGAATAGTTTGATATTTATTAAATAATTGTATCCATTATTAAAACGTTTCTCACCAAGACAACCCACGTCTCAAATGGTTACATTGGTACATTTTTTAGAAATTTAAGGGAGAAATAACAGCGGTCTTACACAAACCAATGTAGGGAATAGAAGAGGGAAGAAACACATCCAAATTCATTTTTTGAGGCTAGTATGGCCTTCCTATCAAAAGCTCACATGGACAGTAGGAGAAAGGAAAATGACAGACCAATTTCCTTCGTGAACATACGTGGGAAACTATTGGCGAATTGGATCCAGTGATATATAATAATAATCATATATTGGAATCATATGAGGTTTATGCTAGGAATGCAAAATCCATTAATATATTTCAAATTCTAACATACAAAAGAGAGACATCAGGAGATCATCTCAATACATGCAGGATTTAATAAACTCCAGCAATACGCATTCATGAGAAAACTCAGTAATTTGGAATAGATTTGATTGATTTTCCTTAAATGGATAAGAAGACTATACTAAAAACAGAGTAAACCTGAGAGTAGGAGTGGGACAAGATACACAGCATCGATATTTCTATTCACCACCTAGAGGGGTGGGATAGGGAGGGTGGGAGGGAGACGCAAGAAGGAGGGGATATGGGGATATGGGGACATATGGATACATGTAGCTGATTCACTTTGTTATACAGCAGAAACTAACACAACATTGTAAAGCAATTACACTCCAATAAAGATGTTACAAAAAATTTCTATTCAACATAATAAAGACCCAATGCAGCCACAGAAAGGCCAAATTAATCTAACCATACAAGCTTAGAATTAAGAAGTGAACTGAGCAAGGTCACCACTTTTATTTATCAGCAACAATATTTTGGCAAATAAAAATTTTAAAGCCATATTCTTTACAATAGCATTAAAAAGATCTAACACTTAGATAAGGTCCTTGTTACTTTCGCAACAAAAGATGTATAAGACTTCTGCACTGAAAATCACAAAATACTTTTAAAAGAAATTAACAAAGACCTAAATAAATGGGGAAAATACTATGTTCAGAGATCAGAAGACTATTGACACTTTTATGTCAATTCTCACAATAATGTAGAATCAATACAAATTCTGATCAAAATAAAAGGGTTTTTTTTTCATAAATTGAGAGGGTTAAACCAATCTTGAAAAAGAACAAAACTGAAGGATTTGCTCTATCAAATATCACGACCATATTGTAAAGCTACAGAAGATACTATAGCATGCATTTAGCATGAGGAAGGATTAATTTACCACTGTACCAAACTGGAGAGTCAGAAAGAGACCTCCATCTAAACAGTGCCTGAAAGCTCACTGAATAGGGGTGTGGCAGCCTTTGCAATAAATGCTACTAGATCAAGTGGTTTTATATATATATATATATATTTTTTTTTTTTGGTACGCAGGCCTCTCACTGTTGTGGCCTCTCCCGTTGCGGAGCACAGGCTGCGGACGCGCAGGCTCAGCGGCCATGGCTCACGGGCCCAACCGCTCCGCGGCATGTGGCATCTTCCCGGACCGGGGCACGAACCCGTGTCCCCTGCATCGGCAGGCGGACTCTCAACCACTGCGCCAGCAGGGAAGCCCGGCTGACTTTCATGCCAAGGCAACAACAGCAGAATCTGTAAAGATCGCGGCACATATAGATAAAGTCCGTTCTGCTTCTACAAAAAGTTAACCCCTCATTGTCAGGCCTTTGCCATCCTGATGTGCTTTTAACATGGCAACAGTCTGCTCCTAAATCAGAAATTAAATGGGTAAACGATAGCTATGAATTAAATAGTTGGGGCTATGGGAAACCCAAGACGGCCACCTGGCTCTTCCCGGCTCCCTGGAAAACACTATTTTTTATTTGGTGGGTTAAAGCCTTCCCTTGCTGCAAGGCTGATACCCTCCAATGGCAAACTGTTAGAAAAATGTGCTTTTCCACTTGGGGTACACTTACCACAATCTCCAGTGATCAAGGCACCCACGTCACTGGGCGAATCATGTAAGCCTTAACCAAAACCTCACAAACTTCTTGAAATTATCACCGTCACTATCACCCTCAACCATCAGGCAAGGTCAACAGAACTGATGGAAAAACTGGACTCAAGCAGAACCAAAGATAATTACATAGAATTGAATGAATTGATAAACATGACTATGACTTTTATGACGTTTTATCTGAAATGTTACTGGCTTTTCATCTTTGTTTTCCAGGTAAGGGAACCTTTCCCCCCTAATCTAATTATGACTTACAGCAGTTTAGTAAATTATACATTTTTAAGTAGAATTGAAGCATTTATCTTTTCTCTCTACCTGATCCCTCCAGAATTTGGAAACTCTTAGGTTCCCAGCGGCCTTTCCAGGTGAATAGGGAAGGCCACTTCCCGGCAGATATAAGGACCTCAAGATATTTTGGACTTGAAAAGAGAGGGACCCACCCAAATGTGTAGGTATTGCAGGCAGAACCTAACGGCATGGCTTGCCTGGCCTTGAGAGGCCTTTTAAAAGTTCAGCTTGAGATCCCTTATGAAAAGTTCCAGCAAAACCAAATTTTAAAAAGCCGGTTGCATCAATTACACTTACGTAAATAATCATGTTAACTTTACTGAAATCAGAGTCATTTTGCAAACGAATTAGTCTTAATTTGACTATATTTGGTGACAATAAAGATAATTCAGAGAGAAAAGTTAAGTTTCAATACTATACCTTTAGGGCTTCCCTGGTGGCACAGTAGTTAAGAATCTGCCTGCCAGTGAGGGGTACACGGGTTCGATCCCTGGTCTGGGAAGATCCCCCATGCCACGGAGCAACTAAGCCTGTGAGCCACAACTACTGAGCCCCCGTGCCACAACTACTGAAGCCCACACGCATAGAACCTGTGCTCCGCAACAAAGAGAAGCCACCACAATAAGAAGCCCGTGCACCACAGCGAAGAGTGGCCCCCGCTCGCCGCAGCTAGAGAGGGCCCACGCACAGCAGCAAAGACCCAATGCAGCCAAAAGAAAGTAAATAAATAAACTGATATTTAAAAAAATGACTATACCTTTGTGGCTATTGAGGTTTTCTATATACTGAAGTTTTGTATTTACTACCTACAATCAAGATGTCTCTTTTTTATGTCACATTATTGTGAAGTTTAAGCAAATTATTAAAAGGATGTTCTAAGTTTATTTCTGAAGCTGACCGCAGTAATGTATCTTTGGATGAAGATCAGATGCCCCATGACCTGCACCCAGGAGATTATGCAGACTGGAAAAGACATCATTTAAAAGACTCTCTCTTTGACCTAGATAGAAGGACCCTTATTAGGCACTTGTAACTAGCTCACGCACAGTGAAGTGGAAAAGGATTGACTCTTTTTTTTTTGGCCACACCGTGCATCATGTGGGATCTTAGTTCCCCAACCAAGGGTTGAACCCGGGCCCCCTGCAGTGGAAGCGTGAAGTCTTAATCACAGGGCCACCAGGGAAGTCCCTGAAAAGAATTGACTCTTGACTTCATCTTTCCCACTGAAACAGGGCCTCTGCATGGGACTGGTCTAAAGAGAGGACTGCTAACCTCAAACTCACCTTAAAACAACCCTCAAGCCAGGAGGAGAAGATGACAACAGTGGTAGACAGCTGACCCACGAATCAGGGCCAGGCCCGTTTAAGACCCGTCCTGCTGGTCCAATTAAACTGTTTGCCAAATGTTTGTCTCCCCATCAGAATTGAAAGCTGTTTTACCTCTAGCTATACTTTTGCTCCAACATTCAGGATGGAAAGAAAATTCTTTAGTAAAGTTGCCATAAAGTATAGCTACTGGGATAATCCCTTCATAATACTTATCACTGACTTTTCAGATGTTCCTAACGTGACCACTCACCCAGACCAACCTCCCTCTCAGCTAATCGTTCAGGTTCAAATTCTTCATCATATTAATATGTCCATCCCTTGTCTATACTGTTGTCAGTCCCTAGAGATGGAGCATGACTTACCCCAGGAGCCCCTCGCTCTGTCCCTTACTTAATCGAAAAAAGTCTTAAAGAGAAAAAGGTGAGTAAATTGTGCCAGCAGTGCCCTTATATATCAAATACCTAGTTGACTTTGGAAAGCCTACAAGAGAAGGGATCCATAGTTTAAAGTTGTGTTGACAAAACTCCCAATTCATGAGGCTGTCGATGAGAGCACTCTGGGAGGGACCACCTGTGCTCCCCCAGGTTTTGTCTTCACATGTGGTATTGGAACTGACCTACCTTCCCAAGGATGGGTTCATAGATGTCTTAATAGCTGACCAATAGAAGGTTTATGTTTATTAGGACATTATGTTACTTCATTGTCTATACATCAGGAAATAGATGAATCTCCTTTGTCTCTTCATTACAGAAGCAAGAGATCCATGTTAGCAAGATACCAACATACCTGGTGGCACAACCTTTTGGGCATCTTGGTTCCTAATGCAAGAATATATGTAAACAAAGATACGCTCAGAAATCTATCAGCCACCATTGGTCAAATAAATGGAAAGATTGCAGACAGCACTGTAGCACAACAGACATCCCTAAATTTCTTAGCCCGAGTAGTGTTAGATAACAGGGTTGCCTCAGGCTGTCTATTGGCTAAACAAGGAGGTACTTGTGTCGTTGTTCATAACACTCGTTGACTTATATCAGTACCTCTGGAGAAGTTGAGACACACCTAGAAAGAATTTCCCAAAGGGCAAAATGGTTACAAGATGTAAAAAAAATGACCCTTTAAATTATCTGTGTTGTCGGCTTCCCTCAGGAATAGACACTTTTTCCCTCTCTGCTTCACAGATGAGCATCATTTTCACAATACGTATTATCACACCTTTCCTAACTATCAAGCTACTCATGACATGTGTCACTGCTTGCACTACTGCTAAAAGCACAGTTACAATGCTTGTGCAACAAGTTATTATGACTGATAGTACGTACAGCCTATAAAATGCTTCCCCATCAGCGAAGCACCTCTGTTGTTGCCCACTATATTCAATTCAAAAAAAAAAAGAGAGAAAGAAAGAAAGGGGCAGACCTAGCACCAAGGGACATGGTGGACCCAGTTAGCAACCACCTTGGCATCAAGGGACAAATTTCTCTTTTTACTGAAGTATAGTTGATTTACAATGTTGTGTTAGTTTCAGGTGTACAGCAAAGTGATTCAGTTATATATGTATACATGCACAATATACATTTTATATATATATGTAAATATATATTTTTTCAGATTCTTTGCCATTAGAGGTTATTACAAGATATTGAATATAGTTCCCTGTGCTATACAGTAGGTCCTTATTCTTTATTTTATATATAGGAGTGTGTATCTGTTAATCCTAAACTCCTAATTTATCCCTCTACCCCCTTTCCCCTCCCTTTGGTAACCATAAGTTTTTTTTCTATGTCTGTGAGTCTATTTCTGCTTTATAAATAAGTTTATTTGTACCATTTTTTTAGATTCCACATATAAGTGGTATCATATGAAATTTGTCTTTCTCTACTTACTTCACTTACTATGATAATCTCTATGTCCATCCACATTGCTGCAAATGGCATAGTTTCATTCTTTTTATGGCTGAGTAACATTCCCTTGTACATCTATCTATCTATCTATACCACATCTTCTTTAGCCATTCATCTGTTGATGGACATTTGGGTTGCTTCCATGCCTTGGCTATTGTAAATAGAGCTGCTATGAACATTGGGGTGCATGTATCCTTTCGAATTAGAGTTTTCACCTTTTCCAGATATATGCCCAGGAGTGGGAATTGCATGATCACATGGTAGCTCTATTTTTAAGGACCTCCATACCGTTCTCCATATGGCTGCCCCAACTTACATTGCCACCAACAGTGCAAGAGGGTTCCCTTTATTCCATGCCCTCTCCAGCATTTATTTATTTTTCTCCAACATTTATTATCTGTACTTTTTGATGATGGCCATTCTGACCAGTGTGAGGTGATACCTCATTGTAGCTTTGATTTGCATTTCTCCAGTAATTAGCGATGTTGAGCATCTTTTCATGAGCCTGTTGGCCATCAGTATGTCTTCTTTGAGAAATGTCTATCTAGGTCTTCTGCCCATTTTTTGATTGGGTTGTTTGTTTTTTTTGATATTGAGCTGTATGAGCTGTTTGTATGTTTTGGAAATTAACCCCTTGTCGGTCCCATCATTTGCAAATATTTTCTCCCATTCCGTAGGTTGTAGGTTGTATTTTCACATTTTTAATGGTTTCCTTTGCTGTGCAAAAGCTTTTAAGTTTAATTAGGTAAGGGACAAATATCTTGATCATTAATGCTTTTCATAAGTCAAAAGATTTACGATCAAAAGGGGGAAGTGATGAAAGAAATTTTCACATGTTGGAGTATGGGGAGGTCATTCTGGCTTATTCTTCTCCAGAGCAGTTTCTCAGAGTAATCTGGGAAGCTGGCTTCTGGGCTATAGTCCTCAGTTTGGCACAAACGAAACTCTTTTCTATTCCTATTATAGATTGTATATTACTTTTTTTGTCGACCATTTAGACATCTCAAAAAAGAGGATATCCAAATGGCTCATAAATATATGAAGACATGCTCAGTGCCATCGGTTGGTACAGAAACGCAAATTAAAACCAACATAGATAGCACTATACCCACCAGAACGGCTAAACGGAAAGATGAAAAATGCCATGTTTTGACAAGGCTGTGAAACAACTGGAATCCTCATACACTGCTGGTTAGCTTGGAAATTGGTACAAAACTTTGGGGAAATGTTTGACAAAATTTCTAGTGCCCGATACCATGTTTTCACTCCTAGTTATAGATCTACCAGAAATGGGTAAATATTTTTCCAAAAGGCTTGATCAAGAATGACCATAGGAGGGACTTCTGCGGTCCAGGGGTTAGGACTCAGTGCTTCCACTGCAGGGGGCACAGGTTCGATCCCTGGTCAGGGAACTAAGATCCCGCAAGCTCTGTGCATGGCAAAAAAAAAAAAAAAAAAAAAGAACAACCGTAGCAGCACCATTTATAATGACCCCAAACTGGAAGTGAACAGAAAGCCCACCAAAAGTAGAAGAGTGGAAGGGGCAACGTGCGGCGCGCTCACCCAGTGCGCGCTATGTATCAGTGAGATTCATGAACTCCAAGGACACATAACAACGTGTGTTGATCTTTCAAACAAAACGGTGAGTGAAAGGAGTCAGACGCGGATGGTACATTTTGAATGAGCCCGTAATTTAAGGTGTGAAGCAGGCTAACGGAACCGAATGCATACTGTTAGAGGTCAAGCTGGCCGTTCGTCTTGGGTAGGGCGTGATGACTGGAAGAGGCAGAGAGAGGTTTCCGGGGGTGGTCCGTGTCTTCATCTGGGTGTTGAGCTGGTGTTTATGATTTTCGTCCTTTTCTGTGTGTCTGCTATGCCTCAAAAAGGTTTACCAGGAAAACTTAGCACCTGAGCACATGGAGGCACGTATGAGGATGTTCACGGCAGCGTTGTTTACAGCTGAGGAAAATTGGGAACAGCCTAAACGGCCATTGATAGGGACAAGGTTAAGGGAATATTGTCTATTAATATTGTGGTAGAAGTTGGAAAAAATAGAGCAGACTTCAATAAGCTTACGGGGCATATATGCAAAGTATACTGTGAGTGAAAAAGCTAGCCTACAGGACAATACATACAACTGCTTAAGCATACAGAAGTCAAAAGTGTGTATTTCTGTAGATTATATATTTATATGCAAACATATAGAAATGTATAATAAAGAAAACACACCAACTGTACTAGTGATTTTTTTCCCTGGAGACTAGGAGACTAGAACTGAGGATGGAGGTCAGTGGTATTTTATGTTTATATGTATTTATATATAATTTTGTATCTGCTAATATAATAACATTATATTTTATTACAATGACAATGTAATCATGATTACTTAGGTAATTAAAAATAATACTTCAAATGATCAATGAAAGATTTCCAAAGGGACATTTCCTAGGCGAATAAAAAATAAATACTTCAATATATTCAAAAAGTTAAAGTTGTACAATGACATTAGTTTATTTTGAAGGATTAAACCTAGAAATTATTAACAAAGGTCTAAATTCAAAATCCTTACCAACTGGTGATTAAAAAGTACTCCTGTAAACATAGCATTGGAGGAAAAAGGGAAAAAGAAATATTACTTAAATTCTAGAATATCAGAAAAATAATGAAATTGCTAGCAACAAATGGGTTTCTACAAAGCTGTCCTCAAAGATAAAGTCACATCTTTAAATGCTTTCATTATCAAACAAAGAAAAAAAAATATCAAAGCCTTCAAGTCAATGAGTTTTTTAAAAGTAGTTTCAAGGAGGATTAAAACGGAGGAGATAATAGCAGAAATTATTAAATTAAAAAAACAGAAAAACAAGAATTGCTAAGCAGATTAAGACCTAAGAGATAAGTAAATTAAAGAGCTAAGTCTTTGAAAAATCTAACACAACAGACCAGACTCTGGCTAATCTAGTTACTACGAAGAAGGAGGGGGTGAAATAGCAATTAAACAAAATTTTAAATCATATAAGCAGTAAAATAAACACGCAGACAGTTTTTAAAATTGACAAGGAATTACTTGCACTGTTGTATGCTAATAAATCTGAATGAAAACAGATAAATTATCAAAGTTGACATTAAAGGAGCTAAGAATATGCATAAATAGATACCCCTGGGAAAAACGTTAAAAATAGAAAAGGATTACCTCCAGAAGGGGTTCCAGACTCAGGCATTCTTGCTGTTGAGTTATTGTGAACATTTAAGGCATGATTAATTCCAAAATTATGTACTCAGTTTTAGAAACTTATAAATTTGGAAAACTTGCCAAGTAATTTTGACAAATATAACTCACCGTATGTTCTTCAAACTATATTACTTAGGAATTACATAAAAAGATGCCACTATTTCATAAAGTTAAATAAAAAGTTGGTTCACCAAGGTCAACATAATTTTTAAATGCAGAACCTCTCAAAGCCTTTAACTTGCAAATATGCATTGTGATTCTTAACAAGGGCAGGAAGAGAATCTCCAGTGTTTCCCAATCTTATTTGTCCAACCAGAAAACCATTTCTACCTGGAGGCATCTCTTGGGGGTGGGGTTCCTTTGGGAAAGTCTGCTATAGATATAAAAGTTCATGTAAAGTAAAAAATGAAATACTAGCAAATAAAATTCAGCTGCAAGCTTAATCAACAGTCTATGAAGTTGACCATGGGAAAGAAAGAATGATTTAATATAATACAATTATTTAGCAGTGTACAATTCATTAATAGGACTGCAAATATTATCTACATAAATGTTGAAATATTATTCAAAAAATTTAAAAATGTATTTCAATAAAAATAGTAAATCGTAAAAGCTCTTACATACATAAAAGCACTTTCAGTGTAGCTACTTAATAATTCTGTGTATTAAAACATAATAAACAGGGCTTCCCTGGTGGTGCAGTGGTTGAGAGTCCGCCTGCCGATGCAGGGGACGCGGGTTCGTGCCCCCGTCCGGGAAGATCCCACATGCCGCGGAGCGGCTGGGCCCGTGAGCCATGGCCGCTGAGCCTGCTCGTCCGGAGCCTGTGCTCCGCAATGGCAGAGGCCACAACAGTGAGAGGCTCGCGTACTGAAAAAAAAAAAAAAGCCATAATAAACAAAATTAAAAAGCAAATGACATTGTGAAAATATTTGCAACAAATATCGCGCACTGAGAAAGATCTCTTAAAAGTCCTCAGCAAAGACCCTATCATCCCAAATAAAATTGGCAAAGGACAACTCATAAATGAAAGACTACAAATCACCAAAAATTATGACAAAGTGTCCAACCACATTTAGCCAAAGAAATGCAAAGTTAAGGCATTACCATTTACATCTGTCAGGTTGAATAACATATGCATTGAGAGATACCAGAAGGAATTTGTCTGACTAATCCTCCTACAATAATGACAAATATAAACTTAGAGAAAATATAAAATGCAACTATTTGAAGACATCAGAGGATAAACAAAAATAAACAGACAGTGGACAGCTTTGACCCTTGAAAGAAGAGAACTACACTGGGTGAGATTCATGTTTACACAGCATTTTGCCTTAGAGAAATCCCCAGTCTCATGGTTTAGGGCAACTAAAACACGTATTTGGTGTTAGGACAGAAAAACCTCTCAGACTCTTTGTAGAAAGAATTTGCCAATAAGTTTCCACCTTAAGAAGCTGGAAAATAAGAGCAACTTAAGCCCATAGGAAGAAGGAATTAACAAAGATACAAGCAGAAGTAAATGAAATTTAAAAAACAACAGAGACAATAAACAAAGCCCAAAGTTGTTTCTTTGAAAAGATTAATGAAATGGCTAAATCCCTTCCCAGAGTAATAAAAGAAAAAAGAGAAACAAATGACAAAGATCAGGAAATAAGAAGGGGACATTACCAAGGATACAGCAGATAAAGGGATCTCATGAACAACTTAATTCAACCATGCTGTGAGGGAGTTCCTTGGTGGTGCAGTGGCTCAGAATCCGCCTGCCAATGCAGGGGACAAGGGTTTGAGCCCTGGTCCGGGGAGATCCCACATGCCGCGGAGCAACTGAGCCCGTGAGTCACAACTACTGAGCCCACGAGCCACAACTACTGAAGCCTGTGTGCCACAACTACTGAAGCCCGTGCACCTAGAACCTGTGCTCCGCAACAAGAGAGGCCACTGCCATGAGAAGCCCGCGCACAGCAACGAAGACCCAACGCAGCCAAAAATAAATAAGTAAATAAATAAATGTATTTTAAAAAATGCAGTGAAATGGACACTTTTTTTTTTTTTTTTTTTGCGGAACGCGGACCTCTCACTGTTGTGGCCTCTCCCGTTACGGAGCCCAGGCTCCGGACGCGCAGGCTCAGCGGCCATGGCTCACGGGCCCAGCCACTCCGCGGCATGTGGGATCCTCCCGGACCAGGGCACGAACCCATGTCGCCTGCATCGGCAGGCGGACTCTCAACCACTGCGCCACCAGGAATGCCCCTGGGAAGCCCCTCCCACTTCCTTCTTAATCCGCTGCGTCGGATCTCCGGCGTGCCCGTCATGTCCGACGTGGCCGCGGACACCAGTTCCGGAATCAGCACCGAGGACTTCGAAGAAGAAGTTGTGGAGGAGGCGGAGAATGGGAGAGGGGCACCTGCTCGTGGGAATGCTAGCGAGGAAAACGGGGAGCAGGAGGCCGACAGCAAGGTTGATGAAGAAGCAGAGGACATGAAGGTGCGGAGGCCGACGCAGCTACGTGCAGACGGGCAGCTGAAGATGAGGATGATGACGACGTTGACACCAAGAAGCGGAAGACCGATGAGGACGGGACAGCACGAAAGGAAAAGCTAAGCTTAAAAGGCCACCGTGACCTAGTCACCCTCCACTTCCCGTCGCAGAATCTAAACGTGGTTCCCTTCGAGGAGGGTCCCGCCTGCCCGCCCGCCCACTGTGGGCAGCGCCACCCGCAGGTGACACGCCGTCCCCGCCACCCAGCCAGAACCACAACGCGAATTTGCAACAGGGGAGGAAAAAAGAACCACAACTTCCAAGGCCCTGCTTTTTTTTCTTAAAGTACTTTAAAGAGGAAAATCTGTTTGTATTTTTTATCGACGCTTTATCTTTTTGTACGTATTGTTAGGGGGCCAGCCATTTTTAATGATCTCGGATGACCAGACCAGCCTTCAGAGCGTTCTTTGTCCTACTTCTGACTTTACTTGTGGTGCGACCATGTTCATTACAATCTCAAAGGAGAAAAAGAAACTTGTAAAAAAAGCAAAAGCAACAACAAAAACACAATCTTATTCCGAGCATTCACGTAACTTTTTTTGCGTATGTACTTAGCCGTACAATAAGTAGTTGGTTTGTACGCGACGGTGAAAAAGGCCAAAGATAAAAGGTGTTTTTTCCCCCCTTTTTTTGTCTATGAAGTTGCTGTTTATTTTGGGGGGGCCTGTTTGATGTATGTGTGGAACAGTGTCGTCCAACAATAAACGGGAATTTTATTTTGCTGAGTTCTAACAACAACAACAACAACAATTAAATAAATAAAAAAATAAAACCCCATACACTATAATTCACTTTGTTCACGACACGGAAAGAGCCACTATGTGATCATCTCAACAGGAATGGAAAAGCATTTGACAAAATTCAACACCTATTCAGGATAAAATGAAAACCTCTGGAAGATGAAAATAGGAAGAAATTTCTTCAATCTGATAAAGGACATCTACTAAAAACCTAGAGATAATAAGCGTCATTCCTACTAGTGAAATCATTTGGGCATTTCCCCCTGAAACCCAAAACACAGTTGTTCACCATTGTACTGAAAGTTCTATCAGGGAAATAAGGCACAGGAAAGAAAGAAAAGCCATACAGTTTGTAAAGAAGTAAAATGCTGTTTAATCACAGGTAATAATTTTTTGACATAGAAAATTATAAAGAATCTGAGAAAAAATTACTAAAACTAATCAGCAAATTTTGTAAGATGCAGAATTCAATGTCAATATACAAAAATTAGTTTATTACCATATATTTTCTACTTGCAATAGGAAGATGACTTTTAAATAACAGTTCCATTTATAATATTAAAAATTAAATAGGTTAGGGACTCACTGAAAATTATACAAGGCCTCTGCACAGTAAACTGAAAAATAGTGCTATTTTTATTTTTTAAAAATCTTTGACTGAGCTTCCTTGGTGGCGCAGTGGTTGAGAGTCCGCCTGCCGATGCAGGGGACACAGGTTCGTGCCCCGGTCCAGGAAGATGCCACATGCTGTGGAGTGGCTGGACCCGTGAGCCATGGCCACTGAGCCTGCACGTCCGGAGCCTGTGCTCCGCAACGGGAGAGGCCACGGCAGTGAGAGGCCTGCGTACCGCAAAAAAAAAAAAAAAAAAAAAAAAGAATAGGAAAAGAAATTCCGAAAGAGAAGAATGAAGTTGGAGGAGTACACTGATTTCAAAATTTCTATAAAGCTCCAGTAACTGACTGTAATGTATTTTGGCGTAAATATAGACAAATTATTCAATGGGAAAAAATCGAAAGTCCTGAAATAGACCCCTATTTACATGATCAATTGATTTTTGAATAACATATCCCAGCAATTCAATGTGGAAAGGAAAGTATTATCAACAAATGACGTTGAAGCATCTGGATAAATATATGGAAAAAAATGAGCCTCCATCCCTTGCTTGCATCACATACGGAAGTTATTTTGAGATGGATTATACACGTAGGAGCTAAAGGTATAGAGCTTCTAGGAGAAAACACGAGAATGGGTTCATGAGTGTGGAGAGGCAAAGCTTCCTTAAACAGAAGACAAAAAAAAACAATAACTAAAGGAAAAAAAAAGTTAAATTTGGCTTCAGCAAAAATGAAAACTTCTGGTCTTCAAAAGATGTAATTAGGAAACTAAAAAAGGCAAAGTACCCACTAGGAGGAAATATTTGCACTTCACACGTCTGTCAAAGGACTTACTTGTATCCAGAATCTATGAAGAAGCCCCACAAGCCACTAATAAAAAGGCAAAGAACAATAAAATAGGCAAAATATTTTAACAGACAATTCAGCAAACACAAAATGCAAATGATCAGGGACAACGGGAAAAGGTGCCCAACACCACTGGTCATCAGGTGGCTCAAACAAAAACCACGAGTATGTGAGAAATCACTTCATATCCACTAGGATAACTGAAAACAAAAAGACTGATAGTACTAAGTGCTGTTGAAGATAAGGAGAACCACAGCTCTGCACGCTGCTGGTGGGAGGGAAAAATGGAAGCTGCTTTGGAAAACAGTTCAGCAGTTTCTCACAAAGTTAAGCACGGACCTACCCTCTGACTCAGCTGGTCCTCTCCTAGATAGTTCTCCTTACCCAAGAGAAGTGAAAACACAGGCCCACAAGCAGACTTGTGTGAGAATGTATATAGCAGCCTTACTCATAACGGCCAACCTCTGGAAACTGCCCAGGTGTCCATCAACAGGAGAAGGGATAAACAAATGGTGACACGTGCACACAGTGGAACTGCATTCGGTGGTAGGAGTGAATCAACGCGTGACACGTGCAACAACATGGATGTGTCTCATAACTGTCATGTCAGTCCAGAGGAGCCAGAAACAGAAGAGCATGTTGTACCCTTCCATTCAAGTCACGTTCAAGAACAGACAACACCAGACAGGATGATGGAAATCAGAACAGGGATTGCCTAAGGGTTGGGGACTTACTGGAGAGGGCACAAGAGAACGTTTGGGGTTGATGGAAACATCTTGTTTCTTGATTGGGGTGATGACTACATGGGTATATATGTCCATCAAAACTCATCAGATCTTGCCCTTAAGATCTGCATTGCACTGGATGTAAATTCTCTCTCTCCTGTTTCCTTCCCGTTCTACCTCTTCTTCCTTCCCTCATCCTCATCCTCCTCCCCTGCCCCCTTCTTCTCCTTCTTCTTCTTCCTCTTCTTCTTCTTCTTCCTCATCCTCCTCCCCTTCCCCTTCCTCCTCTTCCTCTTCCTCTTCCCCTTCCCCTTCTCCTTCTCCCTCTTCCTCTTCCTCTTCCTCCTCTTCCTCTTCCCCTTCCCCTTCCTCCTCTTCCTCTTCCTCTTCCCCTTCCCCTTCCTCCTCTTTCTCTTCCCCTTCCCCCTCTTCCCCTTCCCCTTCCCCTTCCTCCTCTTCCTCTTCCCCTTCCCCCTCTTCCTCTTCCGCTTCCCCTTCCGCTTCCTCCTCTTCCCCTTCCCCTTCCGCTTCCTCCTCTTCCTCTTCCCCTTCCTCTTCCTCCTTCTTCCTCTTCCTCTTCCTCTTCTTTCTTCTTCTTCTTCTTCCTCTTCCTCTTCTTTCTTCTTCTTCTTCTTCTTCTTCTTCTCCTTCTCCTCCTCCTCCTCCTCCCCCTCCCCCTCCTCCTCCTCCTCCTTCTCCTTCTTCTTCTTCTCTCTCACACACACATCCTGAAAACAAATATTGAACTCCGGTTAACAGGTTTTTCCTCCTCAGTTTCATTTCTGAAACTATTTTCTGTCTATTCTAGGCTTGAGAAAAAGAATAAATATATTAGAGATCTTGCGAGCCAAGTTTCTCGCCTTTGGAGTGCAAGCCATAGTTAAGGAAAGACATCTGCAGTGTGGCACTGGAATGCAGTTGTCAGCTATGAACTCCCAATGAGGTATACAGATACAGGCTTGTGTTCTATATGTCCCACATGGAAAAGCTCATTAACTGGCCCTGTCTACAGAGACGGCCTAAGAGCAATGACTCCCCAGCAGTGCTGAGCACACTCAGGGTCCATACCTTGGCTTCTAAATACCATCTCCACTAAAAGAAACCAGGACTGCTTGTATGGCTATTTCCAGGGAAAGTGAAGATGGGCCAGAATGTAGGCAAGTGCTCTACGAATGAGGGGGGCACGTCATAAAGGACACTGGAGGTAACATAAAGGGGCTCCCACTGTTCAAACTGGGGACAATTCAAGCGCTTAAATAAATAATGATTATAACAGATAGGAGCCGACTAAATGAAGATTTTTTGAGTCCAACTAATACAAAGGAAAAATGAATAGATGAATGCCTTACGGTGGAAAGCCAACTAATAAATGCAGAAATAGTGACAGAGTTAGACGCTCATGCAAACAGACAAATGCAAAAGCAGAAGGAAATGCATCAAATTGGGGTCTTTCTGAGTGACAGGTTTGAATGTGAATTTTCTTGATTCTCAGCCAGAATTTCCAAACTTCTTCAATAGCATGTAGTGCTTTTCTAATCAGACAAAGTAAATGTTAGTCAAATCAAATTTTAAAGTAAATATGAATCGATAGGATCAGGAGGAAAAGGTGTACCCCTGTCCCTGTTTTCTCTAACATGGGCAGATGTGTGGCTTTTCACAACAGTTGGCTCAGCCACCAGCCTGCGGGAGGAATGTGGTCTGAGGGGAGGGCACCCGTCCCTAGGAGGGTCCATGCTGAAAAGAAAGGCTATAGGCCCGGATTTGGAAGACCTGGGCCCACGTCGCGCTTCTGTTCACCCGTTGGCCCATCACCTCCCTGACCCTCAGACTCTTTGTCTGTGAAATGGAGATGAAGCTCATAGCTACCTCCTGGTATCCATGCAGATGAGAGGAGATGGTGCGTGTGGAAGCACACCTCTGCCATGTACCCTGGGCTCCACGTCCTTCAGGGCAATGGAGCCCCTGCAAGGCCTTTAAAACACCAATTCCCAGGCCACAGTCAGAGAGTCACTCAGGAGGCTGCTGAGGGGCCCAGGAGGCCATGTTTAAGGTGCAGCTGGGCAGGGGAGCTTGAAGGCACCTCTTCTGACCTGCCCAGGAACGCCAGGGCCCAGTGCACCCTCCCGGACCCTGAAAGGGGTCTCCCTGCCCACTGCTCCCTGCCCCCAGCTCCTGGCCCCCCATCTGCCCCCAGGGCCTGCAGACCTCTCAGCCGTGTTTAGGTCAGAGCTTCTCAGCTTCCATTCCTCTGTCCACTGGCCGCAGAGCCCAGAATTTGGGCCCAGCATCCCCCGAACACAGGACTTCTGGTTCTGTGTCCAGAACAAGGGGGCGGGCGATGAGCGCGCAGCCCCTCGGTGCAGGAAGCCCTCGCTCCCACCTGTGCAGGTGGGGAGTGTGCAGAGCTGGGCCGCCCGCACTGTCGCCAGGCCAAGCCTGCAGGGACCCACGGCCTTGCAGAGGACAGGCTCCGCATCCAGAAAGAAGCCTTTGTGATGAGGAATCACAGTTCTTGGAACGAGGGGCTCCAGCAGGTTCCTCACACGCCATCTTCCTGGATTCGACCAGGAGCGTCCACTGCCTTGGGGGATCCGGAATATTGACACAGAAACACAGGGAATGAGTCAATCCTCTGCTTTCAATGTCCTAAAGGGGTTACAGGGCCTTCCCTGGTGGTCCATTGGTTAGGACTCCGCACTTCCACTGCAAAGGCACAGGTCCAATCCCTGGTCGGGGAGCTAAGATCCTGCATTCCGCATGGCACAGCCTAAAAACATTTGTTTTAATAAAATAAAATAAATTAGCAAAGGGGGGTTGGTTACAGAGAGACAAGGGTCATGAAAGCCAGGCTGCACCTACCCACACCTGGCCATCTCCTGACCTGCCACCGCCTGATGGCCGGTGGGTGGCTGTCCTACAGCAAAGGCCTCCAGGAGCAGCTGATGGCCCCCGAGATGGACCTGGAGGCCCAGGGATGAGCAGCTGGGCACTGCAGCAGGGAGCTGTTTACAAGTGTGTCTGCAGGGCTGCCCCAAGCTCCCCAGGGTGGGGCGGCTGAGAGGGGAGCTGACAAGCAACGACGGGGTCCCCAGCTCAGAAAGAGGGAGTAGGTGGGCTGGCTGGACACCAGAGGGAAGAGGAGGGCCCCGGTGTGTCTGAGCCAACCCCCCACCAACCGTGACTGTTTCCTCATCTGTAATTTGCCCAGAGACGCCTGGTTGGCCTGCAGGCCTGGGGGAGGAAGCCCTCGGCCACCGAGGCTCATGGCCGCAACCTGGTCCTGGAGACATCCGGTCTCCCGCGGGTTCACCCAAGCATGACGCATTCCTGCTGATGTGTCAGCTGACCTGCCGGCCCTCTCCTTGTAGGTCACCTGGACTGCCCACCTTCATTGCCAGCTGGGCCGAAGTGCCCGGGAGCCGCCGAGCCGGCCGGGCCCTTGGGGTCCAGCTCGCTCCCGAGCACACCTACCGCGCAGGTAGAGCCAGGGCCTCCCTGCACACACTCCCGCCAGGCTGGGCATCAGGGGAACCCGCATACCTCACACCTCCAACAGCTGTCCTGATCTTCAGCCATTTTATTCCACTCACTAAGTCTTATTTGTTAAACGTGTGAATGAGTGGGTCTCACCTGCGCGTCTCAGGAACCCTCCTCTCTGTGTCCCCTCCCCTTCCACCTGCCCTTCCATGCGGCCTCTGAGATGCTGCCCTGCCGGGTCCACAGTGGCCCCCGACCCCGTCCACCTCCCTGCCCACATCAGGGCAGCCTCTGGTGTCTGACTGGCCACCACATCTCCGTGGCTCCCAAATTAAAAAATGCACTGGCACGGGGAGCCCCAGTCATGGCCGCCCGGGCACTCTGCCTTTCCACAGGCAGGGAAAACCGTTGACTGCCATTTCGTGGGGTCCTCTGAAGTGGAACAATTCTCCAAGAGGAAATCATGCTCAGGAAAGAGTCGCGAAATGTCCAGCCCTTTGGAGCAATAACGTGATAGCACTGTCAAGATGCTCGTCAGAACCCAATAGATCACTTAATTGCTGAGAGCCGGCGAGCGCAGGAAGCGCGTGTGTGCACGTGACGGGGAAGGAGGCCCGAGGCGTGTCTGCTGACGGCTGAGGTCCCGGGGTGGCCTGTGCAGAGGGGGCAGAGGTGGGCTATCGGGGGGGCTGGGACCTGTCCTCTGACACCCTGCTCAAGGACCGTCCCCGGAACTCCATCAAATTGTATTGAGTGAACTGGCGGAGTGTGGCTGGAGCGAGGGGCAGCCCCGGGGACACCGTGGCAGTCCTCCTAGCTCCGAAGCTCTGGTAGAAGGCATACGAGCAGGCCTGCTCCTCTAGGACAAACTGGAACTTCTGTAGTGCGGGCCAAGGCTGCAGGGCTGGTGTGGCCTCGCTGGGTGTGGGGGGGAGCGGCGTGGAGCCGGCCCGGGCCCAGCATCTCCTTCCTCTGACACCAGCGTGCAGCTCCCTTGGTGACCAGGCTGCCATGCTGTCGCGTGACTGCCTAACACGCAGCTGACTAGCAAAGCTGGGCCCACTCCAGCCCCCAAAATACTGGATTCGGAGCGTCTGTGGGTCGGAGCCGAGGGGCAGGCAGGTGTGCACACGTAAACGGGGCCCCGAGGTGACGCCACAGCCTCCCTGCAGCGCCGGCCCTGCTCTGAAGGGCAGCCCAGGGACCCCGAGCCCAGGGCCTGAGCAGCCCCCAGGGGACCTGGCCACAGCACTCGTCCCAGCAGGAGACAGGAGGGCAGCTCTAGCTGGGCCAGTCGTGCTGCCACCCGAGCGCCGTCCTGGGACCCGCAGCCCCGCGTCCTCTGCCCTCCCCGCCCCCCGGGCCCCGCGGGGACGCCACCGCACCGCAACTGTGGGCCCCCCATCTAGGGGGTCAGCGGTGTGGCCGCCTCTCCAAGTGGTACCGCGCGCACCCTTGGGTCACAAAACAAACCACCTTCCCTCTCGGAGCCGCGGCTCCTTCCTGCCGCCTCGGTCATCCCCTGGCGGCCTGGCAAGGCAGGCCGGACTTCAGCATCCTTCTAAATGATGGTCACTGGATCCATTGACGCACTGTCTTAAGGGGAAAGCAGCTGTCCATGGCGGGCAGGGCCCGGGCACTCCACGTGGGGCACAACCAGACGGGACCAAAGGCAGCAAGGCCTCCTCCCTGCCCCCCCACCCTGCCCCCCTCCTCCAGCTCCCGGGCTTTAGGCAAGGACGCGGCCTTCCCTCCTCGTCAGGAAGGCTGCTCTGCTGCCCCTGTCCCTCCCCTGGACGGCCCACCCAGGCCTCTGCCCCTCACCTGCTGGATCACATGCACCTCCCTCAGGGCCCAGGCATTCTCTAGCTGAGGCGCGGCACCTTCCCCTCCCGGCTCTCCTCTCCGACCCCTGTCCGTTCAGCCTAGTGCTCTTTCTTCCTGGCCACGGGCTGCTGTCACCCTGACACCCGAGGACAGGCTCTGACCGCCCGTCTCAGGCTGCACACGAAGAGGGGTTGGGGTACACTGCCTGGATCCACCCACCCCTTGACCAACAACCTGGGTGGCCGGGAATCAGGGCAGGAGGCTGGGGGCTCAGGGAGACAGTCCCGGGGGTGGGGGCCGAGGGAGGACAGCCGGGGAGAGGGGACGGGAGCCTGAGACTGGAGCTGGAGACCCTGACTGGGGTTAAGCTCCACAGCGCCCCCGGCAACTCAGACACCAGCTGTGAGATGCGAGGAGAGGCCTGCCTCTCAGGACACTGCAAGGACCACCCAAGATGTGTCGGGGGCAAGAGGCCCTGCCCAGGCTCCAGTCACACACCACCTTCCCTCCCCTGCTCGGCCTCTGGGCCTCGGTTTCCCCAGCTGCAGAATGGGGGTGTAGTGCCCAGCTTGGGGGAGGTGGAGAGCTGGTGTGTGCCTGCCCGCGAGTGAAGGGCCTGGCCCTGGGAAATGGCTGGATCATCTCCCCCAGACCATCCCCCCGTCTCAGACACAGGTCAGCAGTGCATGCCGGGAGCAGACATCCCGGATGCCGGGTCAGGCAGCGCCCTCGTGCCAAGCAGGCGAGCCCGGGTCAGAGTGCTGTGCGTTCCCAGGTAACTGACTAGGGTCGCTGTCACCCCAGAGGTCACGTGGTGGTGTTCTCAGGCTCTGCCCCCGAAGTGACTGTGCACCCAGGACACAGCCTCCTCAGGCTCCCAGAGCCCAGGCTCTGCCTTTCCTCCACTCCCAGCCGCTACTGCCTCCTCCTCCTGGAAGCCTTCCTTGTTTTCCCCTGTTTCGCTTCCCAGCCAGACCGAGGGTGAGTCCAACTCTGGGAGCTCAGGCCAGGGTGCAGACAGAGGGGGTCTCAGATGACCGTGAGAGGACCCCAGCTCTGACAGTCTCCAGGACGTGACTCTCCCGGCCTCAGCTTCCTTGTCTGTGAAACTGGGGACTTGTAGGTTGTACCCGCTGTGGGGATTAGAGGAGCCGGGATGGAGGAGGGAGCAGGGGTGCCGCAGTGCCAGCCTCTGCCTGGGCCGGGGGGGGGGTTAAGGGAGACAGGAGTGCCGTCCTGCCCCAGCCCGCCCGCCCCCTCGGGACCGGGAGTAGCGCTTCCTGCTGCCCCAGGTGCTGTGCTCCCCACCTCTGGGGGCCGGGTTGGGTGCGCGAGGCTCCAGAGATCTCCAGAGAGCGGCACAGGAACAGGAATCGCCTGTTACAAGCATCTCGGGACAATTCCAGAGAGACACCAGTGCTCCTCCAAGGCATGGGCTCCCACCAACCACCCAGGAGATGGGAAATTAAAGCGCTGCTGGCTCTGCCAGCCCCAGAGGGTGCAGCCCCAGCCCTCCTGACGCCCTTCCCGGGGGGACAGCTAGCCTGGGCTGGGGGGGACCGATGCAGCCAGTGCCTGCTGGGGCACCTGGCGCCTCTGGTCAGGTGATTCTCCCTCCGGCTGGGGCCCGGAGGGGGCTCGCCTCCCAGGGGGCACTGCGGGTACAGCAGCCAGCGGGCACGGCTACGGAGCTGGCCTCACAGCTCCGACGTGGGCACCCCGAGTGTCACCGGGGCCCCATCCTGGGGAAGGGGCTCGGCCCGGTGCGGCTCTTGCACGCCCAGGCAGGGAGGGCGGTCCCCGGGCCAGACCTCAGCCTCAGGGGTGGGAGCTGGGCGGGAGTGGAGGAGGTGTTCGGGCTGCCCTGTGCCAGGGCCGGAGCCAAGAACAGCGGGTCCCCACGCAGCTGAGAGCAAACATCAGGCCGGCCCCACTGTGTGTGTCTCAGCCGGCCGGGCCCTGGCGCCACGCAGGCCCCTGCACTCTGGGGTCTCTGGGGAGGGGAGCAGGGCCTGCCTGGAGGCTACAGTGGCCAGGCGGCCAGAGAGACCTGGAGCCAGGACAGAACCAGAGCTGCTTGGAGTCCTGAGGTCACCGAGCCCTGGGCCGTCCCCAGAGGTGCTCCGGCCGCCCTTCACCTGCAGTGGGGAGGCCAGGCCTTGAGAGGGACGGGGTTTGCCAAGAACAGGGAGACGGAAACGGCTGCTCAGACCTCCCTACGCTGAGGCAGCTGCGGGGGGAGGGCCCTACAGGGAGGGCCTCTCTGAGGCTGGCAAGCCCTCCCTGCTGCCTGTCTGTCTGCCAGCGTCATCCTCACCCCATCCCGACCTGCAGACTGCAGCCCTGAGGCACACCTGGCCGGGCTCCAGCCCTGGGTGGGCGCACCCAGGCCCCGAGCAGCTCTAGGTGCCTCTCGCTGCCGTGTTTCCAGCAGCTGCCGTCTGCAGGGCAGCTCTGCCCAGGCAGGCCCTACACGGCCCTTCCCACCGGGGCGGGGAGCCTGCCACCGTGGGTGTCGACATCCCCCCCGCCCGCCCGCCCGTCGTTCCAGGGCTCAGCCCAGCCCTGCCCGCCTGGCCACAGTGACACCGGCTCCCGGGAGAACAGAGCATATCATCCAGCTTCTAGCAAAAAGCTCTGCTCTGCTGACCCAGATTTGGGGCCTGTGGAAGGAGATGGGGGCCCAAAGAAAAGAGGATCTCAGATTAGGACACCAAGCACCACCCCAGCTGCTGTGGAGAGAATAAGCAGGAGACAGGCGTCAGAAAACGACTTTGCTTGGCTGCAAAGTGTCCCAGCCCTGTCCCGGCCGCCCCTGCAGAGCGGGCAGCCCTTGGCATCCTCCGCTAGTTTCCCTTCCACTTTGGGCCTCGGTTTTTGCCACCGTGAGTCACAGGTTTGCGCTTTTCCTTGGCATCGCCCTGAGCTCCCGAAGGGTCATGGCTGCCGGGGGCCTGCCTCGGCGATGGTGTCTCCCTCAAGGCCTGGTGGCCACCCTGGCAGATCTTGGCCGACTAAGCGGTGAGGTTTTCTCGGGAAACAGCCCACTCCCTGGACACACTTGGTGAGTCCGTCACTGCCACCAACACCGACACCGCCAGGCTGGGATCTCCATGGAGCAACAATGGCACCTATGCCACCCACGTGTATTGAGCACCTACTGTGTGCCCTGTACCTTCTGTCTCGCTGAGCCTCAGTCCTGCAGGAAGACCCCGCTGGGCGGGCACCTGTCTCCGGGGCACAAATGCAGGGCAGGGCAGGCGCATCACAGGCGGGCCCTCCCCCCAGGCAGGGCTGCCCCGGCACCTGGTGAGGGTGGCCTGAGCCGGACCTACAGGCGGTCAGGGGACCTCCAGAGCAAGACCCGGCCCTACTGCCTGGTTCCCATCGGGGCAGCACCACTCAGCCGCTGTGTGACCTAGGCGAGTTGCTTGCCCTCTCTGTGCCTCATTTCCACACTGTGAGGTGAGTGGAATAGCTGACGTCAGAGGGGTTTTGTGGAGCTCCAGTGACCCTGCACGAGATGTGTTTTCTAGTGTCTGCACTGAGTTAGTGCCAAGCAAGTGAACTTATTTCGATGGTGAGTGGGATGGACGGGGAAAGGGGCGTGAGGGTGCCGTGGCAGTACCCTGGGAGCAGCTTGAGGAGGACGCTGCGGTGATGGTGATGGTGGTGGTCAGGGAGAGGAGGTGGGGTCTCGGCCTGGAGCCCTCTGTGGGTCTGGGAAGCACCTGGGAAGCGGGGAGGAGCAGCGGTTGCCTCCCCTGGGAGCAGACCCCGCAAGGTGCTGACCCAGCATCGGGCTGAGCAAATATTCATGACGGCGCCCTTGGCGGCCTGAGTGGGGTGGCCTGTCCTGCTGCTGAGGCTGCAGGGAAGGGAAGCTGGTGGCAGCCTGAGAGCCCTCCAAAAGCCAGGGCTGCCCGCTGCCACCAGCCAGTCTCCACAGCCTTTTCCTGATCCCGTAGGCAGGACTCACGGGCACCCAGCCTTGTGAGGGACCCTGGAGGCCCGGCACCGTGCAGTGGGTGCGCGTGATGCCCGACTGAAGGCCCAGCCCGGCCCCCCGGTGTACCCATGAGGCCTGGAGAGCCGGGGCACAGGGCTGCGTGCTGGGTGTCAGGACAAGCTATCACGGGGCCAGCTGGAGCCCCTGAGGACAGACGCTGGGCAGTGTCCCGTCCCGCCCTGGGGAAGGAGGTGAATTTCCTCTGACACGTGCTCTGGGGGCCGTTGGCAGAGTGAGCCTGAAGGGGAGTGACAGGCACCCGAGACCACACGTCATGTCCACTCGCACCCTGAGGCCTGGCCCCCCGTTGCCCGAAGGAGGGAGGTGTGATCGGGGAGAGGGCATGGGCTCAGCTCAAGCCCTGTCTCCATGGAAACACTGCCCCTGCTGCCCGAGGACGGTCCACTCGCCTCACAGACATCTGAGCCTCCTGGACCTATAGCTTCACTTAGCAGTTCTTCCAGATCAAGGAAGATCTGCCCCCCGCCCAAGCCCCACTCTAGCTGAGACCCCCGTGGTAGCCACGACCCCGCTGGTGCCGAAGGGGCCTAGCTGTTTGGAGCACTGTTCTAAGCGATGGGGATGCGGGAACCCATTCATCCTCCAGTAGCCCCACTGCTGCACCAGAATGCCGAGGCTGAGAGAGCTGGTTCCTTCCGTGGGGAAGCTGGGGTCTGACGCGGGGCCAGTGAGCCCCCGGCCGTGTGACCGTTCGAGGGGAGCCTCTGGGGCCGACCCGGCTCCAGGTCACTGGGAGCAGCTGCTTCTCCTGCCACTGCTGGTGCCCTGCTCACTGCCCACGTGTCCCCAAGACTCCATCCTGGGGGACGCGGGCCCTGCCTTCCCGCTGGCCCTCAGCCTCCCCGCTCCCACCCATGCGGCAGCCGCAGGGCTGACTGCACGTGCATCTGCTCCCTTCCTGCAGCCCCACGGCCGGGGGGGCTGCCTGAGGGGCAGTGGGGACTGGACCCCCGGAAGGGAGTGGGCCGTGGGAACGAGGGTGATGGAATGCTCTTCCCATAACGAGCCCACTGGACCTGATCCCGTTAGAAGCTGTCAAAGCACCAGCAGGGCCTCTGTCCCGGAGCTGCTCTGGGAGATGGAGCCCCGGGGCGGGGAGTGCGCGGCCACCACCACATCACCCCGGTCCTGGGAGGTCGCCGACGTCATCCTGGCCGTGAGCCACCGGGGTCGGCGCTTGCCTGGTGCCTCTCCTCCATGCAGCCACCACCCTGCGCGCCCTGCTTGACGTTACACGACTAGTCATCAGTCCTGCTGCCCAGCCCTGGACGCACCTCACGGCCTGCAGATGACGTTGGGCCCCCGCCACACCTGGCATTTGCTCAAAGGAGCCTCAGACCAGACCTGCAGCGCCGGCCCTGGAGATGTGGCCCAGGGGACAAAGGCTGGGGGCCAGAGACCACACAGGCCTGGCAGAGCTCAAGACCAGGTCGGGCTTCCCTGACCAAAGCAGACCTCACTTCCTATAACAACGCAGCATCTCACTCGTCCTGCCTGCCCTGTGCCCCTGCAGACGCACCTGGGCGTCCCAAGGGGGTGGTGAGGGCCCGGGCCGGCTGGAGTCTCTCGGCCAGCGGCCAAACTCTGGGCCCTGGAGAGGCCGGTAGGTAGGCAGATGGGCTTGTGGTGTGGCTTTTCACAGAGGGATGGACAGACAGACAGCACATGTCTCCTTCTGTCCCCGTGAGGACGCAGCCGTGGTGAGCAGAGTGAGTGAGAGACGCAGTGGATTACTGACGGCCGGGGCCGGGGCCGCTGCTGTGTGCTCCCTGCCGCCCGGCTTCTCCAGTCGCCGTTGCTCACCTGGGCTCTCTCTGCCCGCCGGGAGTCCCCATCCCGGGCCTGCCCAGGCAGCCCCCAGGAGGGAGAGACTCTCTAGACAGCGGACTTGCGATGAGAGGAGAGGCCTCTGGACCCCGACCCCCGCCTGGGCCACGGGAGCGACCACGTATCACGCATGGTTTCCTACCTCGTGCCTTCTCCCCGACTGCCCGCCTCCCTCACCCCTCACTCTGCAGGAGGCTCAGCTACGCCTCCCACTGGAAGCCTTCCAGGACTGCCAGGCAGAGGGGCCCCTGGACTCCCCGTCACAGCCTGCACTCCTGGGCCTCCCCTATCAGACAGGGCGCTCCCAAAGGAGGCCCACTGAGAGAGGCTGGTCGCCGGGCACCTGTGGGTGCCCCCACCCACCCCGGGCCCCCTGCCTGTGGGGCAGCCTCAGCTGGGACGGACTGAGAGCTCCTGCAGCCCAGCCCAGGGCGCAGTCGATATCCACCTGAAGAGCCTGTCATTACGAGGCTCTTAATTATTCAGTGTCGATTCTGGGCGCTGTGTGTGCCCGTCCTGCCCACCCCTGCCCACCGCTGCTGCAGACACAAAAGCCGTCCGTCCACGGAGCTGGCAGGCGGGGCCGCTGAGCAAATATAAGAGGAGGCTGGGCTTCCCTGGTAGCGCAGTGGTTGAGAGTCCGCCTGCCGTTGCAGGGGACACGGGTTTGTGCCCCGGTCCGGGAAAATCCCACAGGCCGCGGAGCGGCTGGGCCCGTGAGCCATGGCCGCTGAGCCTGCGCGTCCGGAGCCTGTGCTCCGCAACGGGAGAGGCCACAACTGTGAGAGGCCCGCGTACCGCAAAATAAATAAAAAGTAAATAAGAGGAGGCTAAGAAGCCCTGGCTGCTGCGGAGAGAAGCATGGGGGCCCCGGGCTGCTCTGCTGAGGCCTGAGGAAGGAAGAGTTGGGTGGGGGAAGGAAGCAGCGTGTCCCCCAGCCCGCCCTGGGCCAGGCAGGGGCCACTGCCGCCAGCACCACCCGTTCAATCCACAGCTGGAGGGGGGCCGCCCCCTGCTCCCCAGGTGCCAAGGTGACACCTTGGCAGAAGAGGGGGGAGGGATCGGGGGGACCCAGGGCAGTCGGAGGCGCCACAGGTGGGCCCGAAGACCCCAGCCGAGCACCCCAGGTTCCCAGCTCTCCCACCGGCCTGTGCCAGCTCCCCCATTAATGGCCCACTGGCCACTTTTGCCCCGTGCTCACTTCTGTAGGCTCCTACCTGGGGGTGAGCTCCCAGGGCCGGGACAGAGAGCCCGGACAAGGACCCAGGAGGCCCGGCCTCTGGCCTCAGCCCAGCCCGCCTCGCTGGCAGCCTCGCACAGGTCACTGGCCGCCCCCGTGGCACCTGCCACCCCTCACAGGGTGTTGTGGGATGGGAGTAGAGCAGACGGGGAGGGCGCTGGGGACAGTGGCCGCTCTGGAGGGCGGTCGGGGTGCTGCCGTGGTCCCCGAGGGTCTCGGGATGCTCGTCGTAACCCCTGAGGCGGGGCCTTCTCCTTTGGGCCACACCGTGGGGCCCGAGGCTCTTGGGGCCCCTGTCCGCTCTCCACGTGTCTGCCCACCTGCCTCACACCCCTCGCCAGACACCTCACTCTCCAAAGCTGCCCCGCATCCTTTACCCCCCAGCACCTCCTCAACCCCACCGGGGCCGGCACCAGGAGGACAGGACCGCACCGCGAAGCTGTGAATAAAGGACCCTGTGGTCAGGCCTGGACAAGGCATGGCTCCCACCTGCAACAGCCTCTCCTGCAGAGGTGGGGGTCTGTGCACCCCGGGAAGGGCTCCCTGGAAGGGGTCTCCCTGCGCCCACCTGTGCCAAGGAGCCCATCACACTCTGGGGGGGCTCCTCTCTCCCCAGCACACGGGCACCCTTCTATGTGTGGGAAGCTCCCGACGACGCTGGTCTCCCACCTAGGCCACCGGCCTCAGCCTGGCTTCTCCGTCCACATACCACGCGGTCCTGGGGCACCATCCCTCCACGCTGGAGGCGGGGACCCCGCCCAGCCCGTAGTCACATGTGGTGGACAGAGCCAGTTCACGGGCTGAGTGGCCCAAGCCAGGGTCCCCAGGTGTTATGGGTTGAAATGAGACCTCCCCGCTAAAATTCAAATGTTCACATTCTAACCCCCAGCACCTCGGAATGTGACCGAATTTGGGAATAAGGCTGCTGCAGAGGTAATTTGCTGAGGGCAGACTGGAGTAGGGGGGCTCCAGATCCCCTCTGACGGTCCTTCTAAAACGGGGGGTTTGGACGCAGAGACTCTCACAGTGACGATGAAGGTGGGGATGCTGGAGGTTGTTGGCAAAACACCAAAAGCTGAGAGAGAGGCCCGGGAGAGACCCCCTCACAGCCTCGGAAGGAGCCACCTTGACCTCAAACTTCTGGCCTCCGGGACTGTGTAACACCTCTGCTGTTGAAGCCACCTGGACTGTGGTATTTGCTACGCAGCCCGGGCACACCCATACCCAGACCTGCGAAGTGGATGGCGGGGTTTCAAGCAGTACTTTCTGGGGTTCGCAACACTAACCCACCCGTTGTCTGAACGCACAAGGCTTCAGTGACAGCTGGGGAGACAGAGGCGTTGAGATGGGAAGGGATTCACCCACAAGGCCCACAAACCTCTGGTGGACTTGGACCCGATTCCCAGCCCCTGATTGCCCGTCCGACCCCCGTCTTTCCTTCTGGCGGCACCGAGAGGGCCTGTCCCACTGTCCAGGTGGAGGGATTGGGTCCCAGAGACAGCTGGTGGCCGGCACTGAGGGAGAGGCAGCTAGACTTCTACAGGGCGGGGGAGATGTCCTGGACCGTGGGCCAGTGAGGCTGTGCAGCAGGGCAGCGTGCAGAGGGCCCAGCGGACGGAGCCACCAGGAGGGCTTCCTGGGGGAGGATGCTCCGAGTGGGCTGGGCAGCAGTTCTGAGCCAGGGAACTGGGCCGGGCAGGCTAAGACGGGGGAGCAGGACAGCTGCAGGCCCGAGACTCCCGCCAAGGCCCTTCTGCGGTGCGTGCCCGGCCCACGCGCACCCCTCGGCGCCGCGGCTCCTGCCGCCCTGCGTGCCTGGGGCCCTTTAATCCGTGTTTTTAATTGCAGAGCACAGAGCACATTATGAACAACCTGTTTCACATGAAAAAGGGAAGCCATGTGCTCCGGCCGCCCACAGCCCAGCCCCCTGGGACCCCGTCAGCATCCTCTCCTGCTGGCAGATGGAGCCTCTCTGCGCTTGACAAAGGCCAGTGTCCCCAAGCTGAAACTTCTTTCCTGCCCCCTCAGGCAGCAACCTCGGCGGCCCGGGGCTTCTTCCGCGAGAGCGGCGATTTAATCAGAGGCAAAGAGGACCCTGTGGGCCTCGCCTGGCCAGTCCTGTGGCACAGCAGCAACCCCACCCACGAGGCCGGGGGGGGGGGTGCCCAGGCCTGCGGGCCCCCGCGCAGCGCCCCTTCCCCTCACCGGGTGCGAGGGGAGCCAGGCGCTGGTGGGCTCGGGGCAGTGCCTGCCTCCACGGCCCACACCAGCTTCTCTGGCATCTCCAGGGACCCCCGGGGAGCCCAGGGCGTGGGGGGCAGCCAGCCCTCCTGGGGGTCCCCCAGCCAGCACTCCAGACACGTGGGATGAGAAGGTCAGTCCAGGCTGGGGAACGTTTTGGGAGCGGAGACGAGCACAGGCCGCCCGGCTTGGGGAAAAAGACCCCTCAGAACCTGTTTCCTCCTCTGTAAACCAGGCCCGGGGCTCGTTGGCCTCGCCCACCAGGCGTTCAGAGACTCACGGGCAGGGCCCTGCATTGCTGGCTCTGTATTCCGGAAGCATCCGCTTCCGACAGCTGTGGAGGGTGAATGAATGAGGCGGGGACGGAGGGTGGGGATGAGAGCCTGCCCTGTCCCGTCACGTCTGGCTTCCTCCTAGCCCTGCAGGGAGGACGGGACAGCGGGCAGGTGGGTCTGGGAAAGGACCAGGTGGGGGTCCCGACAGCCAGGGCCCCATGGAGCCATTTGCATGGGCGAGTGAATGTGGGTCACTGTTACTGGGGAATTCCACAGTCTGCAGGGTGAGGGCGCGTGAGCAGGTCCCCGGGGAGCCCCGTCCTCCGCTGGGGCCTCTGCACACGCAGCTGTGACCGTCACGTGGCGACCAGGGGCACCCAGTCGCTGGCCTCATGCTGTTACCTGTTTATTTGTCTCCAGCAGGACCCCCACCCCAGCACTGCCGTTCAGCGGCCTTCGGAGCAGGGAGGGTGCGGGAAGCGTCTGGGGGGGCGACCCTGCCCACCCCAGCAGCAGGGCCCCCTCAGGAGGGTCCATGAGATGCCTGCTGGGACCCGGTGCTGCAGCCGGGTGGCCCCAGCACCATCCCACTACACATGAGAGGGAAGCCCGGGTGGGAACCTGTGTGTTGTGACCCCAATCTGGGACAGTCCCCAACCTGTCAAATCCTCAGGGATCGGAACTCAGCCCCAGCTCCCACTCAGGACCTCCTGTCCTCTGGCCCCTAAGAGTTACTCACCCGCTCCTACCCTGCCAGGGGCTTCCCCTAAGCAGGCCTGGCCCACTGTCCACAGGGGCCTGAACTCACAGTGCTTATGGGCACCTCACCCCCGAACTTGGCTGATGGGCCCCCAGCCTCTGTGATCCTCTCAGGCCGAAATCCTTGCTCCCCACACCTGCGCCCCGCCTCCCCCCGCCTGACCCCTCCCCCATTTGCTCTGTCCTTCCTGATTTGCCCAGAATCCTCCATCCTCCCAGGTCTTGGGGGTCTTCCCACAAGCTGTCCCTCCCCCTCAAAGCCCCCAACCCACTTTTAAGCCCCAGCTGAAGTGCGCCTGAAGGAAGAGGCCCCGCCCGCCCCTGGACGGAGCCTCCCTCCTGTTCGAGCGCTGAGGGGCTTGGTTCAGAGTAAGTTCCCTGTTTGCTAAAGTGATGTGTGGTAATGCCCATCTCCAGAACCGGGGCACCCCAAGCCTGGCGCTGGGGGCTCGAGATCACTTATTTCTGGGGTCTGGGGGACGGAGCTGGTCCCAGAGCCTCTGTGGGGCTGAGAGGCTCCGACAGGAGGCCAAGGCGTCCACAGCGGCAGGACCCCGGTTGACCCCCATCCCCATGGGGCCTGGGGAAGAGCCAGGGGGCCGGCAGTGGGTCAGGCATGCCCCAGGGGGGCTGGTAAAGGAGGGGCCTCGTGGTGATGAGCAGCTTACCTGGACTTCTGCTCCGTGGTCTGGGTCTCTGGTGGCCCGTGAGCCACCAGAGACCCAGACCACTGTGTTCCTGACCTCGGGGTGTCCACACAGGAACAGCCATCAGGATGGCTTGGACCACGTGCTGTTGGGATTAAGGAGGCATTCGCTCCCTCCCTCGCTCATACCCCCAGCAGGTACACACCACGCAGCTGTCACGTGCCAGCCAGCCTGGTTGCCGGACACACGGAGAAGTGAGCGGAAAGGAAGCCCCCTGTTCTTGCCAACTGGCAGCCGGGGAGGGAGGAAGGAGAGTCTTCCCAGAGCTAGAGGAGCCCGGCCCCTTCAGGAGGAATCGGCCGCACACAGGCCCCGGCTCCTTCTTCCCTCCGCAGAGAGCCATGCCTGCAGCCCCTACCTCCCCACAGGAGCCAGGAAACGTCTTCATAAAATATTGATTGGTTTGCACAAGGCTTGGGCTGTCAGGAAAGGATGGGGAGGCTTTTGCATGTAGATTAGATTTGTTCAGCGCTTCCTTAACCCCTTCCTGCCGGGTACCTTGGACACCTCCTTGGATTCCCCCAGAAGCGGGCAGGGAGCCCGGGTGGGCCCAGGGTGGCCCAGGGGACCTGGGAGCTGGCCTGCCCAGCATCTCTCCTTGGGCACGGCCGTGGAGGTCTTCCTGCAGTTCACTTTACCCCTCTCCTCACTGGGCCACCTGGTCATTCTTCTGCTGGATCCAGAGACGAAGCCGTGTCAGTCCCTCCCACCCCCAGGCCCCTGCCAGGCGAGCCTTGATGTCAGTGGCAGACGCAGACCCCAGCAGCGCTCCCAGCCAGACCTTGGCTCCACTCATCTGGAAAGGAGCTTGGCTCTGAGGCCGGCAAGAACTTCCGTCTTGACTTTTAAATGTCATAATCCCACCTGGCTGATCGCGCCGGGATCAATAGAGGCAGCTTCGGATCTCATCCCAGCACCAGGGCTCCGGGCACTGGGGAGCGGGGTACAGAACACAGAGGGTACCTGCTGGCCTCAGGTTCCAGCATCGTGGAATGGTGGGGCGATGGGCCTGCCCTTTAAAACTGTGGCCAGGGTGAAACAGAGCCACATGTGGCAGTGACAACGGGACAAGACACAGCATCTTTCCTTGTTGTGCATGGATGGAGGGAGGAATAATGGGTGAGTGGGTGAATGAATGAGTGGGTGAATGAATGAGTGAGTGAGTGAATGAATGGGTGAGTGAATGAATGGGTGAATGAATGAGTGGGTGAATGAATGAGTGAGTGAGTGAGTGAGTGGGTGAATGAATGGGTGAGTGAATGAATGGGTGAGTGAATGAATGGGTGAATGAATGAGTGAGTGAGTGAATGAATGGGTGAATGAATGAGTGGGTGAATGAATGGGTGAATGAATGAGTGGGTGAATGAATGGGTGAGTGAATGAATGAGTGACTGAGTGAATGAATGGGTGAACAAAAGAGTGGACCCATGGTCCTGCAGTACCTCAGCTATCCTGTGGGGTCTGACGTCACTCCCGCAGAAGCCCTCGACCTCCAGGAAGCCCACGTTCACCAGAGACTCTGGCTCTTCCGGGCAGTCCTGGGCTGCAGCTCAGGGGCCCAGCAGGTCAGCCTCCTCTCCAGCCCCTGAGCTCCCCTCTGCTGTTCCTGCCCCTGCCTTTCGTTCTGCTCCTTCTTGCAGGTCTGAACCTCTCACAGGCCTGCGTGTCACATGCCTTTCTCAGGGCCCCTTCCCTTCCCTGCTGCCCCTCCCCCTCCCTGCCCAGTCCTCAGGAAGCTGCTGTCGTTCTGTCCCCTCTGACACCCATTCTGATGCCAGGCGGGCTCCCAAAGCTGCTTCCAGGGATGATGTTCCCTCCCTGCTCAGCGACGTGGAAGCCAGCAGTAACCTAGGAAATAGGCAGTACCCTGGCGCTTTAAAAGTCCAGACCCACCCTGGCCTGCCACCATTGTGCGGTACATGGGGTCCCCCGGGCAGTCACAGCTGGGGAGTCCTCCCAGCCTTCTGCCCACCCACCCATCTATCCATCCACCTACCCATCCATTCACCCATTTATCCACTTATCCATCCAACCACCCACACACTCATCCATCCATCTATCCACCCATCCATTATTCCAACCACCCACACACTCATCCATCCATCTATCCACCCATCCATCCATTCATCCATCTATCCACCCATCCATCCATCCAACCACCCACACACTCATCCATCCATCTATCCACCCATCCATCCATCCATCTATCCACCCATCCATCCATCCAACCACCCACACACTCATCCATCCATCTATCCACCCATCCATCCATCTTTCCATCCATCCACCCATTTACCCATCCCCCGTTCCTGTCCACCCTTCCACCCTCTCAACAAACCCCCAAAGGAGTACTTTATGCCTCAATTCCCCCAGGTAACTTGGATTTAACTAACTTTTGGAGTCCTTTGGAGTTTTTTTTTTTTTTTTTTTTTTCTGGCATTGATGCTGTAACTAGCTGGAATTTTCCATCATGCCACAGGACCTGGCTTTACTTTACACATGAGCAAGGATGGCGGCGGGGGGCGGGGGGGTCTCTTAGGACATAGTCACATTCCAGGATAAAAATAACATTAGACCGTGCCCACCCTGTCCAATCATTAATCTCGTTGGCAGGTCAGTGTCCTTCCTTCTGGGGTGGGGACAAAGTTTTGGAGGAAATCTTGAACTGGGGCTCTGGGAAGTTCTACTACTCCTTTGCATGTGACCTTGGCCAAGTTTTGGCTCTGAATTTCACTGTTCCCAGATGGAAAACCAAAGTGTTGGACCCAACAGTGTCTCCCACCCTGTAGGGCCAACACCAAGATGCTGTGATTGCTGGCCTGCCTGGGCCTCCCATCAAGGCACTGCAGGTAGCAGGTGAGGAATAGTCATCAGGAAGCAGTCAGATGAGTAAGCAAGAGGTCCAGGACAGTGTAGGATGGCCTCTGGGAGCAGAACTTGGAGGGGCTCTGGGGGTAACGGGGGTCACTTCCTCTGCACTCCCTAAAACCCACCTTCTGTCTGTCCAGCCCCCATTCTTTCACTCCCTCCATCTTTCAGGTGCTGTGCCCCTGGAATAAAAGTGGTGAGGAGGACACAGACCCACCTTAGGGGTCACCCCCAAAATATGGAAGCTCCTTTCTTGGTTATTATCTTTCTTTTTTTTTTTTTTTTAGTTTTCCAAGGAAATTCTATATAAGCAGCCCAAGTGTCTATCTCCTGATTCATTAATTTTGGACTGAAAAATGTTATTCCCTACTATGCAGGATGGAAAAAATGGAATGTCCCTATATGAGTCACCACCAGGTCCCACTGCCAGCTCAACTCCTGAGACCTGCCAGCCACGCCCCCACTTTTATTTTGCTGAGGTTGGTGGCATTCAGGTCAGTTCTGTAATTATAATGAAATCTTCCATGCTTTGTCTCTTTCCTGATTTTTAAAATTGAAAACCAATATACAGCATTTCAATGCAATGGAAATATCATGCAGTGCAGATTTCGGTCCCAGCTCTAATGGAGTAACAGGGACTGAACTTACCCTCCAATTTTAAGCAACTAAAATAAGGTAAAATACAAAACAATAGTTTTGAAGCGTTGAAAACAGGCAGCGCAAGAGAGGGACTTCTAAGAGAGAGGAAACAAACGCAATGGTTCCTATGGTACCCCAGCTTACCACCTGTAGGTGGTACCTAGGCTTCGGCACAGAGCGCAGGGGCTCCCTGAGTTGAGGAGACACAGCTGAGAACTCAGGGAGGACAGGTGACTAGAATTTGCAGAGCAGAGGATCTGAGGGGAGAGAAATGTATGGGAAGGGGAGCTGCGTAGAGACGGGGCTCCAGATTCTGCAGACTTCCCCCAGAGCCTCCAGCGATGTATTGATCAGGGCCTGCGTATAACGGGGTATATAGGAAATCAGTGAAGCTATAGAAGACTTGAACAACGAATGCTTCAACCACTCCAACTAATGGCTATCCCTAGACCCCTCCACCCAACACTAGCAGAATACACAACCTTTTCAAGTGCACACGGAACATTTACCCAGATTGACCATATTTCAAGTCACAAAACAAGTCACAGTACATGTAAAAGGATTCAAATTATACAAGTCATGATCCTGATCCAAATAGAATTAAATTAAAAATCAATAATTGAAAGATACTTGGAAAATCCCAAATATTTGACTGAACAGCACATGCTTCTAAATAACCCATGGTTCAAAGAAGAAATCAAAATGGAAAGTCTTTTGAACTGAGTGAAAATGAAAACCTGACATGTCAAAATTTGGGGGGTGCAGCTAATGTAGTGCCTAGAGGAAAATTTTAGCACTAAGAACCTATGTTATAACCAAAAGGAAGGATTTCAAATTAATGACCAAAGCTTTCAACTTAAAAAACCAGAAAAAGAACAAAGTAATCCTAAGTAAGCATAAAAATGAAAATAAAGAGCAGGAATCAATGAAAGAAAAAAGGGGAAACTATAGAGAAAACCAATAAAAGCTGACTGTCTTAAAAGATCAAAAACTGACAAACTTCTGTCCCAACCGAACAAGAAAAAAGAGAGAAGGCAAAACAATGACCAATATCAGGAATGAGAGAGTGGATCTCACCTAATATTCTAGTTACTATGAGGAAAAAACTGAACATTATGAAAAACATTTGGCCAATAAAATTGACAACATAGATGAAGTGGAAAACTCCTTCAAAGATGTAAACTACCAAAATTAAGAAAAAATAGCTAATGTGAATAGTCCTGTATCTGATAAAGAAATTGAGTTTGTCATTAAAGCCCTTACAACAAGGAAAACTACAGGCCCACATAGTTTCAAGGGTGAAGTTTACCAGTATTTAAGGAAGAAATAACATCAATTCTACACTAACTCTTCCAGATAATAGAAGAGGCAGGACCCCTTCCCTTATCATTTGATGAAGCCAGTCTTATTATGACATTTAATCAAACGCATCACAAGGAATGATACCAGCAAACAATATTCCTCACAAACAAAGATGCAAAAGTTCTCACCAAAGTTTTAGCAAATATATGCATACATATGTGATGTTATATCATGACAAAGTGAGATTCATCCCAGGAAAGCAAAGTTGACTTAATGTCAAAAATGAGTCAATGAACTTTACCAAATTAATGTACTAAAGAGGAAAAACCTATCGTCATCTCAGTAGAAAAAGCACTTAAAATTCAATATTAATTTGTGATAAAAGTCCTCAAAAACTAGGAATAAAATGAAATTTCTGCATCTGATAAAGGCCATCTACCCAAAACCTATATCTTCCTAAGATTGAAAACAAGGTAAAGATGCCTGCTCTCATCTTTAATTATTTCATCACTTTTACTCACCATTTAACTGGAGTTTCTATCTAGTAAAATAAGGCAAGAAGAAAAGGCATGCTGATTAGAAAGAAAGAAAACTTTCTGTAGAAAAAAATCCCATGAAGTCCACAAAATAAAAGCTCTAGACTAACAAAGAGTTAGCAAAGTGTCAGGGTTCAAGATTGATGTCCAGAAACCAATTGTATGTTTACATACTCACAACAAGCAATCGGAACATGGAATCTTAAAAACCATAACCTGTAAAGCACCACTAACAAATACGGAATACTTCACTTTGCTGTACAGCAGAAACTAACACAATTTTGTAAAGCATTATACTCCAATAAAAATTAAGAAAAAATAAAATAAAACAGAAAACAACAACCACAAAAAAACCCCAAACAAACAAAAAACAAATATGGAATGCTTAGGCATAGATTTGACAAAAGACATGTGAGGCTTCTGCACTGAAAACCACAAACATTGCTGAAATTAAACAAGATCTAACTAAATGGAGTTGTATACCATATTCGTGGATAAGAAGACTCGAAGTTGTTAAGATGTGAATTCTCCCCAGATTGATCAATGGAATCTCAATCAAAATTCTAGTAGGCTTTTCCTGTAGGAATTGACAAATAGAATCTAAAATTTATATGGAAGTGGAAAGGACCTAGAATAGTTGAAACAACTTTGTAAAAAGAATTAAGTTGGAGGCCTTACTCTACCTGATTTTAAGACTAATTATAAAGTTACATTAATCAAAACAGTATGGTGTTTGCATAAAGATAGAGTACAATACAGAGTTCCCATATATACAGTCAATTGACTTTTGACAGAAGTACAAAGATAATTCAATGGAGAAATAATGGTCTTTTCAACAAATGATGCTGGCTTAAAAAAAAAACAACTTTGATCCCAAACTCAGATTAATTTGAAAATGTAATTCAAAATGGATCATAGACCTTAAATTATAAAACTTCCAGAAGAAAATAGGTCAGGAGATCTTAGTAAACTTGGATTAGACAGAGGGTTTTTAGACATGACATCAAAGCACAATCCACATAAGAACGAATCGATTGAATGCACTTCATCAAAACTAGGAACTTTTGCTCTTCAGAGTACACTGTGGAGAGGATGAAAGGACAAGCAGCAGGCTGGGAGACTACACCATCAAATTACACACCCGTAAAGGACTTCTATCCAGAGCATATAAAAGCTCTCAAACCTCTACAAAAAGGAAACCAAGTACCCAATGAAAAGGAGGACAAAAATTGGGACAGATGCTTCAGTAGAACCGTGGATGGCAAAGAAGAGCATGAGAATTACACCGTTAGTCATCAAAGAGATGCAAATGAAAACCGCAAAGAGGTACCACGACTCACCTACTGGAATATCTAAAATGAAAAACTCTGACTCCACGTGAGGATGTAGAACAGCTGGAACCCCTGTGCACTGCCCGTGGGAAAACAAGACAGCGCAGCCACTTTGGAAAACAGTCGCCGTTCATTGGATAAACATGTACCTGCTGCTGTAGGACTCAGCCATTCCACTCCCAGAGAAAGAAAATATGTGCTTATGTAAAGACGTGTGCGCCAGCGTTCATAGACTTTTAGTTTTAATAGCCCCAAAAGGGAGACAATCCAAATGTTCATCAAGTGGTGAGTGCGTAAAGGAATTGTGTATATTTGTGCAATTGGAACTATTCAGCCATAAAAAGGAATGATACTGTTAATACTGGCAACAGCATGAATGAATCTTAAAATAACTTTGCAGGGGGGAAAATGAGGATACGTTCTATGCTCCCCTTTATATAGAAATGATAGAAAATGCAAACCATATTGACTGAAAGCCTCTCAGTGGGAGGGAATTAGGGAGGATGGATTACAAAGGGCACAGGAAGTTTTCGGGGGTGATAGGTATGTTCACTGTCTTAACTGTAGTTACAGTTTCATAAATGTCAAATGTATCCAATTTTATACTTTCAATATATACAGTTTAATTGCCTGTCAACTGCCCCTCAGCAATGCTGTTTTAAAAAGAAATACTATCAAATTGTAAAATATTGAAGAAAAAGATAAACATTAAAAGTACTTGGAAAGAAAGGACTTATTAGTGATTAAAAAAACCTGTAATTAGATTGAGAGCAAACTTCACACTTGTGACCATCACACCCACACACAGTGGATTAGCACATTCCACTAATAACAGGTGGTGTAATAGTATATCGTTGATCTAGAATTCTATACCCAGATGAACAGTGTTCAAGAGAGAGTATAAAACCAAAAATCCCTGAGAGATTGTTTCACTGAAGACCTCACAGAACGTGCTACCAAGAGATGAATTTTGGCTAAAAGAAAAGTGAACCCAGGAAGACGGATTGGAATGCATGAGGCTAGAGTGAGTGAAAAACCACGTAGGGAAACCTAGACAGCATTGCCTAAGAAGAATATCACAGATAACTAATAATAGAGGTATAACAATACCACTGACTGGACAGCTACATGTGAAAGACTGAAATGAGAACATTCTTTAACACCATACACAGAAATAAACTCAAAATGAATTAAAGACCTAAATGTGAGACAGGAAACCATAAAACTCCTAGAAGAAAACACAGGTGGAAGAGTCTTTGACATAAATCGCAGCACTATTTTTTTGATCTGTCGCCTAAGGCAAGGAAAACAGAAGCAAAAATAAACAAATGGGACGTCATTTTAAAAAGCAAAGGAAACCATCGACAAAATGAAAAGACAACCTACTGAGTGGGAGAAAATATCTGCAAATGATATGACAGATAAGGGGTTAACATCAAAAAAATATAAACAGCTCAATATCAAAAACAAACAACCCAATTTAAAAATGGGCAGAAGACCTGAATAGATATTTTTCCAAAGAAGACATACAGATGGCCAACAGGCACATGAAAAGACGCTCAACATCAGGAAACTGCAAATCAAAACCACAGTGAGATATCACCTCACACCTGTCAGATGGCTATCATCAAAACGACAATAAATAACAAGTGTTGGCAAGGTTGTGGAGAAAAAGGAGCCCTCCTACACTGTTGGTGGGAATGTAAATTGGTGCAGCTACTGTGGAAAGCTGTGGAGGTGCCTCAAAAAATTAAAAATAGAATTATCATATGACCCAGCAATTCCACTCCTTGGTATATATCTGAAGAAAAAGAAAACAGTAATTCAAACAGATACATGCACCTCAGTGTTCATAGCAGCAGCATTTATAATAGCCAAGACATGGAAGCAACCTAAGTGTCCACTGATAGATAAATGGATAAAGACGATGTGGTACATATATACAATGGAATATTACTCAGCCATAAAAAAATGAGACTTTGCCATTTGCAGCAACATGGATGGACTTGGAAAGTATTATGCCTAGTAAAATAAGACAAATACTGTAACATATCACTTATATGTGGATACTGTAAGATATCACTTATATATGGAATCAAAAATATAAAACAAACTAGTGAATATAACAGGAAAGAAACAGACTCACAGATATACAGAACAAACTTGGGAAAGAGAAGGGGAGGGGGCAAGATAGGGGCAGGGGAGTAAGAGGCACAAACTATTATGTGTAAAATAAATAAGCTACAAGGATATATTGTATAGCACAGGGAATACAGCCAATATTTTATACAAACTATAAATGGAGTATAACCTTTAAAAATTGTGAATTACTATGTTACACACCTAAAACATATATAATATTGTAAATGAACTATACCTCAACTTTAAAAAAAGAAAAGAAAAAATACTTCCGAAACAAACATTAGAGAAGACAGACACTAATTCATGATTCTAGGGGGACAAAAAAATCTTAGCCATCTAAGAACACGAGAGAATTTCCGTGTCCTGCTAGAGATGATCACATCCCACAGAGAAGGTTAGCCGCGATGCTAAGATTCAGCGCCGCTGCCCTTTCACATCAGACCCACTTTTATGCCTTATTGTGGTTGAACACCTAGAAACACCCTGTGGCAAGAAAAACAGTCTAGAAAGGGGGAAAAGCCCGAAACTGTCACCACTTGCAGACTGTTTCAAAAGAGAACAATCAAAGTAATCTACAGACAGCTATTAAAGTTAATCAGGGAATTCAATGAGTTGCAGAATATAAACTCAACATAAAAGTTACTTGCAAAGATTAGATAACTTAGTATTGTAAGATGCCATTAACTGTCCCAAAGCACAAGATTTCTAAGGGTGCATGTGCAAAACCTTTCTAATAGGAATTTTGTTGGCTGGACTTCGTTGAACGTGTGAGGGACCTAAAAAGTGAGAGATGTACCATATTCGTGAACAGGAAGACTCAAAAATGTGAAAATTCCCTGTGTTTCCAGTCTTTATCCAAAATGGGTTTTTCAAGCTGATTTACAAAATCAATACATAAGAGCAATGGGTCAAAAATGGCCAGAGACTTACCTCAGAGAACAAGACTTATTTTATAAAGTTACCTGTTTCATAAAATAATGAAACTGGAGAGACAGCTGGGACAAGACCTACTGTGTACGTGAACTCAATATGTGATAGAGGGGACCTCCTTCCCCACGGTGGGCTAGAGCCATGGACCCAGCACGACAGAGAAAAAGATGCTTCACGTCAGGTGGGTAAAAACCTCCATGTGAATATGCAAAACTGCCATAAAATTTTATACCAATATCACAAAACCTAAGGGAAAGTTTGGTGTATCAGACACATTAACATTTATAATTCTGTTCAGCAAAAGACACCATCAATAAGGCAAGAAATACAAGCCTCAGTCTGGGAGGATATATTTGCAACCCACATAACCAATAAAGTATCGCCACCCAGATACATAAATAATTGCTGAAAATCAATAAGGAAAAGACAAGTGACCCAAAAGAAAAATGAGCACACGACAGGAAACTATAAATATGAGAGAAAACAATACGCAATAAATACGTGAAAAGATGCTCAACTTCACTGCTAACACCAAGAAACACAAATTAAAACAACAAGAAGCCATTTTTCACCCATAGAGTGTAAAAAATTAATAAGTCTGACACCACCGAGTGTTGCCATGAATTCGTGGAAATGGGAGCTCCAGCCATTGCTGGCGGGCGTGTAAATTGATACAGACGCTTCGGACAGTAAGTTGTCAATACTTAATAATAATGATGATGTTTGGCACTTAGCACTTAGAACACGCCAGCCAGGCACGGTTAAAGCGTCGCACGTAGGAATTCACGGAAAGCTGAAGGTAGACACCCCACGAGCCCGAAATGCTACCTGCAGTAGAGAACTTCCACTCACCAGCACCTGCAGACAGAAATGAGGCCATCGGTGGGACGGCTGTTTGTAAGGGAAAGCTGGAAAGGACCTGGGAGTGCTTTAGTGGAGAGGGACCAGTCAACCATGCCTTATTCCCACCATGGAATGTCCTACCACAGTCAGAAGAAACACTGGGTCTCTTTTGAACCTCTCTGGGTTTACATCCATCAACAGGAGTACATTTCAAAATCTTGACGTGGAGTGAAAAGGCAAGTTGCAAGAATTTCACACCCTTACCATTTACATAAACTTTAAAATACATCAAGGGGAGCTTCCCTGGTGGCGTAGTGGTTAAGAATTCGTCTGCCAATGCAGGGGACACGGGTTCGAGCCCCGGTCTGGGAAGATCCCACACGCCGCAGAACGGCTAAGCCCGTGCGCCACACTACTGAGCCTGCACTCTAGAGCCCAAGAGCCACAACTACTGAGCCCGTGTACCACAACTACTGAAGCCCACGCGCCTAGAGCCCGTGCTCCGCTACAAAGCCCACACACCGCAATGAAGAGTAGCCCCCGCTCGCTGCAACCAGAGAAAAGCCCACGCACGGCAACGAAGACCCAACGCAGCCAAAAATAAATAAATAAAATCAATCAATCAATCAGCGACCGTTTGCAGATGTGTGCATGTGATATAAAAGTATAAACGTGCGTGTGGAAATGATACGAACCAACCCTGGCCTAGCAGCCCCTTGCTCCTCCCTTGCACGCCCCCTGGAATGCTGTCCGTCTGTCTGCCAGAGCTGAGGTTCTGGGGTAGCAGAGGTGGGCAGTGCTCAGGGACGCAGGACCAGCTCTGAGGGGCTGGAAGCTGCAGGAGGCCCTTCCGGTGCTTCCAAGACATTCAACATTTGAAATCTACTAATATGATTCGTTATAATTCATGAAAGCAGAATGAACATAGGCTCAACTTAATGCACGTGGAAGAAGCGTTTTTACAACCTCACATACTCTCAGGCTGAGAATTCTTCGAGCGGTGGGAACAGAGGAAGTCTCATGCTCGTCCGGGTGAAATCTGGGACAAGATGAGGCTGTCAGCCCTCACACTTGTGTTCCACACTGCAGGCCCAACCTTGGAGAGCGCCGAGGGCCAGAAAGGAAGAGGCACAAATTGTGATTTACTAACAGTGTAATCGAGGATAGCAAATCCAGGGGGGGAAACAACAAAAAATAATAAGAGGGTTTAGTAAGATAGAGGCGAGATCAACATCTGAAAAGCCACAGCTTTCTATATACACCAGGAATAACTGTTTAAAAGAAGCCATCTGTCTCCATTTACAACAGCCAGAAAAACTGGAAAACATCTTGGGGAAAAAGAACTAACAGAAATGCAGACAAACCTATGCAAAGAAAAGATGAACTTTCCTGGTAGAAACAAAAGAAAATCTGAGTAAGTGGGAGAGAAATCCCGTTCCTAAATGAGAAAACCGACGCTGTAAAAATGCCTATGATGCCCAGCGATCTATTCACAGAGTGGAACCCCCATCACACTGCAATCACACCTTTTATGGAATTTGATGGACCTACAGAAATCCACGTGGAAAAGAAAATGCTTGGGCGGAGCAAACCCAATTTTGAAAAAGAACAACGAACACTGGGCTTGCAGACAAGGCACAAATTAGTCCAAAAACAGACCCGTGGACCTACCAGCAGTGAGGACCTGATGGGCATCTCACTCGGGGGAGGGCGGGGGATGTGGACACGTCTGGAACAGGCTGCCCAGGGGGACAAAATACAAGTACATTTCTAAGTCATGAACACAGGTAGAGTCTACAGATTAAAGAAATAGATACAAAGACACGCGCGCGCACACAGAAAGATAAATAATGCTTGATTTCACTGGTAACCAGGGGTCAGCCAGTGAAAGCAACCATGAGATACTGTTTTTCACCCATAAAATTGGGGGAAAAGGTAAAGGATTGATACTTTCTAACGATGACAAATGTGTAAGAGAAACAGGCCCCCTCCTGTGCAGCCAGTGGGGAATACTTTTTACAGCCTCCTCAGGAAGCAATTTGGGACACTATCCATCAGAAACATCCATGTCCCCCTGGGCCCAGCCCACCCTCTGAGATCTCTGCTCCAGGGAGGGAAGGACACACAGGACAGTGAAAAGTCGCGGGCAGTGCCTGGTGATGGAAAACAAATAATTAGAAAGAGAAGGAAAGAGAAGCAGCTCAATTCTCATCAGCAGAGGAGAGCGTATTACACAGAAATATTGTCCACAGGACCCAAAACTCTGCAGCCACAAAAAATAAATAAAATAAAACAAGGTGGGGCTGTGAATGCCAGCCCCAAAGCTCCCTGAGACGTCCTGTTAAATAGAAAAAAGGCAGTTGAAGGCAAGCGGTGAAATATGTCTGGTTCCATTTGTGCAGCAGCAGGACCGCCAGACGCAAGTGTGTGTTTTACCTTGTATGTACACACGCGCACGTGCATATAGAGAATGGTCTGGGTGCCTCCCCGCCCCGGGGGGGCAAGGGAAGTGAGCCTGCTTTGTACTCGGGATGCGGCCTCGCGCTCGCACGGTCCCCAGACGCGTGTCCCTGTGTGATCCGTACAATTCAAACAAATGACCGTGACAATGGAAAGGAATCGGCCGCTGAGTGCACAGGTCTGGAGCTCAAAACAGAAGGAAACGCGAGGAAAAGGGCCGGGACGGACGGGCCCCTGGAGCCCGGGACGGCGACGTGTCTGGGGAAGAAGCGGAGATGGGGGCTCAGGATGACCCCGGGGCTTGAGTAGAGCGGGGGGAACTGCCGGGTGAGCCAGGAAGTCTGGGGCGGGGAGGGGGGCGGTCAAGGGAAGAGCGAGGGTGGGTGAAGATCAAGGGGAGACCTGGGCCTCCTGAGACTCGGCGGGAACCTTGGAGAAACCGTCAGCAAGGATGCGGGCAGGGGAGCTGCGGAGGGCCGGGGGCCTGAGGGCAAGCTGGTTGGGAAGGGCAGGGCCGGGCCTGGCGGGCAGGGCCACGTCTGCCTCTCCCTTTGCCCTTTTGAAGACGGGCACCATGAGAGCTCGCCGAGCCCAGGGTGAAGAGAGAAGGGGTTGGTGGGGGACGGCCGGGGGCCTCCAGTGGCAGCAGGGGCCTGTCCTCTGTGCCTCAGCTCCGGCCTGGGGGAGGGTGACGCCAGCCTCGCCATCAAGGTGGAGGTGGAGGTGGACGGACCCCGGGGACGAGAATGGGGGCGTCTCAGCAGACGGTGGGTGACGTGCCCTGAGCGGGTGGGGTCGCTGAGCAGTGCTCGGGGCGCACGGGGTCAGGCCAGCGTGACTGTACAGAGGCCGCCAGCCCGGCGCAAACGTCCTTGGTGACCTGGGCAGTGGGCTCCTCCGTTGTGGGTCCTTCCCGCGGCCGCGAGGGAGGGTGGGGGCCCCAGGAGAGTCGGGTAGTTCAAGGCAGTGAAGGCACCTGGGGCCGGAGGGCTGTGGGCCACATAGGAATGAAGCCCTGGGGGCCTGGGAGGAGGACGGGCTTGGGGGGTGGCAGCTGGGGTTCTGGGGATCCTGCTGGGGTCAGAGAGCCCAGCGTGGGGCCCTTGGGCCAGAGCTGGAAGCCCGGAGATGGTGCCCGGGGACCTCGCTGCAGCACTGAAATCAGCGCCCATGTGACCTCACCAGGACAGTGGAAGGCGGGTCGCCCCGGGTGGAAGCCCTGGAGGACCGAGGTGCATGGGACCCCTGAGCCCCGCACTCAGGGGGCAGCATCAAGAGATGGGGGACCCTGCAGCCTGGCCCCCCAAGAGCCTTGGCGAACAGACCCCCCCCCCAGCCCACGTGTGGAATCAGAACCAAACTGGCTGTTTCCAGCCAATGGGAGCTGGACGATCTGTCATGCCAGCATGAGCCACCCGCCTTGCCCGACGTGCGTGGTCCCCGAGGGAGGGCGAGCAGGGCCGGGTGACGCAGAGCTTGGCGGATCTGAGGGCGGATATGAGTGAGGAAGGGGACCCCACGTCCCACCTCCTCGGCCTGGTGGCCTTTTGTGATCGGGAATAATACTCCCAGAGCAAGACGTGAAAATTCAAACCCGGTTTTGGAAGGAATGTGGCTTCTGGGTTAAACATAAGCCAACACATTTTCTTCACACTCAGGTGTGTCTGCTGTGCTTTGGAGGACACCAGGGGTGCGAATTTGCGTTCAATGTGGTCATTCAGGGAACGGCTGGAAATGGTAGATTTCTGAAGCATGGGGACCACCTGGGGAGTCTCCAACCCCAAGGCCCCAGCCCACGTCCCAGGAGGAAAAATGACACCACACAGAATCCACTGAAACCAGGAGGGGATTTTTCCTAATTAGAGGCCTGCTGTTACATGTGCGTTGGTTCTGGAAGATGCAGACAGTGCATCTTCTCTGGTGGCGCAGTGGTTGAGAATCCGCCTGCTAACGCAGGGGACACAGGTTCAAGCCCTGGTCTGGGAAGATCCCACATGCCGAGGAGCAACTAAGCCTGTGCTCCACAACTACTGAGCCCGCGCTCTAGAGCCTGCGAACCACAACTACGGAGCCCACGTGCCACAACTACTGAAGCCCGTGCACCCTAGAGCCCGTGCTCCGCAACAAGAGAAGCCACTGCAATGAGAAGCCCACGCACCGCAATGAAGAGTAGACCCCGCTCGCCGCAACTAGAGAAAGTCCACATGCAGCAACAAAGACCCAACACAGCCAAAAATTTTTTAAATAAATAAAATAAATAAATAAATAATAAAATAGAAGATGCAGACAGAATCATACCAGTCCCCATTCCTCACCAAGAAAAGTAATTAGAATGCAAGGTCATCTCTATATAATGCATTATGACTTTAATATCAGTAACCTCCCCTTAAATATTAGATGCAGTGAGGAAATATTAGTTAAATTATCACAGACTAATATGATCAGTTTCTTCTAGGATAAAATGTGATAAATGGGTTTTAATAAACTAAGGAGAATTATACACGTCCTATTCGTGGTTCCTGCCAGTTTTATTTAGAGTAAAATGCCATTGCAATAATTAGTTGGGTTTTACTGTGTTCATTAAAAGCTTTTCTAATGACCGCTTGGAGGAATAAGTACAATTAATTTCTTTCTTGAATATCAGAGAAATTCATCAAACAAACAAAAAGCAAACTCCAGGGCCTGTGCAAGACAGGGTGGGGGCTGGTGGGACTGCGTGCCCAGCCCTGGGGCCAGCGATTTCCTGTCTGTCACCGGCACTGAGACTGCCCCGGGATGCAGGATGCAGACCCAGGTGGAGGCCCCGGCTGGCCCTCTCAGGTGCCACTGAGCTGTGGCTTGAAGACCTCCTCTCAGCAGCAGTCCTTGACTCCTCCAACCCCAGGGCCCTCTCCTGCCCGGCCTGACTCCCAGGCTGTGGCTCCTTCATCTCCAGAGGCTGAAGCCACCCTCTTCCTTACCTGTGGCCCGTCGGGGTCCAGCACAGGGACAGCACTCCAGAGGGCTCAGGGGCCAGAAACGTGGATCATACCCATCTCTGTCCCCTGGCTACCTCCTTCCAGCCCCTCTGGGGGCCTGCATGGTCTCCAGGGAGCGGGTGTGGCCAGAGGCGCTGGCGGGGGAGCTTCATGGTGGGACCTCAATACTTACCCCACTGAGGCTGCTCAGCAGTGAGGGGAGACCAGACCCGGACGCTATCTGGCTGCTGCTAAATGCCGCGTTCCTTCCCACCTACCTGTGCCAGGTGAGCAGATGCCTCAAGCCGCGGCCTGGGCACTCACGGCATTAGGATGAGCTGAGAACCATCCCAGTCAGCCCCCCACGGCACACGCGCTCACACACCGCACACGCACTCACACACGGCACACGCGCTCACACACCACACACACGGCACTGACTCACACACACGCTCACACATTGCACACGCGCTCACACACCGCATACACGCTCACACACCGCACACGCACTCACACATGGCACACACGCTCACACACGGCACACGCGCTCACACACGGCACAGACTCTCACACACACGCTCACACATGGCACACGTGCTCACACACCGCACACACCGCACACGTGCTCACACACACGCTCACACACCGCACACGCGCTCACACACCACACACGCACTCACACACGCTCACACATGGCACACGTGCTCACACACCGCACACACTGCACACGTGCTCACACATGACACACTCGCTCACACACGCTCACACACGGCACACGCGCTCACACACGGCACACTCGCTCACACACGCTCAAACACAGCACACACGCTCACACATGCTCACACACGGCACACACGCTCACACACTGCACACGTGCTCACACACTGCAGACACTCTCACACATGGCACACACGCTCACACACGCTCACACATGGCACAGACTCTCACATGCCACACACACTCACACACTGCACACGTGCTCACACACTGCAGACACTCTCACACATGGCACACACGCTCACACACGCTCACACACGCTCACACACCGCACACACGCTCACACACCGCACACACGCACCCACATGCACTCACACTCCTCCCACCTGCCAGGTTTGGATTCCCTGGTCCTTCAACACCGGGCCGCACCTCATCCTCGTGGACGTCTCTCGGGGCCTGCCGGAACTGCCCAGGACCCCGCCGCATCCGCCTCTCACCCTTCGGGCCCCTGCAAGCAGCTGCAGAGCCTCACCTGACGCCCCTCACCTGGAAGGTGAGAGGGTCCCCCCACCCCTCAGGTGGTGGGAGGCCTGGAGCATCAGCGAGCAGGGCAGCCTCAGCTGATGCCGTCCTGGTCCCTGCAGGCTCGTGGAGTCCTCTCAGGTGAGCACACACAGGAGGGGGCTTCTTCTCCAATAACCCCCGAGTCTGACAGCCACTGCCAGGCCGCATGCTCTCCCTGGGCCTCATCCTACTTGGGATGTGGGCCCTGCATCACTGCAGGATTTAGGGGACATTTTCAGCCTGTCTCAGCCCCTCCTCCCCTCTCGGCAGCCCCCCTTCGCCCTCACCCTGGGGTGGGCTGGCAGGGCACCCATGGGAGTGGTGCGTCCACGCCCACTTGGCCGCCAGCTCTCCAGGGTGTTATCTGGGGGCGTGCAGGGGGCTTTTCTCTGCTCCCTGACCCATGAAGCCCCCCAGCTCCACCCCTACCCCGCAGTGACCCAGGCAGGCCCCCACCAGGCCCCTGGCCTCTCCAGGCTGCTCCCACGCCTGGGTGCACAAGCACGGCCCAGGCAAGCCAACGGGAGCCAAGCTCCCAGCAGTCTGGGGGGCCCCAGTCCCCGGCCTTCCTGGGGAGGCCCCGCTTCATCCCCTGGGGGGCTCTCTGGGAGCTGTCCCCTCCAGCCTTGCATTCTGCGTATGGCGGGGAGGGGAGGGGGGGCCGGCAGGCCAACTCTGAGGCCTCTGCGGAAACCCAGCTCGAGGTGGCCCAGTCCGCTGGCTGCTGTGCGGTACCCACACGGGGCGTCATCGCCTCTGCTGCCCGCCCCCACCCCGCAGCCCTCCAGGCTCTGCAGTACCAGCACGCTTGCCGCCTTGAGCCACCTCTTCAAAGCCGCCCTCTGGACCAGCTTCCCCCACGCCTCGTGTAAAGCTGCAGCCCCTCCCTGAGTCCTCGGCTGCCCCCCAACCTCCCAGGGCACCTGGCACCCCAGCAGGCTGTGCAGGGCTTAGCCCTCTGCCTCGGGCTTCACTGCCTGACCCCGACCCCCACCCCAACCCCGTCAGCTCCACGGCCCCCACTTTGTCTGGTTTCCTCGGTGCCTGGCTCAGAGCAGCTGCTCAGAGAATCCTTGGTGGACGAAGGTTCCGGCATGCCTGCCCAATTCCCTTGCAAGCCGCGTCTGTCTGCGCGCCAGGCTGTGCTTGTGTTCGCAATTACATTGGCACAAAGTGATCCACTAAAGTGCAGTGTTTTAGTGCTCGGTGGGGGGTCTCTGCAAATTTTTTTTAACTTTAAAAGCTGTTCGATACTTGAGTTTGAGAAATATAGCCTGTAATGGTCTGAATGTTTGCATCCCCCAAATTCGTATGTTGAAACCTCACCCCCAAGGTGATGGTATTTGGAGGTGGGGCCTTGGGAGGTGATGAGGTCCTGTGGATGGAGCCCCCATGAATGGGATTAGTGCCCCAATAAAAGAGACCCCCAGAGAGCCCCCTCACCTCTTCCACCAGTGAGGACACAGGGAGAGACGGCTGTCTATGAACCAGGAAACTGTCCTCACCAAATACTGAATCTGCAGGTGTTGTGATCTCAGACTTCCAGAATGGTGACGAATAAGTTTCCTATTCATAAGCCACCCAGTCTGCAGCCTTTGGCTATAGCAGCCCAAAGGGACTGTGACAAGAAAACACCTGACCGTTCTCAGAGGAATTCAGATTCTTAGAAGGAGAGCTCTTAGCTGAACAGGGGGAACTGTGACGGAGGGGTGTCTTCTGATGCATGGCCCCACCGGCCAGCGCACGGTGGGGATGCGGGTGGTGATTCCTAGCAGGTCGGATGCTTGTCACGACAGCAGCATGGTACCCAGACCAGGGTGGAACCTGGTTTCCCCAGAGCCCGCCTCGGGAATGCATCTTGATTAGGGGAGCTCAGAGCTGGAAGGCAGGGAGATATTTTTGCATTAGAAGTGTTTGCCGAGGGTGACTCTGCAGACGGGCAATTTAGCTGGTAATCACACCGGCACCTTTGTTTATTCACCATTAGACGGCCACACCTCGTGACTGGTCAGAGCGAGGGAGAGACACACTCAATTAAGCTGGGTGAGCAGCGTGTGGGAGGCCAGAAGCGGCCCGCAGACCAGGTAGAGCGGCGAGAAGTCTCCACGCAGGCGAGTCAATCAGGGCACCCTAATTGGAAAGCAGTCATAAAAAGTAATTGAGTTTAATACATAATTTAGATTATTACCCGTTAAGTTAATGTCTCCCGTTTAGGTGTGAGGAGAAAATTATTTATCTGGTAGACGGGAGGGTTTCATTTGTTTTTATAATAGAATGTTCGCCAATTGACTTTAATAAGAGCAGTTTGTTCAATCAGATTCTGAATTGGTGCGTAGGTTGCAAGTTCATCTGTTAATTTCAACGTGACACGCCTGGTGCCGTCCTCCCCGGAGCGGCTGGTGTGTTCCCAGCGGGGCCGCTCATCTCCGCCATCACCCAAGGTCCTCGCAACGGAAATTCAGTCCCGTGTCTCCGGTCTCGCCGGGAGGCCGTTGGGCTCCTGACGTCTCCTTCCTCGTTTTTATGTTTAAAGGAAGAGACGTTAGAGAGCCTGCTGCTTCATTGAAGGGTCTTTTTCCTCTGGAACACGGTCCTGTGGCTGCAAACAAATGCTTCTGTTAAACACCGAGAAAAAACTGACGTCTTAGCCGTCTGTGATCCATTAGCTTGTTTGTTCTTCTCAGCAACGCTGTGAAGCTGGGGCGTCCTCACTAACCCCGTTCCCACAGCAGCAGGCAGAGGGGTCCAGGGCGGGGCTGGCGGTGAAGGGAGAGCCGGCCCTACACCCCTCGGGGCAGATGGGGGCTTGGATCCCAGCTCCCGGGTGTGCGGCCTCAAGCCAGTCGGGTACTCGCACCTCTGGGCCTCAGTCTCCAGATCTGTAAAATGGGGATAAGAGCATTAGGAGCTGTGAGGACAGAGGAGGCAATGCCGCTGACTACTGATGTCCTGGCCCCTTCCCTGCCCTCCCACCGGCTGTACATGAGGCAAGAAGCCACCTGAGCGAGAAGCAGGAGACCCCTGCGCTTACCCACTGTCGCTTACAGTGCTGGAGCCTTGGGTAGCGGCCTCTTCCTTTCTCGGCCTCCGTGCCGCATCAGCAAAGCAGGTGATGATGACCCCTCCCCAGGGGCTGTGGCTGCTGTGGCCTTGACCCCCCCCCCCGCCCCGCCCCCCATCATCACCGCAAGTCTCACCGACAGACTGCAGGGCTTGCCTCGGACTCACTGAGGGGCAGGGGGTCTGGGGACCCTGGACCCCCATCCTGGGTGGCTGGGCCTGGTCACTGACCCCTTGGAGCTCCTTGGACAGCATGGAGAGCAGGAGGCCGTGCACACCGACAGTCCTGCGGCCCCACCCCCAGCACTTCCATGGTTGCCCTCAGCAAAGGCGAGCCCTCGCCACACTGCTGCACCCTCCTTCCCGCTTCCTGTGGGGACAGCTCTGGAAGGGAGGTGTCGCTGAGACCAGGGGGGTCTCTACCCCGAGAGACAGACAGTCCCACGCAGCCTCCGAAGGAGCAGGCGGCTTGGGAGTCACCCCAAGACACAGGGGAGGCGGGAGCTGGGGGCCCAGGGGAGTTACACCCAACAGAACATTGGAATCAATATGTTTAGCTGTGAAGCCCAGACTTTACATAAACTCATAAAAGATAACCCTGGGCTAGAGGAGAGTTTTTAAAACCTGGGGCTTTTGAAACGGGCCTGAGCCCTGGAGACACATGACCAGGAGATGCACCCCAGTCCCTATCGGGCAGGACAGTGCGGGGAAGGGCCCTTCCACTCTCCCGGAGAATCTGCTGTGCAGAAGCTTCAGGAATCATCACCTCCCGTGGTGCCTCGTGGCCCTGGGAGCCCAGGTGTGCATGTCTTCCACAAACTCTCCCGGACCCCCAGTCTCCTGACACAGCCAGGCTTGGCCCTGGACACAGGGATGAGCCGGGGCCCATCCCAGAGGAGCCCCCCCACCAGGCTGGAGCAGCAGGGAAGGCCGCTGAGAGCTGGTCCTGGTGCGGGGGTCCCGGTGGGACACCTCCAGTGCCTCCATCCATCTCCCACCGCCCCTCCAGGCGTCCTGAAGGTCTTGGAGGGAAACGCCCCTCTCCAAGCCTTGTCCATCTCTGTGTCCCGCTCGGCGCCACGCAGAGGCTCAGAAGCAGAGTGGGCAGGTCCCCGGTCAAGGGGCAGCGGGGCCTCTGGGCCCTTCCCAGGAGGACACAGAGCCACTGACACACAGCGAGGGAGGGCGGGAGACGCGTCGGAGTGCTGGAGAGTCATCACCTCCTGCGGAACCATCCCACACGCTCTGCCTGGCGCAGCGGCCACCAAGCCCTGGCCGTGGGGCTCCCCCCAGGCTGGCTCGGTACCTTTCGTTCGCTTCCACGTAGCAGCCTCACGGGCTGGTACGCCATACCGGTGTCATACAAGGTCACAGCCGACGCCTGGCAGACGGGCCAAGGAGGTGCAGCCTCCCGCCACTCAGAGGCCGCTGGCCGTGGCTACCACGCGGGAGCAAAGGAAGAGCTTGTTTACAAATGGTCCGCTGAAGTGTAAGTTGCCGGCACCGGCATCAGGCCTCGCCTGCCGGGCCACCGGATCGGAGGGTAATTTATGAAGGTTGCTTCGCCTGGGCCCCTGGGTCTGCGCCTACGAGTAACTCACACCAGGCTCATTTCGGATGCAGTCAAAGAGCCCGTATTTCACCGTGACAATGTAATCACAGAGCCACATTAAAAAGTCATTATTGTTTAGAATCCAGCTTGGTTTGAAAAACACTTACTATAAAATTCAACAGCCTTTGTAAATTACCGAAAGGTTTACTCCAGAATGCTAGGTGCCTGGGATCCGGACAGGGAACTTGCCGCGTTATTGATTCTGCGGGGTTTTGTCAGTTCCTGCATTTATGGGGAATGATTAGTGAGTAATCGGAACAATAAACCCCTCCCTGCTGGTTCATAAATAATGATGAATCGAACTTGCGTCCTCAAATCCCCCAGGCCAGCCGCCCCCGTTCCAAAGACTCGAGTCTCAGCTTTGGGGCTGTTTTGCAGGGAGTATGGAAACCAGCTGTCTTGAGGGCAGAGGAAGGTGAGAATTTGCTTCTCAGCTTGCCTTGCTTCCCGGTGGCGCCCGGGAGGGGCCGGAAGCGGCATCTTCCCGGGGAGAGTGGCAGCTTAGCCGGGACTCGGCCTTCAGGCTGGCAACCGGCACGCAGCTCTAGCGAAGTCTGCCCTTGGTGGAGGTGCAGACAGGACTTACGTCTGTACAAGCTCGAAGCCCCTCACACGCCGTGGGAGAGGCTGGGCTCGGGGACTCTGTCTCGGTTGGTCCCGAGAGCTGGGAGTGGCTGCAGGTGAGCCTGAGACACGGCGATCATGCGGGGCCCGTAGAGCTGGGGACCCCGGAGCTGGGCTGTCGGCACACACTTCCACCCCGGGAGACTGAGGCTGGGGCCCCAGCGCACAACCACCATCGGTCAGCTTGGGCTGAGAACCCAGCCGTCCTGCCCCCGGCCCAGGACCTGCCCTCAGCAGCTGGGTTTGCCTGGAACTAGTAGAAAATTGCCGGAAAACTTTCCACATCAGTCCTTCCTCAGAAGCTCACGGCACATGTAGCGCATTGAAGACCCAGCAAAGGACTGCAGTGAGGAAGGTGATTCCACAAGTTCAGTCGTGTTTCCTGTCGGCTCAGACACACCTTTGACCCGCAGGACACCTGCCCACTCTCACGGGGCTGCACCGACGCGCTAGGGGAACCGAGGGGACTTGGCATCCCGGTTGGCGGGTGCCTCGCACGTGGACACACGGCACGTGGCCTCTACACTCGCCCTGCTGCCCCCGGGACACCTCTGGGTGAGACCCACCGCCCACCTCGCCCTGCCAGACCCCACAGCTCATCTTCCCGGGGGACCCAGCTCGGGACCGGAGAACAAGAGCCACTCTCTGAACAAACGCTAAGCAAAATAGAAACTGAACTTGGAAATGAACTGGGTTAAACCGACAACGACTCAGACTGAACCGAAAATGGATGGGAAAGGAACAGAAGCCGCATACAAACTGAACCGAATTGAACTGAGTTGCGAGTGGATTAAAATTGAACTGCACTGTAATCTAAACGCCAGGCGGGGGTAGGGGGCGTAGAGGTAGACAGGCAGGCCCCTGCCCACCAGTCGGAGGAGAGGATTCAGACCAAGGAGGTATTAACCCTGTCTGGCCCTTGCCCTGGGGAATCCTTTTGTCGATATTGCTAATAGGAACTGAAAATTAAAGGAAATGTGTGCTGATGGATTTTCCTTAACATGCACTGAGGCAGTCCACAGAGAACGATTCTGGAAAAGCAAAGACCTAGCCTTCGGAGGCCGCCTGCGTGCCGAGCCCCTGAGGTACTCCTGTAATCAGCGCCTACAGGGGACGTAGGGCTGGGGCACGCTTCAAGCGTTAAGAGCTGTCCACTTTGAGCACGTGCCTTCACGCTGGAGGCCCTTGGCTGCTCCCTCAGGCCATCAACACACTGGGGTGGGACGCCTGCCCTGAGAGCCTCGGGGCCCTGGGGGTCGCCCCGAGCTTACTGTCTGGAAGGGACACACATGACCGAGGGGTAACGGCGTTCTGACGCAGGGTCACACCCGTATGCCCAGAGGATGCCAAGAACGCTGAGGGCTTTGCGGGGCCTGATGTGAACACCCGGTCGGGGTGGATGAGTTGATGCCCTCTCCCCGGAGCGAAAAGCGGCAAGGCTGGCGGTCAGGAGGAGGGGCACAGGCAGAGCAGGGAGGCCAGCGGGGGCAGCCTGGGCTGGAGCAGGCAGGGCGTCGGGGGTGCTGGGCCCAGGGGTGTGACTGGAGCTGGGGTGGGTGGGGCGCACCTGGGGCACCTGAGCCGGCAGCGCCGCTGCCTGAACTCACAAACCATGAGGGCAGGATTCGTGGGCAGCAGGGCCTGCGGTCGGGAGAGAGTATAAAGGTGAGTAAAACCCGGACCGTGAATCCCCCCCACCCCGCTCAGCAGGGCGGGAAGAAGGTGCCCACCCACTGCATAACCTTCAGTGACAGTTAGACCTTCATTTCTTGATTTATAAACTTTGACTATACTTTTAACTTCCTGTGGTGAAAAATGGAGAAATAAACACATTTGTCCGTCCTGCGTTCTTACGGTTCCCCGCCCCCTCAGTCCTCTGCTAACTATTTATACCCCGTACGTGTCCATCCATGACCGGGCCGCACGACTGTTTTGCCCTTTCTGTGTGGACGTGGGGAGCATCAGCGCCGGCTGAAGGTACCTCTGAGCTCTGGAACTTACGATCTCAGGGAGTCTCCTTCTCGGATGCATGTTTGGAAATTTGAGATCGTTGCCCGCTGCCTCTGTATCTGAGCGACACGTAGGCTGGGTGCAAACCCCCCGACCCCAAATCCAGGAGAAGAGGAGACCCTGAGGACGTTCTGACCTGTGAGCATGACTGCTCTGCCTAGGTCACCTTTTCGCCCCAGTCAGCACTCGCCCCCACGGAAAAGCTGCAGGAAGCACACGGGGACTCCACAGCCCTCCTGACATCCGCCAGGGGCGGCCATGTTGCCGCACTTGTTTATTTTTTTCTCTACTGGCAGCAGGTTGAATAAGGGTGACGAGGCCACTTCACGTGGTGACAGGGACTTGCAGCTGAGCTGAGGACCTCGAGACGGACGTCGTCCTGCATCGTCTGGTGGAACCACACGAGCCCTTCCCTGAAGTCGGACACACACGGACGGGACAGGAGAGACTGAGGGTGAGGCCTTGACCGGCGTTGCTGGCTTTGAAGGTGGCGCAAGGCGGCCCCAGGCCAAGGGGTGTCGGAAACTTCTAGAAGCCAAGAGCAGAACTCGCCTGACCACCAACGAGGACACGGGGGCCTCGGTCCTACAAACGCCGGGGACTGAACTCTGCCAACACCTGCACAGCCTGGAGGTGATTCCACCCCATCCCCAGACCTTCTGGAAAGGGACGCGGCCAGGCCGACACCCTCGATAGACCCAGTGAGAGCCAAGTCCGCCACCCAGCCTGCAAATCTGTGAGGTGGGAAACGGGCGTTCCTTGAAACCACTGAGTTTGCCGTGCTTTGTCCCGACACCTCTTACCAATGTGATTTGCTCTTATTTCTGCAAGAACTAAATCCGACCGAGGAGAGTTCCACCCCGTTCCCATGGCCTCGCCCTCCACTGCTTCAGCCCGCACCTCCCGGCGGGACCGACATTCCTTACAGAATCGGACGCAGCAGTCAGATCCCGGGGACGCCACGTGGACCCGGCTCTGGTATCTTCACACCTAAGTGTTCCCACGGCACAGCCGCGCTGGCCGCGTTCCGGGGACCGTCCCCCTCCCTCCCGCAGCCGCGGGGCTGAGCAGGCAGCTGTCCCCTCGGCATGCCCCCTCCTCCACTCTCGGGCTCCTCTGTATCAAGGAGAAGCCGGGAACTGCCCTCCCCGGGGGCAGGGCTGCCAGACCCGCGCGTCCCCTCCAGCTCCGGACCCACGGCAGGCGGAGGCCCTGCTTGCTCCCGCCTGGAGAGCCCAGGTTTGGGCAGTGTCTGGGGGCGGCCCTGCTCTATCACGTCAGGCTCCGGGCCACCGCGCCCTTCTCTCCCATACTAGACCCTGTCTTCCAGCTGCCTGGATGCCCCTGCCTTCACGACCGGCTGGGACACGTCATGCCCGACTGTGTTTCTGCTCCATTTATGATTTTTCCTCCCCACCCCCATCCATCCATTCCAGAGGGGGAGCAGTGTGTCTGGTGGGCTCCCCCAGCCCCGTCTGCTTCCATGTCACCACCGTCTCCCCAGGCACGCTGACCTCTATGCCGTCTGCTTCCTCTGGGTGTCCCCTGCCCTGTCCTCTTGCCTCTTGTCCCACCCCGCGGGTGTAACGTCGACGCATGGATGTGACATCGCAAGGCTCACCTGTCCCAGCTGGCCTTTCAGCTCCGGGAGCCTCATCCCCTGCCTTACTCAGCCGCAGGTCGGTGGTCGCCCCAGTCTCTCCGCTGCCCCATCCAGTCCCACATAAGCAGAGACTGTCTGTTCTGACTCTGAAGAGATCTCTGGGTCCACATCTCGGCTGGGGGCCGACCCAGACTCACGCCCTGGATGCCCCACTATGCTCCTTGGTCTTCCCCAAAGCCACGTGCTCTTGCACCCTCTCCGCCACCCTGGAATGCAGGCTCTGCTGGCCCCCGGGTCCCAGCCTCCTCCCAGGCTCCCAGGGACACGTCACAGAGCAAGCCCACCGTTCGCCCCCTGCCCCTCCACCAGCCCTTCTCCCAGCCCTTCGCAGCAGGCTCTGAAATAGCCCCTCTTGGCTGCTTTTTTCCTTGTGTACGGCCCCCCTCGCTCCTTGAAGCGAGGGACCACTCCAAGTCCCAGGGCCCGGCTCTCAGCAGGTGTTCTGTTATTTGCTGAATGAATACGCGTCCTTGAGGCTGTATTCTGCAGTCTCCTCGCTTGCATTTCTGAAGTGGTTTCTTTTCCTCTTTCATTTCCACCCCGAGCTCTGCTGGCTCACTTTCCATCCTATTATCCTATTCTGCTATCTTAGCATCTTTTGTCTTCTCCTATTTCTTCTCAGTTGCACCCTCCTCCCTGATCTATATTCTTTGTCCCATTGTTTTATTATGGGATAGTTTGAACACTCGGAGCAAATGACACAGGATAATTTGTACCCACCACCCAGACCTAACAAACATTAGCATTCTGCCGCGTTTGCTTCACGTAATGTTTCGAGAAGTGTTACATGAAAATCGAGGGGAGCCCTGTGCACCAACCACCCACCCAATTTCCCTCTCTCCCCCTCGACAGCCTTACCGATCATGCCTTGATATCTTTACTACAATATAGCGTGTTGTTTTTTAATAAAGATATGTGTGTTTTAAGACTTTACACAAATCGGACCCGGTGTATAATTGCGTCTCTTGTCTTTTCTCACACTACCTCCCGTGTCCAGGTTGGCCCATGTCTGTGAGGCCTCCATCCTAAGAATGCCATGTGGTCCATCCCCACCTGACACATTCCACTGTTCTGACGGGTCATGTCGTAAGAGGGGCCGCCCGACAGGCACATTTCCGGTTCTTGTGCAAAATGCAACAATGTCCCCAGAAGGAGAGATGGACTTGCCAGGGGGAGGGATCTGCCAGGCTCCAGGAGGGGACACATTTCTCTTCAAAGGGTGGAGCCAGTGCATCCTCCCTAGCTTTGTCCAACAGCTCATTCGCTCACTGCTAACATTATTACTGCTAGATCCTTAACCTTTGTTAATGGGACGATTGTAAAACTGCTGCTTTAATTTGCATTTCCCTGGTTCCTGGGGACAAAGTACCTCTGTTCATGGTCATTGGCCGTTCAGTTACCTCTTCTGTTAATTGCGTGGTCATATCCTTGGCCTATTTTAATTGATTCTTTTTTGTATTGTCTTATTGATTACTGTGAGCTCTTTATATATGCTGGATAATAATCATTTGTCTGTTAAGTTTATAGAAAATAATTCCTCATGGTCTGTGTCTTGTTTTTTTTTTTTTAACTTTATTAATGGTGGCTTTTGTTGTACAGAAGCTACTAATTACAAGGTAGTCAAATTTGTCAAACTTCAATTTTATGATTTGTGTTTGCATGTCTTGCTTAAGAAATTTTTCTGTCCCTGACGTCATAAAGCCATTTTCCTATAGTTTTTTCTCAAGGTTCTAAAGTTTGGCATTTCAAATGTAGGACCTTAACCCATATGAAATTTATTCTCTGTACAGAAATAGATCATGATCTGAATTATTTTACTTTTCTACTGGTGGCAAGTGACTGCCTGCTGATCTGTAGCTACCTCTGGTGCGTCCCGTTTTCATGTGTGCACAGGTTTGGTTTGGGGCTTTGCTCTGTTCCACGGACCTGTCTGTTCATGCAGTCTATGGTAGCCGTGGCCAGAGCCTTGACATTTGGTGGAACAAGTCCCTTGCTGCTCCTTCTTCAAACTTGGCTTGACTATACCTGGTCCTTCAGTGTTCCACGTGAAGCAGAAATTCACTTGAACAGGTACCATGAAGAACGCTGCTAGGATGAAATTGCATTTAATTTATAGATTATTTTACAAGAGAACCGAACACTTAAAACTGAGTTTTCCTACCCAGGCTACGTTTCTCCCACAGTTAAACCTTCCCCGCTATCCTCCAGTAAAACTGTACTGTTTTCTCACTGGAGGTGTTGCACATCCTTCTTTACTGCTAATCAATAGGTCTGTTGCTACTGTGGGTGGCACGTTTCTTCTTTGCACTCTTCAATTAGTAATGGCTGTTAGGTAACCATGCCGTGGATTTTTTTTATCTCCTTATATCAAACCTTGTTAGTTCTAACTGTAAAGTTTCTTAGGAAATTTCTTTATGTAGGAAGTTACGTTGTCTACATAAATGGTGACTCGTGTCTCCTTTCCAGTCCTCCCCCCCACTTTTCTTCCTGTCTGGTAACACGGGCCAGAGTAATAGCTGTGAGAGACCTCAGCTCCCCTGGTCCCAACCTCAGTGGGTTGCATCTGAAGTTTTCATGGAAGCCTGGGGTCTGCTGTGTTTGTAGCAGTTGCCCTTCACCTGTTAAGGGCGCCCTTGTATCTCTAATTATCCAAGAGTCTCCACCATGGAGGGGTGGGGTTAGATGCAGTCCGCACCCTCTGAAATGGCCCTAAGCTTCTCTCTTGTGATCTGCTGAGGAAGCGAACTACGCAAGACTTCCTGGCACTATTTTATGCTTACGTTCCTGGAACAAAACCTACTTGGTCATAGTGACCAGTCAGGATGGCCATGCGCCCATTCTCTGGTACCCACTGGCGGGCCCCTCCCCAAACCCTGTGGCTCTCGTTATCCCCACCCTGCTCCCACCCAGGAAGCTCACTGGACAAACTCTAAGAGGTTAGGGGAGCCCTTATCGAAGGACTTATTGCCAAAGACATTCCCATATTGAAATAAAAAATAGTAACCGGTCCAGTGAGGAGGTAGACTTATTTCTGTCCAAAGCAAAGGGTTGGTGGAAGTATGTCTGTTCCACCAAATAAGCAGCCCTGTTACTGCTGGGCTCAGAGCCCAGGGATCCCAGGCCCTTCTGGGGTCTCCGACTGCCCTCCTTCCCAGCCCCAGGGCCCCAGGGCTTGCCTCCTCTGCACTGCCATCCTCCACTCGTCTCTGGGAGGATGTGTCCACAGCACCCGCAGCGCACACTGTCTCCCCCACCCCACCCTGTGGCCCCCCTAATGGGCTCAGTTTTCCCAGACAACGGTACGCAATGGGCGTAGCATAGCCATGGGGTGGGATGGTGGCCAGGCTTCTGGAACCTCCACATCATATCTCTTTCTTCTGCTCCCCCCAAAAGGAAGAGGTACTGTCCAGGGTAGAGGATGTGAGCTGAACTCATCAATTTGGGGTGCTTGGGTGTGCAGGTGAGGAGATCGTCAGATGTGTCCATGGGTCCGCAGCTCGTAGAAAAGATCTGACTCATAAAAGAGATGTCTGACTCGCTTACGTACGGATCACGGGCCAAGGGTGAGTCGATGAAGGGAGAAATGAAGGAAGGAGCCAGGAAATAAACCAGTCCTTCTTAAATCCGACAGTACTGTGATCAATTGTTTATTCCCTGAGTCTCCAGCCATCTCTCCCTGACATTATGGGCTCATCATCGAGGTGCTCAGACCATGTTCCGGGAGATGGTCCAAGTGTCCCTGGGTTTCTCCCTCAGCCATTCTCATTACTCTGCTCCAATGGTCCCTGGCAGGGCACTGCTGTGGGAGAGAAAAGCTATCTCTTTATGTCACTTTGTTGCAGAATATGTGACTCACAAAACATTAACTGACTGATGAGTAGAACACGTCATCCTTGGTGGAATCAGAGATGTGCTTTCCTTTGGAAAGTTCCAGAAACAAGTGGCTTTGGCTTTGGTCCTCATGGGGACAACCTGGTCTCTTTATCTCATTCAAGGGCATAGAGTTGGCATGTCTGAGAGAGGTCTGATGTGACTTTCCAGGTTAAATGGTGGGAAGAATATTCTGGAAGCATAGCTTTGTCCTCTCCACTCTCAAATCTATCTACCCACCTCCCCTGAAATGGATCCTGCCTCCCAGGTGGCCCTGGGATGGTAGGAAGAGATTGAAAGATGGAAGCAGCTTAGGAGACCACTTGGTTGGCACCGTACCTATTTCTACACCACCAGCCACAGCAGAGTCCACCCCCTGCAGAACTGCTGTGTGTAGGTAACACAACAATCACTTCTGAGACTCAGGGAACCAAGAAAGAAAATACCCCAAACAAGGCAGGTGGAGGAGGGCAACCGCAAGAGACAAAAATCAGTCTCTTGTGTCCCAAAAGAACACATGTTGCTGATAGAGAGGAGACAAGAAAAGTAGAGTAAAACGATGACAGTGACACTTAAGGAGCTTCAAGGGCAGTGCACACTTGTTACTGGAGTTAACAAGAAGAATTTCAGTAGACACATTGAAGGATAGCATGGTCGTCTTTTAGACCCAAGTCAGTGGGCTGGAAGATGAAGTATAAAAAGTATGAGCCAAGAGCAAACATATAAGGAGAAAGAAATTATGATACAACAGATAAAGGACTTTGAGGATAGATGTAGGAACCCAAACATGAGAAAAATTAGAGGTATTTTATAGAATGACCCTCACTTGAAATTTGTCTGATGTTCTTCTCATGATTAGACTGGAGCTGTGGGTTTGGGGGAGGAAGACCACGGAGATGAAGAACGAGCCTCATCACATCGTATGAAGGGTACATGCTGCCCGCAGGACTTATCACTGTCAACGTTGACCTTCATCACCCAGCTGAGGTAGTGCTTGTCAGGATTCTCCCCTATGTCACTTTAAAATTTACTTTTTTTCACACTTTGAATACTTTATTCTTTGGAAGGAAGTCGCTATGAGCAGCCCATGTTAAGGAGGGGGAAGAACAAATTATTTACATTGTTATTTAGAACTTTTTTACACAGGACGTTTGTTTCTTCTTCTCCATTTATGTATTTATTCAATCAGTTACTTATATCAGTATGGACTCATAGATATTTATTTTATGCTTTGGGTTATAATCTTATACTGCTTTTTTTGGTGCTTAAATTTTTCCGGCTTTGGCGATCAGAAGCTCTTTCAGTGGGCTCCTGTGTAACTTGGACATAAACCCATCATCGTGGGGTTTTTAAACACGCATTTACTTCCTGGCACTACAGGACACTCCAGGCTCCTCTTGTGTAAGCCCTGCCCTAACCCTATAATCAGTCTTTCTCCAAGGATCTCTGGTTCCTTCTGCTGGTATTAGAATGGTATTCGAAGCCAAGATCTAGGCATTAGGTGTGTTTATTGCGACTGGGACGCCACTGGAAATTCTTGAGTTAAAAAGTACAAGAAGTAAAATGAAAAATCACTAGAGGGGCTTAACAGTATATTTGGGCTGGCAGAAGAAAGAATCAGTGAACTTACTGGTAAATCAATAGAGATCATGCAATTTGAAGATCAGAGGGAAAAAATGAAGAGAAATGAACAGAGCCTCAGTGGAATGTGGAACACCATTAAGAACACAAATATATGTATAATGGGAGTGCCAGAAAAGGACAGAAAAAGTACTTGAAGAAGCAATGGCCAAAAACGTCCCAAATCTGATGAAAAACATGAAATTCATATCCAAGAAACTCCGTATTACAAGTATAAACACAAAGAGATACACACCCAAATCCATCATAACCAAAACATTGAAGACAAAGGAAATAAAATCATGAAAGCAGCAAGAGAAAACTAATTCATCATATATAAAGGAACCCTGATAAAAATAACAGCTCACTTAGAAACTATGGAGGCCAGATTAATCAAAGTGCTGAAAGAAAAATCTGCCAACCAAAAGTCTCATATCCAGCAAACCTATCTTTAAAATATGAAGGTGAGGGGCTTCCCTGGTGGCGCAGTGGTTGAGAGTCCGCCTGCCGATGCAGGGGATGCGGGTTCGTGCCCCGGTCTGGGAAGATCCCACATGCCACGGAGCGGCTGGGCCCATGAGCCATGGCTGCTGAGCCTGTGCGTCCGGAGCCTGTGCTCTGCAACGGGAGAAACCACAACAGTGAGAGGCCTGCGTACCGCAACAACAACAACAACAAAAATATGAAGGTGAGATAAAGGTATTCCCAAATAAAAACTGAGGTAGTTAGCTGTTAACAAATACGTTTTCTAAGAAATATCAAAAGAAGTTCTTCAGACTGAAATCAAGTAACACAAGACTGTCATTCAAATCCACACAAACAAAAGCATCAGTATAGGTAATTACTTTGATAAAAACAAAAGACTGTATACTTGCATATTTTTCCTTTTTTCTTGACTTACTTAAAAAGAAATTTCATAACACAATATGTCTGTAGTTGTATTTTGGGGTCTAATCATAGACATGTAATATATTTGATAATAACAGCACAAAAGTAGTGGGAAAAAGCTGTATTGGGGAAAAGCTGCATTGCAGAATATTAATTCAAATCCAAACAAAGAAATGAAGCAAATTTAAAAAGATAAATAAAAAGGTTAACATAACAAAATTTATAAATATATACTTGTTCTCCATTCTCTTAGCCTCTTTAAAAGACATAATATAAAAATCATATGATCATTTCAATAGAAGCTGAAAAAGCTTTTGACAAAATTCAACATACACTTATGATAAAAATTCTCAACAAAGTGGGTATAGAGAGAACATAGAGAAAACAACATAATAAAGGCCATATACGACAAGCCCACAGCTAACATCATACTCAACAGTGAAAAGCTGAAAGCATTTCCTCTAAGATCAGGAAGAAGATGAGGATGCCCACTCTCACCACTTTTATTCAACATAGTATTGGAAGTCCTAGCCACAGCAATAAGAGAAGAAATAGAAATAAAATGAATCCAAACTGGAAAGGAAGAAGTAATCCTGTCACTATTTGCAGATGATATGATACTATACACAGAAAATCCTCAACATGCCACCAAAAAATTACTATGGCTCAACAGTGAATTTGGTAAAGTTGCAGGATACAAAATTAACAATCTATTGACCAGAGATGAATCAATACGTTTTTACAGAGTGATACAATTAACATCGCCATGCAAAGTTGTTAGAGCTTAAAATTGATTGGAACTTCCCTGGTGGTCCAGTGGTTAAAGACTTCGCCTTCCAATGCAGGGGTTTCGGGTTCAATCCCTGGTTGGGGAGCTAAGATCCCACGTGCCTTGTGGCCAAAAAACCAAAACATAAACCAGAAGCAATATTGTAGCAAATTCAATAAAGGCTTTAAAAATGGTCCACGTTAAAAAACAAAAATCTTAAAAAAAAATTGATCAAGGGTTCATTATACAACTTATGATTGTCTTTATCATTCACATTTTGCTCCATTAGGTTTTTATTCCAACCTTGTGTATATTGTAAGTGCAAGTTTATTACCATAAAATTTTCAAAAATGACGTATTGTAAAACTTTGAGTAAAGAATTTTGGGGGCAATTTTATGCAGATACTTTCTCTGATTGTCCGAGTGACATATATACTAGTGTCTTGGAAGATGATAGTTCTTCAGAATATAATTCTGATTCAGATGATGTGACTATTAGACCAACAAAAACACAGAAAACCTTAATGATTGACTCCGATACGGAAAGTGAAAATGAAACTCATGGTGCTGGGGAGTGCTCCTTTGCTTCTACAGAAGAGTGGATGGAAGACAACATTTCACGAAAATTAGAAGACTTTACAGATGTGTCAGGTACAACTGTAGAATGTAATAACCCACAAAGAGTGAAATAACAGAATTCATTTTTGGTAACATCTTTTTCGAGTTGGTCACTTCTCAAACAAACTTGTATCACCAACAGAATGAAAAGTCATATAAAAAGTGTGATAAGTCTTTAAAATGGACTGATGTAACCAATAGTGACATGAAGAAGTTTCTTGGATTAATAATTTTTTTAATAAATTTATGTCTTTATTTATGGCTGCTTTGTGTCTTCGTTGCTGCGCATGGGCTTTCTCTAGTTGTGTCGAGCAGGGTCTACTCTTCATTGCGGCGTGTGAGCTTCTCATTGCTGTGGCTTCCCTTGTTGCGGAGCATGGGCTCTAGGCGTACAGGCTTCAGTAGTTGTGGCATGCGGGCTCAGTAGTGCAGCTCGCAGGCTTAGTTGTTCCGCGGTATGTGGGATCTTCCCGTACCAGAGCTCGAACCCGTGTCCCCTGCACTGGCAGGCGGATTCTTAACCACTGTGCCACCAGGGAAGTCCCTGGATTAATGATTTTGATGGGACAAATAAGAAAGTCACACTGGAAAGAATATTGGTCAACTGATCCCTTACCTGAAATACCTATCTTTCCAAAGATTATGACGAGAAAAAGGTTCAAACAAATAATGACATTTCTTCACTTTAACGATAACTCAGAAACTCCACTTCCTGCAGACAGATTTTCAAAAGTTAAGTCTCTTTTGGATTACTTTCTACCAAAATTTCAATCGATCTACATACCCAAACAAGAGCCATCACTTGAGGAAGAAATGATAAAGCGGAGAGGACGACTCCGATTCAAAAACTATAGTCCCAGAAAACTTACAAAATACGGCATTTTGGTCAGGATGGTTAGCAAAAGTGAAACTGGATATATATGCAACGTTGAGATTTAGATGGGTGAAGGAAAGAAACTGCAAGAAACAGTATTATCAGACAACCTTGTCTTGGTTCATGGCACCGTATTTACCAAGACAATTATTACAACAGTGTGTTCACATCCGAAATATTATTGAAAAATAAAACCAGAGTTTGTGGGACTATAAGAGAAAATCATGGTCTACCAAACCAATTAAAAGAGAAATCTAAAAATCTACAGAGGGGAGAAATGACATTCTTATGGAAGGGAGAAGTGATTCTTCTTATACGGAAAGACAAGAGGCTATGGTAACAACTATTCATGATGTCTCCATAGCATCTACAGGAAAGGAAGATAACTAAGGCCCCTTGTATATTAGAGTATAATAAATATATGAAAGGAGTTGATTGATCCGATCAATAGCTGGTAAACTTCAATATCCTCCAGAAAACTCGAAAATGGTATAAGAAAGTGGGTTTCTATTTGAGTAATTGCAGTTATTCAATGCGTTTAAAATTTATTGTAGCCCTTAATGCACAGAATAAAATGACTCAGACAAGCAATTTTTGTTAGCAGTATCTAGAGAATGGGTAGCTGACCGTCCTGGTGAATGTACTTGTAGTCCCGCACCTGGTCCTTCTTGTGGTGTTTCTAAAAGAGCCCCCTGCAAAGATCCACCTTGTCAACTATCAAGTAAAATAAAAGAACATATTCTAGAGAAAATAATATCCACAGACTAAAAAAAATGCTGCCAGAAAGTGTAGAGTCTGCTTTTCCAGGGGAAAACACAGTGAAACATGGTATATTTGTAATAGATGTTCTCTTCCCCCTCACAGAGGTGCCTGCTATACTGCTTATCACACTCTAATGAAATATTAGAATGCTTTAGTAAGACATGTACAAAGTTTCAAATAACTACATTAAATGCAAAAAAAGTTGTTGATATTTACTCAAATGCAGGTGTTTCAATATTCACTTACATAACAAATTGCTGGTCACAGGCATTAGTTTCTGCAAAAATACCCCAGTCAATAATGTGTTAATATACAGAAATCTGTTGCATTTCTATACACCAACAATGAACTATCAGAAAGAGAAATTAAGAAAACAATCCCATTTACAATCACATTCAAAAGAATAAAATACCTAGGAGTAAATCTAATAAAGGAGGTAAAAGACTTGTACTCTGAAAACTATAAGATAATGATGAAAGAAATTGAAGACAACACAAACAAATGGAAAGATATACAGTGTTCATAGATTGGAAGAATCAATATTATTAAAATAACAGTACCATCCAAGGTAATCTACAGACTCAATGCAATCCCTATCAAAATGCCAATGGTATTTTTCACAGAACCAGAACAAGTAATTCTAAACTTTGTATGGAAACACAAAGACCCTGATTAGCCAAAACAGTCTTGAGAAAAAAGAACAGAGCTGGAGATACCATGCTCCCTGATTTCAAACTATACTACAAAGTGACAGTCATCAAAACAGTGTTGTATTGGCATAAAAACAGACACATAGATCAATGGAACAGAACAGAGAGCCCAGAAATGAGCCCACACTTATATGGGCACTTAATCTACAACAAAGGAGACAAGAATTTGCAATAGGGAAAAGACTGCATCTTCAATAAATGGTGTTGGAAAAACCAGACAGCAACTTTCAAAAGAATCAAACTGGACTACTTTCTCACACCATATACAAATATAAACTCAAAATGGTTTGAAGAGTTAAATGTAAGTCCAGAAACCATAAAACTTCTAGAAGAAAACATCAGCAGTATGCTCTTTGACATCAGTCTTAGTAATTTTTTTTAATATGTCTCCTCAGGTAAAGGAAACAAAAGCAAAAATAAACAAATGGGAGGACTTCCCCGGTGGCCCAGTGGTTAAGGCTCCATGCTTCCACTGCAGGGGGCATGGGTTCGATCCCTGTTTGGGGAAGTTCCACATGCCCTGAAGTGCGGCAAAAAATTAAAATTAAAAAAAATAAGCAAACGGGACTACATCATACTAAGAAATTTTTGCACAGTGAAGGAAACTATTAAAAAGCCAAACAGGCCAGACTTCCCTGGTGGTTAAGAATCTGCCTTCCAATACAGGGGACACCAGTTCAATCCCTGGACAGAGAACTAAGACCCCACATGCCGTGGGGGAACTAAGCCCACACACCACAACTACTGAGCCCACGTGCTCTGGAGCCCACGCACCACAACTAGAGAGAAGCCCATGCACTGCAACGAAGAGCCTGCGTGCCGCATCTAAGACCTGACACAGCCAAATAAATAAATAAATTTGTTTTTTTTTAAAAAAGTGTATCACTTTCGTTAAAAAAAAAAAAAAGGCCACCTACTGAATGGGAGAAGATATTTGCAAATAATATATTCAATAAGGGGTTAATATCCAAAATATACAAAGAACCCATACAACTCAATACCAAAAAACAAACAACCCAATTTAAAAATGGGCAGAGAAGGCTTCCCTGGTGGCACAGTGGTTGAGAGTCCGCCTGCCGATGCAGGGGACACGGGTTCGTGCCCCGGTCTGGGAAGATCCCACATGCTGCAGAGTGGCTGGGCCCGTGAGTCGTGGCTGCTGAGCCTGCGCGTCCGGAGCCTGTGCTCCGCAAAGGGAGAGGCCACAGCAGTGAGAGGCCCGTGTACGACAAAAAAAAAAAAAAAAATGCGCAGAGGACCTGAAGAGACATTTTTCCAAAGAAGACAAACAGATGGTCAACAGGCACATGAAAAGATGATCAACATCACTAATCATCAGGGAAATGCAAATCAAACCACAATGAAATATCACCTCACAACTATCAGAAAGGCTATTATCAAAAAGACAACAAATAACAAGGTTGGTGGAGATGGAAATTGGTGCAGTCATTGTGGGAAACAGTATGGAAATTCCTCAAAAAATTAAAAATTCCACTCCTGCGCATTTATCTAAAGAAAACAAAAACAATAATTGAAAAGATATATGCCTCCCTATGTTCATTGCAACATTATTTTCAACAGCCAAGACATGGAAGCAACCTGACAATCGACAGATGAATGGATAAAGAAGACGTAGTGTATATATACAATGAAATATTATCCAACCAAAAAAAAATTGTGAAACCTTGCCATTTGCGACAACATGGGTAGACCTAGAGGGTATTATGCTAAGTGAAATAAGTTAGAAAAAGAAAGATAAATACTGTATGATTTCACTTATATGTGGAAAAACATAACAAAACAGAAATAGAGTTATAGACACAAAGAACAAATAGGTAGATGCCAGAGGGGAGGGGATTGAATGGGGAAAGAAATAGGTGATGGAAATTAAGAGGGACAAACTACTAGTTGCAAAATAAATGAGGCACAGGTATGAAAGGTACAGTGTGGGGAAAATAGTCAATAATTATGTGATATCTTTGTATGGTGACAGATCATAACTAGACTTTATCATAGTAATCTTTCTGAAATGTACAGAAATACCAAATCATTATGTTGTATAACAGGAACTAACATAGTGTTGTAGGTCAATTATGCTTCAAAAACGAACAAACTCATAGAAAAAGAGATCAGATTTATGGTTAGCGGAGGCAGAGGTGAATATCAAAAGGTACAAACTTCCAGTTATAAGGTAAATAAGTACTAGGGATGTGAGGTACAGCGTGATAAGGATAACCAGCACTGCTGCGTGTTATAATGACAGTCGTTAAAGAGTAAACCTTAAGAGTTTTCATCACAAGAAAAAATTTTCCATTTCTTTAATTTTGTGTCTATGTGAGATGATGCTAAATTTATTGTGCTAATCATTTCATGACTCAAGCAAATGAAATCATTATGTTGTACACCTTAAACTTATATCGTGCTGCATGTCAAATATATCTCAACAAAACTGGAAGAAAAAAGACATGACTATATAAGTAATAATTTTAGCAATGTATTGTTGGGTTTACAATATATGTGGGTGTAAGATATATAATAATAGTACAAAAAAGGGGAGGGCATGAAGCAATGTAAGAGTAAAGTTTCTGTATTTTCCTGGAACTAAGAATAAATCTGAACTAGATTCTGATAAATTAAGGTAAATAACTCAAATATGTAATTTTTAAATTTTAAAGGAATTAATGATTCCTCATGTTGCATGAAAACAACCACTTTATACAAAATACAGCAGTAAAGAAACGAGGAACAAAAATAACATGAGACAGGGCTTCCCTGGTGGCACAGTTGTTGAGAGTCTGCCTGCCAATGCAGGGGACGTGGGTTCGTGCCCTGGTCCGGGAGGATCCCATATGCTGTGGAGCGGCTGGGCCCGTGAGCCATGGCCGCTGAGCCTGCGCGTCCAGAACCTGTGCTCCATAATGGGAGAGGCCACAACGGTGAGAGGCCTGCGTACAACAAAAGAAAAAAAAAATGAGACATAGAAAACAAAAAGCAAAATGGCAGATGCAAATCTAATCGTATCAGTAATAACTTTAAATGTGAATAAGTTAAACAATCCAATCAAAAGGCAGAGATCGTCAGATTGTCTAAAAAATAAACCAAGATTCAACTATATGTTGTCTACAAGAGGCGCATTTATATTCAAAGATGCAAATAGGTTGAAAGAAAGAATGGAAAAGGTAACATGTAAATAATCAAAAAAGTGCTGGCGTGGCTGTACTATAATCAAACAAAATAGACTTTAAAACAAACAAACAGACAAAAAAACATTACCAGAGATAAAGAGGACCATTTCACAGTGATAAAAGGGTCATTCCATCGGGAACATATAAGTACTTTAAACACATATGCAACTAGGAACAGACTCCAAAAATATGTGAAGTAAAACTGAGCAGAACCGAAGGGAGAAATGGAGAAATAGACAATTCAACAGCAAAAGTTGGAGACATCAATACCCCACTTTCAACATTGGGTAGAACGAATAGGCAGAATATCAATAAAGAAAAGAAGACTTAACAACACTATAAACTCAACAGACCTAGAAGACATCTGTACAACACTCTACCCAGAAACAGTAGGACACACATTCTTCTCATTACACATGAAACATTCTTCAGAATAGACCATGTGCTAGCCTATATAACAAACCTAAGTAAAGTTAAAAGGGTTTAAATGATACAAAGTATTTTCCCCAACCACACTGAAATTAGAAATCAATAAGGAAATTCGGAAATTCACAAATACATGGAAATTAGTCAATACATTCTTAAATAACCAATCGATCGAAGAAGAAATCTCAAGAGAAATTAGAAAATACGTTTAGATGAATAAAAATGAAAACATAATATACAAAAACTTATGAGATGCAACTAAAGTAAGTAAAGATGCTCAGATGGAAATTTATAGCTGTAATCACCTATAAGAAAAAATATGATCTCAAATTAATAACTTACCCTTCCACCTTAAGAAATTAGAAAAAAAAAGTAAACCAAGTCCAAAGCAAGCAGAAGGAAGGAAATAATAAAGATTATAAATAGATGAAATAGAGAATACAAAATATTAGAAAAAGGGAATAAAGCCAAAAGTTCTGTTCTTTTGAAAACAAGTTTAGTTCTTTGATAAGATAAGCAAAAGTGACAAATCTTTATATATACTGACCAAGAAAAAAAGAGAGAAGATTCAAACTAATAAAATGAGGAATTAAAAGGGGGCATCATTACTGATCTGTAATGATAAAAGAGTATGGGAATACTATCAACAACCATATGTTAACAAATTAGATAACTTAGATGAAATGGACAAAATTCTAGAAAGATAAACTTCCAAAACTAACTTAAGATGAAGCAGAAATCTTAACAGACTTATAACAACAGATTGAATTAGAAATCAAAAATTTCCCACAAAGAAAAGTCCAAGTCCAGTAGGTTTACTGGTGAATTCTACCAAAAGTTCAAAGACTATGAATCCTTTATAAACTCTTCCAAAAAATGGAAGAGGAGAAAACACTTCCCAACTCATTATATGAGGCCAGTTTTAACCTGATACAAAAACTTGACAAAGACATCACAAGAAAATTATAGATCAATATCCCTAGGGAATTCCCTTGTTAATATAGATGGTAAAATTCTCAACAAAATAACAGCACACCGAATCCAGCAACATATAAAAAGGATTTTACACCATTACCAAATGGGATTTATCCCAGGAATGCAAGGTTCACTTACCATACAAAAATCAATTAATGTAATGCACCATATTAAGAGAATAAAGAGCAAAATTCATATGATCATCTCAATAGATACAGAAAAAGTATTTAGCAAAATCAATACTCTTCTGTGATTAAAAAAAAATTTCAACATTCTAAGAATAAAAGAGAATTTCCCTAACCTGATAAAAAGCAAGTTCAAGAAACTCACAGCTAACTTCATACTTAATGGTGAAAGATTGAAAGCCTTTCCTCCTAAGATCAGAAATAAGACAAGGATGTCCGCTCTTGCTCTTTTTATTCAACATTGTACCAGAGGTTCTAGCCAAGGCAACTAGGCAAGAAAATGAAATAAAAGGCATTCAGATTAGAAAGGAAGTAAACTCTCTTTATTTGCAGTACTATGTGTATTTTAAAAAATCATAAGGAACCCACAAAAAACTGCTATAGTTAATAAACAAGTTCAGCAAGTTTGCAGGACACAAGATTGATATACAAAGATCAATTGTTAATCTGTACACTAACAGCGAACAATCCAAAAACAAAATTAAGAAAACAATTCCTTTTATAGTAGCATCAAAAAATAAAATGTTTAGGAATTCATTTAACAAAAGAAGTGCAAGACTTGCACACTGAAAACTACATTATTGAAAGAAATTGAAGGCAATCAAAAGAAATAAAAAGACATTCAAAGCTCATGGATTAGAAGACTTAATATTGTTAAGATGGCAATACTCCCAAAATTGATCTACTGATTCAACATAATATCTATCAAAATCTCAGCTGACATTTTTACAGAAATTGACATAATTGAAATCCTAAAGTTCATATATAAAGGCAAGGGACCCAGAATATCAGAGGTAAAAAGTTTTGAAGATAAGTAGAGTTGGAGGACTCACACTTTATGATTTCAAAACTTACTACAAGCCTATAGGTATAAAGACAGTATGTTATTAGAATGAGGATAGATATATGGATCAATGGAATAAAACTGAGAGTTCAGAAAATAATCTTTACATTTATAGTCAACAAATTTCAATCAAAAAGTTGATTTCCAAGACAATTAAGTAGAGGAAAGTATAATCTTTTGAATAAATGGCGTTGGAACAGCCATATGTCCATTTACAGAAGAATGAACTTGGACCACTAATTCATACCATACATCGAAATTAAAATTCAAAATGAGTCATAGACCAAAATGTAAACGATGAAATTACACAACTCTTAGAAGAAAACATAAGAGTAAGTTTTCATGACCTTGCATTAGGCAATGATTCTTTAGAGATGACACCAAAAGCACAAGTGGCAAAAGAAAAATAGCTGAATTATACCAAAATATACCACCTTGGGAATTCCCTGGTGGTCCAGCAGTTAGAACTTTGCGCTTCCACTGCAGGGGGCACGGATTCGATCCCTGGTCAGGGAACTAAGATCCGGCATGCTGCTCAGCATGGCCAAAAAATTAAAAATTAATTAATTAATTAATTTAATTTTTAAAATTGGCTTTTAAAACCTTTATGCTACAAAGGATACCATCCAGAAAGTGAAAGTACAACCCACAGAACGGGAGAAAATATTTGCAAATCATATATCTGATTAGGGACTTGTATTCATAATACATAAAAAACCCTTACAATTCAATAATAAAAAGATAAATAGCCTAATTAAAAACGAGCAAAGGATTTTAACTGACATTTCTCCAAAGATGGAGAATGTCATCTCCATGGCCAATAAACACAAGAAAAGCTGCTCTATATCATTACTCATTAAGGAAATGCAAATCAAAACCACAATGAGATTCCACCTCACACTCACTAGACAGCTAGAATCAAAAACACAGATAATAACAAGTGTAGGTGAGGATGTGGAGAAACTGGAACTCTCATAATTTGCTGGTGGGAATGTAAAAGTGTGCAGTTGCTTTGCAAAACAAAATCTGGAAGTTTCTGAAAATGCTAAACATAGATTTACCATATGATTCAGTAATTCTATTCTTAAGTGTATATACTCAAGAGAAACGAAAATATATGTTCACAATTTTTACATGCAAATTTTCATAGCAGTATTACTCACAATAGCCAGAAATGGAAATAAGCCAAATATCCACTAATTGATCAATTAAATGTGTTATAATCTGTACAATGGAATATTATTTGGCAATGAAAAAGGAATGAACTACTGATACATGCTACAAGGATGTTTACAAGAATGAAACTTGAAAACATTATTCTAAGTGAAAAAAGTGAGTAAAAAGACCACATATTGTATGATCGCATTTATAATGAAGTGTCCAAAATAGGCCAATCTATAAAGACAGGGAGTAGACTAGTGGTTACCTAGGGTTAGGGGTGAGGTAGGGAGGAATGGGAGTGACTGCTAATGGGAAAGGAGTTTCTTTCATGAAGAATGAAAATGTTCTAAAATTAGAATATGATAATTGTTGTGCAACCTTGTGAATATACTAAAACACATTGATTTATACACCTTCGATGAGTGAGTCATATGGTATCTAAGTTATATCTTAATAAAGTTGTTTCTATTTTTTTATTATTTTACAAATTTATTTCTCTATTTATTTTTATTTTTGGCTGCATTGGGTCTTGGTTGCTGCACATGGGCTTTCTCTAGTTGTGGCAAGCGGGGGCTACTCTTCATTGTGGTGCTCAGTCTTCTCATTGCAGTGGCTTCTCTTGTGTGGAGGGTAGGCTCTAGGCATGCAGGCTTCAGTAGTTGTGGCACACAAGCTCAGTAGTTGTGGCTTACGGGCTCTAGGCGTGTGAGCTCAGTAGTTGTGGTGCACGGACCTAGTTGCTCCGTGGCACGTGGGATCCTCCCGGACCAGGGATTGAACCCGTGTTCCCTGCACTGGCAGGCAGACCCTCAACCACTGTGACACCAGGGAAGTCCCTGTTTTTTTTTTTAATCACCAGGACTAGAGTGGTCAAAGCAGCTTTATCTATCATAATAGTACAATTCCCATGTTATTTTGAACATTCTGGCACATGGGAAAAGATGGAAAACTTCCCAATTTAATTCATGTGGCCAGAGAAACTTTAATTATCTAATTAAAAGAGAACAGAAAAATATAACTAAAAACCTGAATCACTTTGCAAACAAATTATAAATAAAATATTAGTAAATAGAATGGAGAAAAATATTTATTTTACATTTTATTCCAGGCATACAAGGATAGTTCAGTACCAGGAACTCTAGCTACATAATTTATCAATCAACCTTATAATCCCACCAGTAGGTGGTGTTTGATAAAACTTATCAGTCTGACAAAAAAACAAAAACAAACAAAAGAAGACATCCTGAGTAAAATAACCTTACAAGAAAACTATTTAACTCAAATAAAGAAATCTAGAAAACCAGCAGCAAACTGTAGGGGAATGGCTCCACCATGGTCTCTGGAGACCCTGCACATCTCCTCATGGGCCACCTAGACAAGGTTTGACCACAGTCTGACCTGAGTCCTGCCATGTGGACCCCCCCTGGATCAAGGAGATGTCCCTCTGGGGGCACACAGGCTTCTGTGTAAGTCTACATAAATGTTTGACCATAGTTTAGGGGCTCCTCAATGGCAGAGCAAGCCATCACTCATGCCAGCTGTCACCTGGCCCCTCTGGTTTGGTGTCATTCTGTGGGATTAGGGACATAGGGAGCTGACACCATGCTGATATAACCTTTGCTGCCTGTGTAAAAAACTCTGATCTACCTCGGCACACTGGCTCCCTACTGGCAGGTCTACAGGAGTGTGGCCAGCTGACCTCACAGCTGCCAGGCTGCCATTGAGGGACAGCATGACTGTTTCACACAGATGAGATCTAAATTGTGAAACACCAAACTATTTCAATTAAAATCAGAACTTCCTCAGGGAGGCCCACTATTATTATTTGATATTGCATTAGAGGTTCCAGCATATGTGATTAGACAAGAAAATGAAACATGTCGTATAAATGTTGAAAGAGATAAAAACTCTGAGTTTTTGCAATCCTAGACATTGTATTAAAAAATCAGAATTAACAGGAAAAATATGATAGAGTCAGAGAATGTCATATAATTATGAGATCAATATATCATCTCTTTTCAAATAATAAGCCATCCAGAAGCGAAGAGGAGAAAAAATAGTCTATTCACAATAGTGACCAAACCATGACTACTTGGGGATAAAATGGAACAAGGAAGACAGGGGAGTGTGTGTGCTGTGTTCAGACACTTCCTGCTCCTCTCCTGCTCTTGTCAGGATTCCAGGTCCCCTCCCTCTGCTTCCAGGTAGTTTGGTCAATGGCAGGTGCTGACCCAAGATTGAAGGGTGGGGGGAGGGAAGAGCAAGGGTATTTCTCTCCCTCCCTCTCTGTTTCCAGTGGTCTCCTCTGTGGCTGCAGCTCCCACCTGAAAGTCCCTCCCTCCATGGTCCTGGATGAGGCTGGGGAGCCCTTGCTGTGGTCAGAGCTCTACCTCCTCCCATTGTCCCTCCAGTCCCAGCCCTGCCTGGGGCAGAATTGACCTCTTGGTGTTCACTTCACCATGCCCTGGGTGGTTCCTCCCCTCTTCCAGTCCAAGGAACCACTCCCGATGTTACACTCCCTCTGCCTGAGAGACCTGGAGTGGTTTCTGCTTTCCAGAGAAGACCCTGACTCTACAATCAGTGTGAAGAAAACTATCACATCTTGTTTAAGAACACAGAACAGACATACAATTTTCCAGGATAAGAACTCGTAAGATTAAAAAAAAAATCAACCTAAAATTTATGATTAAATTTAATGCAATTTTATTATATTCCCAACAGGGCTTTAGGGGTTTTGGTGTTGCCTTAGTTAGGTAAAATTATTTTGAAATTTATCTGGTAGGGGCTATAAACTGAAAGTTTGTGTCCCTCCCCCTAAATTCAGATGTGAAGCCCTAAACCCCCAGTGCAATAGTATTAGGAGGTGAGGCCTTTGGGAGGTGACTGGTGTTAGATGAGGTCACGAGGGTGGAGCCCATGATAGGATTAGTGCCCTGGTAAGAGGAGGGGACCAGAGCTCTCATTCTCCACCATGTGAGGACGTGGCTGCCATCTGCAAGCCAGGAAGGGGGTCCTCACTGGAACTCGATCGTGTGGCACCCTGATCTCAGATGTCTAGCCTCCAGGACTTAGAAATAAATGCCTTCTCATCTTGACAAAGAAAAAAGGAGTTGGAGGAATCAGACTCCCTGACTTCAAACTATACCACAAATCTACAGTAATCAAGACAGTATGGTACTGGCACAAAAACAGAAATATAGATCAATGGTACAAGATAGAATGCCCAGCAACAAACCCACACACATATGGGCACCTAATTTATGACAACGGAGACAAGAACAACAATGGAAAAAAGACAGCCTCTTCAATAAGTGGTGCTGGGAAAACTGCACAGCTACATGTAAAAGAATGAAATTTGAACACTCCCTAACACCGTACACAAAAATAAGCTCCAAATGGATTAAAGACTTAAATGTAAGACCAGACACTATAAAACTCTTAGAGGAAAACTTAGGAAAAACACTCTTTGACATAAACCACAGCAAGATCTTTTTTGACCCACCTCCTAGAGTAACGGAAATAAAAACAAAAATAAACAAATGGAACTTAATTAAACTTAAAAGCTTTTGCACAGCAAAGGAAACCATAAACGAGACAAAAAGACAACCCTCAAAATGGGAGAAAATATTTACAAATGAAACAACAGACAAAAGATTAATCCCCAAAATATACAAACAGCTCATGGAGCTCAAAAAAAACACAAACAATCCAGTTAAAAAATGAGTGGAAGACCTAAATAGACATTTCACCAAGGAAGACATACAGATGGCCAAGAGGTACATGAAAAGATGCTCAACATCACTAATTGTTAGAGAAATGCAAATCAACACTACAATGGGGTATCCCCTCACTCCAGTCAGAATGGTCATTATCAAAAAATCTAGAAACAATAAATGCTGGAAAGGGTGTAGTGAAAAGGGAACCCTGCTGCACTGTTGGTGGGAATGTAAATTGATACAGCCACTATGGAAAACAGTATGGATGTTACTTAAAAAACTAAAAATAGAATTACCATATGACCCAACAGTCCCACTACTGGGCATATACCCTGAGAAAACCATAATTCAAAAATAGACATGTACCACAATGTTCATTGCAGCACTATTTACAATAGCCAGGACATGGAACCAACCTAAATGTCCATCGACAGATGAATGGATAAAGAAGATGTGGCACATATATACAATGGAATATTACTCAGCCATAAAAAGAAACGAAACTGAGTTATTTGTAGTGAGGTGGATGGACCTAGAGTCTGTCATACAGAGTGAAGTAAGTCAGAAAGAGAAAAACAAATACCGTATGCTAACACATATGTATGGAATCTAAAAAAAAAAAATGGTACTGATGAACCTAGGGGCAGGGCAGGAATAAAGAAGTAGACATAGAGAAGGGACTTGAGGACATGGGGTGGAGGGGAAAGCTGGGGTAGTGAGAGTAGCATCAACATATATACGCTACCGAATGAAAATAGACAGCTAGTGGGAAGCTGCCGCATAGCACAGGGAGAGCAGCTCGGTGCTCTGCGATGACCCAGAGGGGTGGGATAGGGAGGGTGGGAGGGAGGCTCAAGAGGGAGGGGATATGGGGACGTGTATGCACATGGCAGACTCACTTTGTTGTGCAACAGAAACTAACACAGTATTGTGAAGCAATTATACTCCAATAAAGATCTATTTTTTTAAAAAAAGAAATGTCTGCTCTTTAAGTCCCTTGCCTGTGGCATTTCGTCAAAGTGGCAGGAGCTGACAGAGGCAGAAGGATAAATGCTCAAGTAGACAACAAAAGCATGCAAAATGGAAGAAAGGGCGTTGTCTGGCCTCTGTGCACAGCTGAAGGCATTGGTGCAAGAACAGATGCACGTACCATGGAGCAGGCTAGAAAATCCGGAAGTGCCTCAGCACGGCCGAGAAGCTACCCTGGGTAAAGAGCTTTGTTTCGGTTACTCTGAAAGGAAGCATCATTTCATAAATGGGGTCAGAACAGCTAGTACCTCCTGGAAGAGTGTAAAAGTACAGCCGCTCCTACCTCTTAACCAAAAGTAAATTCCAAGTGGATAACAGACTCAGATGTAAAATAAAGTAAAATGAAAAAGTTACTGCAGGAAAATCTGGGAGACTGTGTACAAGGTAGCAGTAAAGTGTCCTTACTAAAGCAAGACTGGAAACCCCAAAGTACTTAAAATAAGTTATGAACATGCTGGACTGTAGAACAGTGAAGAGCACATCTATGGACTGACACCGAAAACAAAGTCAACAGACAGAGGATGAGTTCAGAGAAACAAAAGCTATCTAGAAGGAAAATGACAGTCCAGGGCTGTTACCTGTGAGATATACAAACAATCCGATAGAAAAATGGGCCAAGAGTATGAATTCACTAGAGAGTAAATTCGAATGGCAAAGAGCACACGAAAAGTGCTCACAACCGTTAATAGTCAGCGAAATGCAAATCAAGTACCAGTGAGCTCCCACTTAGAACTAACAGGAATGACCTAACTGGACGCAAAGCAAGAGCGAGGTCCTGCCCTGTGGGAGGGAGACGGACATCTGACAGCATGTGTGGAAAGTCCTCTAGTAACAGCAGCGCAAAGAACCATCTGTGCTCTTTCACCCCAAATCCCAGTCTGTACTGGTTTGCTCGGGCAGCTGTCACAAAGTGCACAGACATTTATTGTCCCCCGGTCCTGGAGGTTGGAAGTCCCCAGTGTGGGCGTCGGCACGGCTGGTTTCTCCTGAGGCCTCTCTGCTTGGCTTGCAGACGGCCATCTTCTGCCTGGGTCCTCACACGGACATCCCTCTGTGTGCATCTGTGTCCCAATCCCCTCTCAAGGACACCAGTTGTGTTGGATGAGGGCCCACCTTACTGTCTCTACTGAAACTTAATCAGCTCTGTCTCCAAATGCAGTCCCATTCCGAGCTGTACTGGGGGTTAGGACTCCAACATGTGAATTTGAGGGGACAGAATTCAGCCCATAGCACGTTACCTGGGCTTGCTTCCACAGGACTGAAGACACTGGCATATTGAGATAGAAGAGAAAGGGTGTTACTGCTCATGACATTGTTCACAGAGGCAGGAAAAGTAATCCTAAACCTGAAAACCAGAGGAGCCCAGAGAGGCTGTCACACAAATGAGTGAGGGGAGGTCTGCGTGGGGCGGCTGGGCCCGTGAGCCATGGCCGCTGAGCCTGCGCGTCCAGAACCTGTGCTCCATAATGGGAGAGGCCACAACGGTGAGAGGCCTGCGTACAACAAAAGAAAAAAAAAATGAGACATAGAAAACAAAAAGCAAAATGGCAGATGCAAATCTAATCGTATCAGTAATAACTTTAAATGTGAATAAGTTAAACAATCCAATCAAAAGGCAGAGATCGTCAGATTGTCTAAAAAATAAACCAAGATTCAACTATATGTTGTCTACAAGAGGCGCATTTATATTCAAAGATGCAAATAGGTTGAAAGAAAGAATGGAAAAGGTAACATGTAAATAATCAAAAAAGTGCTGGCGTGGCTGTACTATAATCAAACAAAATAGACTTTAAAACAAACAAACAGACAAAAAAACATTACCAGAGATAAAGAGGACCATTTCACAGTGATAAAAGGGTCATTCCATCGGGAACATATAAGTACTTTAAACACATATGCAACTAGGAACAGACTCCAAAAATATGTGAAGTAAAACTGAGCAGAACCGAAGGGAGAAATGGAGAAATAGACAATTCAACAGCAAAAGTTGGAGACATCAATACCCCACTTTCAACATTGGGTAGAACGAATAGGCAGAATATCAATAAAGAAAAGAAGACTTAACAACACTATAAACTCAACAGACCTAGAAGACATCTGTACAACACTCTACCCAGAAACAGTAGGACACACATTCTTCTCATTACACATGAAACATTCTTCAGAATAGACCATGTGCTAGCCTATATAACAAACCTAAGTAAAGTTAAAAGGGTTTAAATGATACAAAGTATTTTCCCCAACCACACTGAAATTAGAAATCAATAAGGAAATTCGGAAATTCACAAATACATGGAAATTAGTCAATACATTCTTAAATAACCAATCGATCGAAGAAGAAATCTCAAGAGAAATTAGAAAATACGTTTAGATGAATAAAAATGAAAACATAATATACAAAAACTTATGAGATGCAACTAAAGTAAGTAAAGATGCTCAGATGGAAATTTATAGCTGTAATCACCTATAAGAAAAAATATGATCTCAAATTAATAACTTACCCTTCCACCTTAAGAAATTAGAAAAAAAAAGTAAACCAAGTCCAAAGCAAGCAGAAGGAAGGAAATAATAAAGATTATAAATAGATGAAATAGAGAATACAAAATATTAGAAAAAGGGAATAAAGCCAAAAGTTCTGTTCTTTTGAAAACAAGTTTAGTTCTTTGATAAGATAAGCAAAAGTGACAAATCTTTATATATACTGACCAAGAAAAAAAGAGAGAAGATTCAAACTAATAAAATGAGGAATTAAAAGGGGGCATCATTACTGATCTGTAATGATAAAAGAGTATGGGAATACTATCAACAACCATATGTTAACAAATTAGATAACTTAGATGAAATGGACAAAATTCTAGAAAGATAAACTTCCAAAACTAACTTAAGATGAAGCAGAAATCTTAACAGACTTATAACAACAGATTGAATTAGAAATCAAAAATTTCCCACAAAGAAAAGTCCAAGTCCAGTAGGTTTACTGGTGAATTCTACCAAAAGTTCAAAGACTATGAATCCTTTATAAACTCTTCCAAAAAATGGAAGAGGAGAAAACACTTCCCAACTCATTATATGAGGCCAGTTTTAACCTGATACAAAAACTTGACAAAGACATCACAAGAAAATTATAGATCAATATCCCTAGGGAATTCCCTTGTTAATATAGATGGTAAAATTCTCAACAAAATAACAGCACACCGAATCCAGCAACATATAAAAAGGATTTTACACCATTACCAAATGGGATTTATCCCAGGAATGCAAGGTTCACTTACCATACAAAAATCAATTAATGTAATGCACCATATTAAGAGAATAAAGAGCAAAATTCATATGATCATCTCAATAGATACAGAAAAAGTATTTAGCAAAATCAATACTCTTCTGTGATTAAAAAAAAATTTCAACATTCTAAGAATAAAAGAGAATTTCCCTAACCTGATAAAAAGCAAGTTCAAGAAACTCACAGCTAACTTCATACTTAATGGTGAAAGATTGAAAGCCTTTCCTCCTAAGATCAGAAATAAGACAAGGATGTCCGCTCTTGCTCTTTTTATTCAACATTGTACCAGAGGTTCTAGCCAAGGCAACTAGGCAAGAAAATGAAATAAAAGGCATTCAGATTAGAAAGGAAGTAAACTCTCTTTATTTGCAGTACTATGTGTATTTTAAAAAATCATAAGGAACCCACAAAAAACTGCTATAGTTAATAAACAAGTTCAGCAAGTTTGCAGGACACAAGATTGATATACAAAGATCAATTGTTAATCTGTACACTAACAGCGAACAATCCAAAAACAAAATTAAGAAAACAATTCCTTTTATAGTAGCATCAAAAAATAAAATGTTTAGGAATTCATTTAACAAAAGAAGTGCAAGACTTGCACACTGAAAACTACATTATTGAAAGAAATTGAAGGCAATCAAAAGAAATAAAAAGACATTCAAAGCTCATGGATTAGAAGACTTAATATTGTTAAGATGGCAATACTCCCAAAATTGATCTACTGATTCAACATAATATCTATCAAAATCTCAGCTGACATTTTTACAGAAATTGACATAATTGAAATCCTAAAGTTCATATATAAAGGCAAGGGACCCAGAATATCAGAGGTAAAAAGTTTTGAAGATAAGTAGAGTTGGAGGACTCACACTTTATGATTTCAAAACTTACTACAAGCCTATAGGTATAAAGACAGTATGTTATTAGAATGAGGATAGATATATGGATCAATGGAATAAAACTGAGAGTTCAGAAAATAATCTTTACATTTATAGTCAACAAATTTCAATCAAAAAGTTGATTTCCAAGACAATTAAGTAGAGGAAAGTATAATCTTTTGAATAAATGGCGTTGGAACAGCCATATGTCCATTTACAGAAGAATGAACTTGGACCACTAATTCATACCATACATCGAAATTAAAATTCAAAATGAGTCATAGACCAAAATGTAAACGATGAAATTACACAACTCTTAGAAGAAAACATAAGAGTAAGTTTTCATGACCTTGCATTAGGCAATGATTCTTTAGAGATGACACCAAAAGCACAAGTGGCAAAAGAAAAATAGCTGAATTATACCAAAATATACCACCTTGGGAATTCCCTGGTGGTCCAGCAGTTAGAACTTTGCGCTTCCACTGCAGGGGGCACGGATTCGATCCCTGGTCAGGGAACTAAGATCCGGCATGCTGCTCAGCATGGCCAAAAAATTAAAAATTAATTAATTAATTAATTTAATTTTTAAAATTGGCTTTTAAAACCTTTATGCTACAAAGGATACCATCCAGAAAGTGAAAGTACAACCCACAGAACGGGAGAAAATATTTGCAAATCATATATCTGATTAGGGACTTGTATTCATAATACATAAAAAACCCTTACAATTCAATAATAAAAAGATAAATAGCCTAATTAAAAACGAGCAAAGGATTTTAACTGACATTTCTCCAAAGATGGAGAATGTCATCTCCATGGCCAATAAACACAAGAAAAGCTGCTCTATATCATTACTCATTAAGGAAATGCAAATCAAAACCACAATGAGATTCCACCTCACACTCACTAGACAGCTAGAATCAAAAACACAGATAATAACAAGTGTAGGTGAGGATGTGGAGAAACTGGAACTCTCATAATTTGCTGGTGGGAATGTAAAAGTGTGCAGTTGCTTTGCAAAACAAAATCTGGAAGTTTCTGAAAATGCTAAACATAGATTTACCATATGATTCAGTAATTCTATTCTTAAGTGTATATACTCAAGAGAAACGAAAATATATGTTCACAATTTTTACATGCAAATTTTCATAGCAGTATTACTCACAATAGCCAGAAATGGAAATAAGCCAAATATCCACTAATTGATCAATTAAATGTGTTATAATCTGTACAATGGAATATTATTTGGCAATGAAAAAGGAATGAACTACTGATACATGCTACAAGGATGTTTACAAGAATGAAACTTGAAAACATTATTCTAAGTGAAAAAAGTGAGTAAAAAGACCACATATTGTATGATCGCATTTATAATGAAGTGTCCAAAATAGGCCAATCTATAAAGACAGGGAGTAGACTAGTGGTTACCTAGGGTTAGGGGTGAGGTAGGGAGGAATGGGAGTGACTGCTAATGGGAAAGGAGTTTCTTTCATGAAGAATGAAAATGTTCTAAAATTAGAATATGATAATTGTTGTGCAACCTTGTGAATATACTAAAACACATTGATTTATACACCTTCGATGAGTGAGTCATATGGTATCTAAGTTATATCTTAATAAAGTTGTTTCTATTTTTTTATTATTTTACAAATTTATTTCTCTATTTATTTTTATTTTTGGCTGCATTGGGTCTTGGTTGCTGCACATGGGCTTTCTCTAGTTGTGGCAAGCGGGGGCTACTCTTCATTGTGGTGCTCAGTCTTCTCATTGCAGTGGCTTCTCTTGTGTGGAGGGTAGGCTCTAGGCATGCAGGCTTCAGTAGTTGTGGCACACAAGCTCAGTAGTTGTGGCTTACGGGCTCTAGGCGTGTGAGCTCAGTAGTTGTGGTGCACGGACCTAGTTGCTCCGTGGCACGTGGGATCCTCCCGGACCAGGGATTGAACCCGTGTTCCCTGCACTGGCAGGCAGACCCTCAACCACTGTGACACCAGGGAAGTCCCTGTTTTTTTTTTTAATCACCAGGACTAGAGTGGTCAAAGCAGCTTTATCTATCATAATAGTACAATTCCCATGTTATTTTGAACATTCTGGCACATGGGAAAAGATGGAAAACTTCCCAATTTAATTCATGTGGCCAGAGAAACTTTAATTATCTAATTAAAAGAGAACAGAAAAATATAACTAAAAACCTGAATCACTTTGCAAACAAATTATAAATAAAATATTAGTAAATAGAATGGAGAAAAATATTTATTTTACATTTTATTCCAGGCATACAAGGATAGTTCAGTACCAGGAACTCTAGCTACATAATTTATCAATCAACCTTATAATCCCACCAGTAGGTGGTGTTTGATAAAACTTATCAGTCTGACAAAAAAACAAAAACAAACAAAAGAAGACATCCTGAGTAAAATAACCTTACAAGAAAACTATTTAACTCAAATAAAGAAATCTAGAAAACCAGCAGCAAACTGTAGGGGAATGGCTCCACCATGGTCTCTGGAGACCCTGCACATCTCCTCATGGGCCACCTAGACAAGGTTTGACCACAGTCTGACCTGAGTCCTGCCATGTGGACCCCCCCTGGATCAAGGAGATGTCCCTCTGGGGGCACACAGGCTTCTGTGTAAGTCTACATAAATGTTTGACCATAGTTTAGGGGCTCCTCAATGGCAGAGCAAGCCATCACTCATGCCAGCTGTCACCTGGCCCCTCTGGTTTGGTGTCATTCTGTGGGATTAGGGACATAGGGAGCTGACACCATGCTGATATAACCTTTGCTGCCTGTGTAAAAAACTCTGATCTACCTCGGCACACTGGCTCCCTACTGGCAGGTCTACAGGAGTGTGGCCAGCTGACCTCACAGCTGCCAGGCTGCCATTGAGGGACAGCATGACTGTTTCACACAGATGAGATCTAAATTGTGAAACACCAAACTATTTCAATTAAAATCAGAACTTCCTCAGGGAGGCCCACTATTATTATTTGATATTGCATTAGAGGTTCCAGCATATGTGATTAGACAAGAAAATGAAACATGTCGTATAAATGTTGAAAGAGATAAAAACTCTGAGTTTTTGCAATCCTAGACATTGTATTAAAAAATCAGAATTAACAGGAAAAATATGATAGAGTCAGAGAATGTCATATAATTATGAGATCAATATATCATCTCTTTTCAAATAATAAGCCATCCAGAAGCGAAGAGGAGAAAAAATAGTCTATTCACAATAGTGACCAAACCATGACTACTTGGGGATAAAATGGAACAAGGAAGACAGGGGAGTGTGTGTGCTGTGTTCAGACACTTCCTGCTCCTCTCCTGCTCTTGTCAGGATTCCAGGTCCCCTCCCTCTGCTTCCAGGTAGTTTGGTCAATGGCAGGTGCTGACCCAAGATTGAAGGGTGGGGGGAGGGAAGAGCAAGGGTATTTCTCTCCCTCCCTCTCTGTTTCCAGTGGTCTCCTCTGTGGCTGCAGCTCCCACCTGAAAGTCCCTCCCTCCATGGTCCTGGATGAGGCTGGGGAGCCCTTGCTGTGGTCAGAGCTCTACCTCCTCCCATTGTCCCTCCAGTCCCAGCCCTGCCTGGGGCAGAATTGACCTCTTGGTGTTCACTTCACCATGCCCTGGGTGGTTCCTCCCCTCTTCCAGTCCAAGGAACCACTCCCGATGTTACACTCCCTCTGCCTGAGAGACCTGGAGTGGTTTCTGCTTTCCAGAGAAGACCCTGACTCTACAATCAGTGTGAAGAAAACTATCACATCTTGTTTAAGAACACAGAACAGACATACAATTTTCCAGGATAAGAACTCGTAAGATTAAAAAAAAAATCAACCTAAAATTTATGATTAAATTTAATGCAATTTTATTATATTCCCAACAGGGCTTTAGGGGTTTTGGTGTTGCCTTAGTTAGGTAAAATTATTTTGAAATTTATCTGGTAGGGGCTATAAACTGAAAGTTTGTGTCCCTCCCCCTAAATTCAGATGTGAAGCCCTAAACCCCCAGTGCAATAGTATTAGGAGGTGAGGCCTTTGGGAGGTGACTGGTGTTAGATGAGGTCACGAGGGTGGAGCCCATGATAGGATTAGTGCCCTGGTAAGAGGAGGGGACCAGAGCTCTCATTCTCCACCATGTGAGGACGTGGCTGCCATCTGCAAGCCAGGAAGGGGGTCCTCACTGGAACTCGATCGTGTGGCACCCTGATCTCAGATGTCTAGCCTCCAGGACTTAGAAATAAATGCCTTCTCATCTTGACAAAGAAAAAAGGAGTTGGAGGAATCAGACTCCCTGACTTCAAACTATACCACAAATCTACAGTAATCAAGACAGTATGGTACTGGCACAAAAACAGAAATATAGATCAATGGTACAAGATAGAATGCCCAGCAACAAACCCACACACATATGGGCACCTAATTTATGACAACGGAGACAAGAACAACAATGGAAAAAAGACAGCCTCTTCAATAAGTGGTGCTGGGAAAACTGCACAGCTACATGTAAAAGAATGAAATTTGAACACTCCCTAACACCGTACACAAAAATAAGCTCCAAATGGATTAAAGACTTAAATGTAAGACCAGACACTATAAAACTCTTAGAGGAAAACTTAGGAAAAACACTCTTTGACATAAACCACAGCAAGATCTTTTTTGACCCACCTCCTAGAGTAACGGAAATAAAAACAAAAATAAACAAATGGAACTTAATTAAACTTAAAAGCTTTTGCACAGCAAAGGAAACCATAAACGAGACAAAAAGACAACCCTCAAAATGGGAGAAAATATTTACAAATGAAACAACAGACAAAAGATTAATCCCCAAAATATACAAACAGCTCATGGAGCTCAAAAAAAACACAAACAATCCAGTTAAAAAATGAGTGGAAGACCTAAATAGACATTTCACCAAGGAAGACATACAGATGGCCAAGAGGTACATGAAAAGATGCTCAACATCACTAATTGTTAGAGAAATGCAAATCAACACTACAATGGGGTATCCCCTCACTCCAGTCAGAATGGTCATTATCAAAAAATCTAGAAACAATAAATGCTGGAAAGGGTGTAGTGAAAAGGGAACCCTGCTGCACTGTTGGTGGGAATGTAAATTGATACAGCCACTATGGAAAACAGTATGGATGTTACTTAAAAAACTAAAAATAGAATTACCATATGACCCAACAGTCCCACTACTGGGCATATACCCTGAGAAAACCATAATTCAAAAATAGACATGTACCACAATGTTCATTGCAGCACTATTTACAATAGCCAGGACATGGAACCAACCTAAATGTCCATCGACAGATGAATGGATAAAGAAGATGTGGCACATATATACAATGGAATATTACTCAGCCATAAAAAGAAACGAAACTGAGTTATTTGTAGTGAGGTGGATGGACCTAGAGTCTGTCATACAGAGTGAAGTAAGTCAGAAAGAGAAAAACAAATACCGTATGCTAACACATATGTATGGAATCTAAAAAAAAAAAATGGTACTGATGAACCTAGGGGCAGGGCAGGAATAAAGAAGTAGACATAGAGAAGGGACTTGAGGACATGGGGTGGAGGGGAAAGCTGGGGTAGTGAGAGTAGCATCAACATATATACGCTACCGAATGAAAATAGACAGCTAGTGGGAAGCTGCCGCATAGCACAGGGAGAGCAGCTCGGTGCTCTGCGATGACCCAGAGGGGTGGGATAGGGAGGGTGGGAGGGAGGCTCAAGAGGGAGGGGATATGGGGACGTGTATGCACATGGCAGACTCACTTTGTTGTGCAACAGAAACTAACACAGTATTGTGAAGCAATTATACTCCAATAAAGATCTATTTTTTTAAAAAAAGAAATGTCTGCTCTTTAAGTCCCTTGCCTGTGGCATTTCGTCAAAGTGGCAGGAGCTGACAGAGGCAGAAGGATAAATGCTCAAGTAGACAACAAAAGCATGCAAAATGGAAGAAAGGGCGTTGTCTGGCCTCTGTGCACAGCTGAAGGCATTGGTGCAAGAACAGATGCACGTACCATGGAGCAGGCTAGAAAATCCGGAAGTGCCTCAGCACGGCCGAGAAGCTACCCTGGGTAAAGAGCTTTGTTTCGGTTACTCTGAAAGGAAGCATCATTTCATAAATGGGGTCAGAACAGCTAGTACCTCCTGGAAGAGTGTAAAAGTACAGCCGCTCCTACCTCTTAACCAAAAGTAAATTCCAAGTGGATAACAGACTCAGATGTAAAATAAAGTAAAATGAAAAAGTTACTGCAGGAAAATCTGGGAGACTGTGTACAAGGTAGCAGTAAAGTGTCCTTACTAAAGCAAGACTGGAAACCCCAAAGTACTTAAAATAAGTTATGAACATGCTGGACTGTAGAACAGTGAAGAGCACATCTATGGACTGACACCGAAAACAAAGTCAACAGACAGAGGATGAGTTCAGAGAAACAAAAGCTATCTAGAAGGAAAATGACAGTCCAGGGCTGTTACCTGTGAGATATACAAACAATCCGATAGAAAAATGGGCCAAGAGTATGAATTCACTAGAGAGTAAATTCGAATGGCAAAGAGCACACGAAAAGTGCTCACAACCGTTAATAGTCAGCGAAATGCAAATCAAGTACCAGTGAGCTCCCACTTAGAACTAACAGGAATGACCTAACTGGACGCAAAGCAAGAGCGAGGTCCTGCCCTGTGGGAGGGAGACGGACATCTGACAGCATGTGTGGAAAGTCCTCTAGTAACAGCAGCGCAAAGAACCATCTGTGCTCTTTCACCCCAAATCCCAGTCTGTACTGGTTTGCTCGGGCAGCTGTCACAAAGTGCACAGACATTTATTGTCCCCCGGTCCTGGAGGTTGGAAGTCCCCAGTGTGGGCGTCGGCACGGCTGGTTTCTCCTGAGGCCTCTCTGCTTGGCTTGCAGACGGCCATCTTCTGCCTGGGTCCTCACACGGACATCCCTCTGTGTGCATCTGTGTCCCAATCCCCTCTCAAGGACACCAGTTGTGTTGGATGAGGGCCCACCTTACTGTCTCTACTGAAACTTAATCAGCTCTGTCTCCAAATGCAGTCCCATTCCGAGCTGTACTGGGGGTTAGGACTCCAACATGTGAATTTGAGGGGACAGAATTCAGCCCATAGCACGTTACCTGGGCTTGCTTCCACAGGACTGAAGACACTGGCATATTGAGATAGAAGAGAAAGGGTGTTACTGCTCATGACATTGTTCACAGAGGCAGGAAAAGTAATCCTAAACCTGAAAACCAGAGGAGCCCAGAGAGGCTGTCACACAAATGAGTGAGGGGAGGTCTGCGTGGGGCGTGGAACGTCAGGCCTCCTTTAACAAAGAGACGGAGGGCCCTGCCAGGTGCCCTGGAGGACTTTCCTTCCTTTCTTTTTTGCCAGCTTGATTGACATATAATAGACATACAACATTACGCAAGTTTAAAACATACAATGGGGTGATTCGATACACATATACTTCGCGAAATCTTTACCACAGTAAGGTTAGCTAACACATCCTTCTCACATAATTACCATTTTGTTTTGTTGCTGTCAAAGAGAATTAGAGCTTCCCCTTCATAGCTACATGTTTGTGTAAAATACAGCATTATTAACTATAGTCACCGTGCTGTACATGAGATCCCCAGAACTTACCCATCTTAAAACCAGAAGTTTGTATCCTTAGGCCAGCATCTCCCCACCTCCCCCAGCCCCCAGTTCCTGGCAACCACTCTCTACTCTCTGTTTCTGTGAGTTCAATGTTTTTAGATTCCATACAGAAGTGAGATCACACAGTGTTTGTCTTTCTCTGTCTGACTTATGTCACTTAGCCTGATGCCCTCAAGATTTATCCGTGTTGGTGCAAACGGCAAGATGTCCTTCTTTTTATGACTGAATAATATTCCATTGTATGTACATGCCACACTTTCTTTATCTATCTGTCAGTGGGCACTTAGGTTGTTCCCATGTCTTGGCTATTGTAAATAGTGCTGCTATGAACATAGGGGTGCAGATATCTCTTCAAGGTTGTGATTTCATTTTCTTCAAATATATACCCAGAGGTGGGACTGCTGAATCATACGGTGGTTTTATTCTTAATTTTTTGAGGAACCTCCATACTGTTTTCCATAGCGGCTACACCCGTTTACATTCCCACCAACAGTGCACAAGGACTCCCTTTTCTCCACACCCTCGCCAACACTTGTTACCTGTTGTTTTTTTGGTTAACAGCCACTCTGACAGGTGTGAGGTGAGGTGACATCTCATTATGGTTTTGATTTGCATCTGCCTGGTGGTTAGTGATGTTGAGAACATCTTCATGTGCCTGTTGGCCGTTTGAATATCTTCTTTGGAAAATGTCTGCTGAAGTCCTCTGCCCGTTTCTTAACTGGGTTGTTTGGTCTTTGCTGTTGAGTTGTATGAGTTCCTTATGCTTTGGATATTAACCTCTTATCAGATGTATGGCTTCCAATTTTCTCAGTTTAATAGAGTGCCCTTGCATTTTGTTCATTGTTTCTTTTGCTGTGCAGAAACTTTATTTTGACACGGTCTCACCTGTTTATTTTTGCCTTTGTTGCTGTGCTTTTGGTGTCATATCCAGAGAACATGGGAGAGGCAGGACAGGAGGTCTGGGTGACCTCGTAGGGGTCACCAGGGGCCTCTTGGGGCACACCTGGTGGGGTGCACGCACCCCTAGTGGAGACCCTGGTTCTCCCCCCAGCCCACTGGGCTGGCTGCCCTGGGGCTGGGACATGTGCCCATGAGCAGCTCTGCCTCTCCGTGCCCGGCGGGCTTGGCAGGAAGCAGGAGCTGGGGGTGGCCAAGTCAGGGTCCCAGGCCCACACCTCCGCCATACGTCTCCCAGTCAAGCTTCCCCCCAACCTGGGTGGGGCCTGGCTCTGAAGCAGGGTGACCCCTGTTGACCTCCTTGGGCCAGGCCTGCCCCCTCTGTGACCGAGACGGGGAGACTCCATCAGCTGAAACTTTCATGAGCTCCCAGGCCCCGAATGCCGGCTCTCCTGCCCTGGTTGATAGGGTGCATTGGTCCCCTATGCTGCGTAACAAATCACTTAGCAGCTTAAACACAAATGCACCAAATGAATGATCTCACAGTTCCCGCAGGTTAGGAGCCCAGCCGTGGGGCGGCTGGTCATCTGCTCAGGAGCTCGGAAAGCTGCAGTCAAGTTCGCTGGGTGAAGCTGGAGGACTGCGGTCCTCGTTTTCTTTCTGGCTATTTTCTGGGGACGCTCTTGGCTCCCAGAGGCTCCTGCAGTTCCTGCTGCGCGGCTCCCGTGCGCTGCTCTCAAAGGCTGTTGGTTTCCTTCCTGCCCGACTGCAGGAGGGCGTCTCTGATTCCTCACCCTCTGCGAAGGCCCTTCTGAGTAGGACAGGCCCCCTTCCCCCCGACTCGGACAATCTCCCTGTGGATTCAGTAACCCTCTCTCGGGAGTGAGATCTCGTCTCTCCCAAGTCCCTCCAGGATGTGCACACCAGGGCTTGGGGGCCCCTGAGAATCCTGCCAACCACAGTGGGGGAAGGAGAGGTGAGGATGAAAGGAAGAGAAAGAGGCACGAAGATGGCCCGAGAAAAGGAAAAGGGAAGTCAGGTGATGCTCAGCCCTCCTCCCCTCCCGGCCCGGGGAGTCCTCTTCTGCAGCCTGGTGCCCCACCCAGGGGTGAGGTGGGGCTGTCAGAGAGCCTTTCTGAAGCACCGTCCTCCGGGTGACGGCCAGACCCTGCCCTTAGCAGAGGCCCAGGGCCTCACCCAGCCCCTCTCCCGTCCCCGGGAGCCTAGGTCTGCAGGTGGTCCGGGGCCCGCAGCCCCTGTGCTTGACTCCAGCCCCTGCGAGAGAGGGGGGTGTTGGCAGGTGTGCTGGCACAGCCTCTGGCCAGGAGCTCGGTCCCTGCTCATGTGGGCACGACGCAGGCTTCACACACACACCACCGCCATGTGACCGCTCTGTCCCCCACCCTGTCCCTCCGCAGCCCTGCTTTCTGGGAAGTGTCCACTGCCCAGTGGAAGTTCTTGCAGTCGGAGGTCACCCAGGCCGTCTGGTCCTCACTCATAATGTCCTCATAGCCCCCAGGAGGTGTGCCCCATGCCAGCTCCCAACACCCTTGGGCAGGCCAAGGCTGGCCCCACGGGGACATGCAGGACCCCCCCCCATTTCCGTCCAGGCCAGTCAGCTACCAAGGCCCTGCACGTCGGGCCAGACCAGTGGCCGCCTGACCTGCCAACTCCTGGCAGCTGAGACCTAACTGGCCTCTTCCAGCGTGAAAAAGGCGAGGCAGGGAGGACACATGAATGAATTGAGTCCAAGACCCTTCCTCGTGCTGCCCGTGGAGCACAGAAGTGTGGGCGCACCTTCAGACAGGCGTCTTGTTTTGTCTGGGGGCAGGAGGGGTTCTGACGATGCCTGGACTCACTCCCTCCATCCCACCCTGAAGGGCTTCCTCCCTGGGTCAGAGGTCGGCACTCAGGCCAGGGCACAGGGCTCACAGCATGGGCTCCAGTTCTGGATTCCCAGGTACCAGCTGTGTGACTTCAGGCAGGTTACTCAGCCTCTCTGTACCCTGGCTTCCTGGTGTATAATGCCTGCCTAGCGGGACTGCGGGGGCGTGCCCGTGCAGAGTAGGGGGCATGTGTGGCAGTCCCAGCAACGAGTCAGGGGCCATGCCGAGGGGGACTGCTGGAGCCCAGAGGCTCTGCCTCCCTGACTTTGTGACCCCGGGTGGGTGTCCCCACCCCCTCCCCAAGGGCCCGCAGCTGGTGAGGGCACAGGGTTGGGCTTCCCCAAGGCGATGCATGCCAAAAGAGGGGATGCTGAGAGCAGCCTGCACCCTCCGGTCTCCCCCGGGCCTCCGCTACCCTGGGCCCCTTGGACACTGCCCGCCCCAGGCCACCACTCACCCCTTCTCCAGAAACCCCGGAACAGAAAGGCCACCTGCCAGACTGGACCCAGCACAGAACCAAGGAAGGTTCTCCCCCTCTGCAGCCCTGGGGACAGCAACCAGGGGGCTCGGGAAGGAGCTGGGCCTCCCCCCGGGCATCAGGCCCACACCGCCTGTGGCAGAAAGAGCTGCTGGCGGTCAGGAGGTGGCAGGTAACTTCCCGCCGTTAGTGAAGCTGAGCTGGGGACCAGGCGGGCCCGAGATATTCAGAGGGCCCCGCGCGAGGACAGGCACATCTGAAAGCAATTGCAGTGAGAATCGGCACATCGACCCCCCCCCACCCCGGCCCCCCCACCCCTGGCTACTCCACACTGCACTGTGTTTGCAAGTTGATTCGTGTTGTCTGCCTCTGTGCGCACCTGGGGTGGGCGGCCATGGGGTCATGGGAGGTGGCGATGGAAACCCGGCCTGGCAGGTGGCCACCCCAATGGGCCCAGCCCCGCGTTTTCTGCAGAGAAAACAAACCTCAGAATTCTGGGGAAGAGAGGACTTCCTGGACTCCCGCCAAGGCGCCCAGGATGCGGGGGACAGAGCAGGGGTGCGGGGAAGGCACCTCCTCTCACAAACTCCTGGGGGTGACCGTCAACAATGAAAGGATAAATAACCAGGCAAAAAAGGGTGAAGGGCTCGAATAGACATGACTCCAGGGAAGATGGTTAAACGGCCGGTGAGGCCATGGAAAGATGCTCACCACATTAATCACAGGGAAATGCAAGTTGAAACCACAGTGAGACACGACCTCACGCCCACCAGGATGGCTGTTGTCAAAAGGAAAAACCAGAGAGCAAAAACCAAAAACCAGAAAACAACAAGTATCGGTGGGGATGTGGTGAAATTGGAGCCCTCATCTGTGGCCGGTGGGGATGTGAAGCGGTGCAGCTGCTGTGGAAATCAGCAGCTTCTCAAAAGTTACACATAGAGCTACCCGTGACCCTGCAATTCCGCTCCTGCTCAGGGGCTCCTGCCTCACTGCGGCCGCCAGGAGGAGAGGCTCATTGCTCCACGTTCAGGTAATTGAGTTTCCTCCAAGTGGGACGAGCCAGCGAGATAATTTCTAGGATGATCAAATCCTCGCAGGGCCTGAACAAAGCTACTGAATCATGGGATTGGAAGGAGTGAGTCTGCACAGCGAGAAGATTGCTCCCCGAGAGGCCCCAGGGCGGGCTGTCTGCATGTTGAAATAGACAGAACATCCCATTCCTGTTCCCCTGGAGACGGACACAGGCAGCTTGTTCGGAGCAGTTTCCTGCCATCGGTCAGAACGTTGGTACCTGTGTGCGGTTCCCCTGTTGGACTCCTCTGCAGGTGCGACAGGCCGGGGAGATGCCCCAGCACATCCGCCTTGTCTGACCTCCAGACTGCGGGTGCCGTGCAGGCCAGGGCCCTGGGTCTGCCCCCAGCAGGTAGGGGATCAGAGCCCCCGCCCTCCACATCTAAGGCAGCGGCTGTGCTGGGCACACACACCCCTCAAGGCGTCCAGCGGGTACAGCTGCAGCCTGTAGGAGCAGGGTTCCCAGCAGGGACCGCCCATCACCTGGACATCCAGCGTTCCAGGCCCAGCAGGGGATCAGAGAGAAATGAGGCACCGGCGGGAGGTCCAGGGGTTGGGAGGTGACCGGGCCCCTCCCAGGCCTTCCGTTCACCCCTGCGTGGATTTCTAGGAGACCACAGCTCGAGAACAGGCAGCAGAGGGTGGGCAGGCTGAGCGGAGGCCTGGATGGGGAGGAAACCCAGGGCTGGGAGCACAGATGTGGCAGGAGATGGGGGGTGCTTCGCTGAGGCCGGCCTCGCGGGCTGTGCCGAAGGGGCTGGACCCCCTTCCTGGCCCTGGCGACAAGCATATTTAGGTCACTTCTCTCTAGGGGTCCAGGGCCTTCCCTCTGCCTCCAGGGAGCTCTCAGCCCAGTTCCTGAGACCAGCTGGGCTTACAGGAGGGACACGCTGACGGGGTGGACAGCCTCACGCAGGGCCCCTCTGCAGGGTCCCCCAGAGGAGCCTCTGTCTGGAGACCACTTGTCTGCCCCTTCTTGTTGCTCCTCCGCCTGCCCTGGCCCCCCACCGCACCCCAGTCTCCCACCCACTGCCCCGTCATCGCCCAGTTACGTCCTGGCTGCTCAGTCCTCTGGGGGCTGGGGGTGAGGGGTCTGGGTTCTCCTCCTGGGTCTGCCACTGAATTTCAGGGTGACCTTGGCAAGTTTTCCCCTCCCCAGTCGGGGATTCTGCTTCTGCAAAGGAGACACGTAGACCAGAGTCCCCAGGACCCTTCAGGTGTCCCCAAGTCCACAAGGACACCCCAAGGAATGGACCTGAGGCCCAGAGAAGCCCTCCCCAGCGGATCTGAAGGCCAGTGGACCTGTCAGCCCTGCGGGCAGTGGGGCTGCTCAGGGCCGGCGACCTCAGGACCGCCGTCTGTGAGCCCAGGATGTGTCCTGCATCCAGCTCTCTGTGACCTTCCTGGCGAGATTCATCTGGTTACATAAAGACACCCCATCACCCTACACGGTCCTGTATAATCCCGCAGCAGAACTGCCCACCCCACAGCCTGGAAAGCAGGCAGGTCTCCGACCTCCGCTAACACGGACGCTCCAGGAGACCAGGTTGTAGCGAGCTTGTGTATCAGACGTAGTTAATGATCACCCAGTTCCATAATTAGATATTAAAAAGCTCACTGTGCCGCCACAAAATAACACAGGACGAATAATAAAGTATCGTAGTTACAAAGCCACCAAAGTGTAATAAAACAGTGTTATTACAAAGGCTTAAAATTTAACGATGGTTTTTTAGTGCGTCACTTATTATACAATTAAAGTTACAGAATAAGATAAGAGTAACTAAAGCAGAGACTTGAAGCTCTGCAGGGGGCCCCGACTCTCGCCTCAGTGGGGAAGGGAGAAGCAGTGCAGCCTGCTGCGGGCCGTGGCCTCAGTCAGGGGTCTGGCTGGGTCCAGGCCCACCTTCTGCTGTACTGGAGGTGGGGGCAGAGGCATAGCTTCTAGAATTAAATGACAGCCCCTTCGCTCTGCACCGAGAATAGCTGTCCTGTGCAGAGGCTGCCCACAGCTGAGAAGAAGGTCCTGGTCTCAGATTGAACTGAGAATCCTGATCTAGACTGAGCCCTGCTTCCGGCCGCAGCATTTCCAGATCTGTCTCCGCTTTTCATTGGCAACCTGCGCTCCCTCTCGGAGGCTTCACTGGCGAGTGACCACAGCCCCACGTGCTCCGAGCTGTAGAATGTGGGCTCTGGAAGCACGCTCACTTCCCAGTGCCCTCAGCCGTGTCCCCTCCCAGCCCCCTCTTCCAGCCTGAAGAGGCCTCCGGCTTCCAGGCCGCACACTTCTGCAGGGGCAGCTGGTTTAATACACGAGGCATCCCGAGCCCAGGTGACCTCAGGGATGGAGGTCTCTGCGGTGTAACTCAGACCGGGGATGGCCCGCCGTTGCCTGCCCACCAAGGGGGCCGGGAGGAGAGACCCACCCCCTGGGGCTCCCAGACCCTGTGCTAACCACGTCTTGTATTTTCTGTGTTCTGATGCTTTGACATCCGGGGCCTTGCTGACCCTGTAGGGACCGTCCCTCCCAGGGCCACTCAATTCCTAGCGATAGTAAACAGCCCACCCCCACCCCTTCGAGTATGTCTTTCAAATGCAAACCAGTCGGTCCAGAGCCCACACCCCCAACCCACCTCTTTGGACCACTATCCCAGGTCCAGGTACCTGGGGACAGTCCTGCGCCCCAGAGCCCACTGACGACATTGTTCAAACCAGCCAATCCGAACCTTGCTTCCCAGCCTCACCCCCTTCTTCCCAGGGAAACCACAGTAAAGGTCCCTGTCCTCGGTTCACCCCCCTCCCTCTGCCTCCCGACAGGCCCTGGTGCCCCTGAATGTGGCCCTGCAGAGTATGGCCCAGCCCCTCCTCGTGGGATCTGTGAGCAGCAAACTACCCTCGAGTGGCCGTCATCTCCTGAGCCGTCGGCCTCCCCATCCCTGAAGGAGGGTGAGACCTGCCTTTAAGAACACGTTCCACCCTCACCTTGCTCTGATTGTCATAAAATTCTTTCGCTGGGAAGCCCACACCTGCCCCTGGGTCACCTCCTGGCTCAGCCTCTGGGTCAGCCCAGTGCTGTCTGCGTCCCTGCCCAGGTGAGTTTGGAGGTGGAGGCTGGGTGCCCTCAGCCTCCCTGAGGCCCCACCAGCTGCTCCCCACGGACCAGGGTCCCAGGACCCTCCCCCCCTGGCTCCCTTCCGTAGGTTCACCTTCGGTCTTCATCCGTCTGGGGGCGGGATCCTCAGACAGGACCAGAGCTGGCAGCGGAGGCAGGCCTGCAGACGGGGCTCCCGGCCAGCACCTGCCAAGGTGCCCTCAGGGGTCCCATGAGCCAGCGCCGGCCCCTCCCGTTTCAGGCCGCGGTGGTGGGTGAGCACAGACTTCTAGGGAAGAAGGGGCCTGTTGCCTCACTGTAGATCATCCTTAAAAAAGAAACCAGAGACACCCCGGGTGCCTCTCTGTGGCCCCATAAATCTGGGGAGGTGGGAGCCGCACTTAGAGAACACAGGCTTTTGAATTTTAAACGGCCAATTTGGTCAATGAATCAATTTCACTGGGCTGAGGCAGGCGCGTACATGAAAGCAGTCTTAAGACCTAGTTAAAGCAGTGAGAGCCTCTTTGTTCATGCTTTTTTCATACTGTCGCCCTCTAATATTTCATCTATATTCATTTTTATGGCTTTCCAAATTATAGATGTCAGCTAAAAACTGAGGAAAGGAGGAGGAGGAAAACTCCGCGTTGAAAAGAAAAGCTAAGTTTCCTGTCCAAAGCCAGGGTGTTGGGACGTGACTCGACCGCTCTCAGCCGTCCCTGCATCCCGCCCGTCCCTGCATCCCGTCAGGATGGGCCTCGTGCCGCCTTGGGGCACAGAAGGAGGCGGACTTCCCTGCCAGCGGGGGCTCATGTTCTGGTGGGAAGAGACAGCCCTAAGAGCCAGCAGGACGAAGACCCCAGTGCTCAGGGCCCAGGGTGAGTGAGGCTCAGCGCCTGGCGCAGCTCGGAGTGCGGGGAGCGGCCACTGGCCCCGCAAGACTCTCCCCAGTTCCCACCGCCCCCAGAGTGTAACCCAGGTTACCCATCCCACCCCGGGAGCTCACGTTCTACTGATTAGGATTCCCTCTGACCCACTGGCTTAAAATTAATATCTGCATTATCTTTGCTCTATAATATGTGGTGTGAATAGGTCACAAAGTAAATACTTGAAACTAGGGTCAGCCGACTTCTTCTGTAAAGGGCCACACAGCAAATATTTCAGCCTTTTTGGGCCACACGATCTCCCACACAACTCCTCGGCTCCGATGTGGCAGCGTGAAAGCAGCCGTGGGTGTCGCCTAACAACAGGTCTGGCTGTGCACCCACCAAACTGTTTACAAGAGCAGAAGCAGGCCGTGTTCTGCCAACTCCTGCTCTTAATACTAACGTGAGCCCGCTGGTTTTTCTGTGGTGTCCGATCCCTTCCCGTGAAAATGTGCACTCTAGGATTGTATTTTCCATCCGTATCGTGATTTCCATTTGGAATTTTGGAATCTCATTCCTCTCCTCATTCTATTCATGTTTTCCTTTAAATCCTTGAGCCTATGAATATATTTTCAAGGGGATTGACACCCTTGTAGCCTTTTCCATCACTCTGGCATTTCTGGGTCTGCCTCTATGCACTTTTCCATCACTCTGTCATTTCTGGGTCTGTCTCTATGCACTTTTCCATCACTCTGTCATTTCTGGGTCTGTCTCTATGCACTGAGTTTTCTCCTGTGTGTGGTCCGCGTCTCGCTGGGTCTTTGCTTTCCCGGTGGTTTTGGATTGGCTGTTGGATGTTACATGTCGAGTGTGGAATCCCAACACAGCCCTTTGAAGAGTGTGGACTTGGCTCCGGCAGGAAGTGACGCCACCTGAAGATGAGTCTGGCCCTTTGGATGCTTCTGGGGATGGGCGTAGGGTCAGCCTTCCTCCAGGATGAGCGCAGCCGACCGCTGAGGCAGGACTCTCGCGGGGTCCCTACTGAACGCCCGCGTATTCAGTGAGTTCTCTCCTCTCCGGCTGGGGGAAAGGGTCCAGGCTGGTGTGAGCTCTGGACATCATACACCTGGCAGCCCCTGGTAAGTCGCTCTTGGAGTCTCATCCCCATGGATGGGACACTGGGCATTCAGGCAATGACTCCTCAGGGGAGCCCCAAGGCAGAATGCCGGGGCTCCTTTTCTGTCTTCCTCCCTCTTCTCTGGTCTTCTGTCCTGCAAGTTCTAGCCACCTCAGTCTCCCCAGACTCTGACCCCTGTCTGCTCGACTCGTGAAGACCACCAGGCCCTGTGCACCCCACCCCCTGCGCGCGGAGGTGGCTCCAGGCGGGAAGCAGCACATGGGCTTGTTCGCCTCACCTGCTCCCGTTATCAGGGTTCTCAGCCCCGAGCTCCCCGCTGTCTACGTCTGCGAACACTTGCTTCGTATTTTCCGTCCAGTTTTCTGGGTCCAGTTTTCTGGTTGTTTAGGACAGAAGAGTAAGCCCAGATGCTATGGTAGAGACGCCACCCAGTGATTTTTAACACTGAAAACGTGCTCCTCTCTATAGGTAGCTGATGAAAAAGAAAGAAAAGGGAAGCGAATGAGCTGTGCTTGCAGTAATTTCTCCAGACAATTTATGAAAAAGCAGCGACATCCCCGGGCATGCGGGACCCCATCGCTGACACTGGAAAGGAGACCCTGCTGCAGCCGGGCGCAGAGCACGCACCCGACTCAGAGCATAGCTGGTGGCAGGCAGGGAGGGGCTGTGGGGCCCCGAGGCTTTCAGACGAAGCCTCGGGATCCCGCCTCACATGGGGGAGGTGACCTTGCCTGAGAGCGGGGGTCCTGAGGGCTGCAGCCCGCCCACCCTCGGCCTGCACCTGACCTTGAGTTCCGAGCAGCCTGCAGACCCTCGGCCACCCTCAGTTCCCCCGCAGCGTCAGGGCCCCTCTCTGAGGGTCACCCTAAACGCTGAGGACGCGATGAGGCTGGAGATGATCTCTGAGCAGAAACCCACTGGGCTGGCCAAGCCCCGCACGCCGCTCGGGTGTCTGCCCACCCACGGCGCACCCGTGCCCCTCCTTCTGCCCGCCGCCCTGGTCAGTGTCTCCCGTCCAAGGCTCTTTGCCCAGGCTCAGCTCTCTGTCCCACCCCAGGTGAGGCTGGCGACCTCAACCCCGTCCCTGCACCCCTACCCCGCTCTCTCGGAGTTGAGTGCCGCCCGGACACTAACACGCCCAAATGCCGTCTCAGCCCGGCCCCGCCCCCAAACCCCAGTCTCGTCTGGAGTCGGTCACGTCTCTGCCCTTGGAGGTGAGCCCTTCTCCCCAAAGCTCCCATCCATCCCCAGTCCAGACCCGTGTCCTCCTGCCCCGTTCCCCAGCACATGCAGCCACCACGGTCAGCTGGTCAAGGTCACCTTGGCTGTGTTAGGCCATTGTTGTCACTGGCTGGGCCAAGACCTCATCCGAAAGCGGGAGGCGGGACCCCAGCGGCCTGTTCCGCATCTCCCCGCGGGGCTGGGGGCCTCGGATTCAACACCCCCGAGACGACTCCGAGCTGCCCCCTCCCACCGTGGCCCCCTCAGCGGGGCACCGGCATCCTTCCAGCTCAGGCCCCAAACCTCGGAGGTGGCCCGGGCTCCCCTGTCGCTGATGCCCCACATCCCACGAGGAGGAGAAAGGAGGCCTTGCCCAGTGCTGGCAGAATAAGGACAGTGGGGGCCAGAGTCCCACTGGGTCCCTGGGTCAAAAGAGGAGAGCTAGCCTGCGAGCTTGGGATGAGCGGGCCCCTTCCCTGACCCCAGCCCTGGCAGCCCCACCAAAGAGCAAAGCAGGAGATTCTCTTCTCACGAGGTCCGGCGGCCTTACGAGCTGGGACCAAGACGATTCGGTGACCAGTGCACCTGGACAGCCGAGGAAATACCCCAGCCCACTGCCCCCTTCCTGGGCCGCAGCCCCTGCCCCCTGGCTCCCCGACCAGAAGCCCTTGATGTGCCGCTGGCGCTACTGTCCATCTCCACTCCACCCCTTGCCATTCAGGGCAGGGTCAGTGGTCAGTGGGGAGGTGGGAGTCTCCCCGGAGAGCACGTGCCAGGTCGGGTGCAGGTCCGGGTGCAGGTCCGGGTTCAAGCGGGCTGGCCCCCTGCGGGAAGCAGACCACCTGCCACCAGCCCGGGCTCGGTGCTGGGCTCCCTTCCAGCCCGCGTCCACTCCCCACCCTCCTTCCCCGGCCTCCTGGATCTCTTGTGATGTCGTAATCTGGCATTTTGGAGAGAATGAGGTAAAGGCAATTTTACAAGCGCAATAAAACTGGCAAAGTGATCCTCTGATGCTTGTTAATGAGGTTCATTCTATCTCCCCGACGAAGCGGGCAGACTTTAACCCCATGTATGAGGTCAAAATGAATGTCACACGGTCCCCAGCAGGCTAGGGGACATCACCATGGTGCTCCCCTAATCTGCTCCTGCATCCGACACCAGTGATCAGAAGATACCTCACAGGAAATTATCTTCCCCTTCTTGTAACCATAACAACAGATGAGAACTGGGTTTTGCTCAACTTTCTGAGTGCCTTTGTCAACACGTAACCAAACCCTGGGGGCAAAAGCAGAGACCAGGGTTGGGTGCTGGCGCCTTTCAGGGATGCCAGGTTTGGGGTCCTGTGGGGTCCTGTGAGACCCCTTTCTTCCCCTCTCCTCCTCCAATAAGGGATAACTTGGAAGGTTCCAAGGGTGGGAGGAGGGCAGCCCCCATGGAAACGTGTGTGTCAGCGTCACCAAGAGCTTTTCCTTTTCCAGAGCCTTAGCACGTCCAGGTAAGTTTTAGAATCATCTACGAGCTTCTGTCAAAAAGCCTGTTGGGGGGCTTCCCTGGTGGCGCAGTGGTTGAGAGTCTGCCTGCCGATGCAGGGGACACGGGTTCGAGCCCTGGTCTGGGAAGATCCCACATGCCACGGAGCAACTAGGCCTGTGAGCCACAACTACTGAGCCTGCGCGTCTGGAGCCTGTGCTCCGCAACGCGAGAGGCCACGACGGTGAGAGGCCCGCGCACCACAATGAAGACTGGCCCCCGCTTGCCACAACTAGAGAAAGTCCTCGCACAGAAACGAAGACCCAACACAGCCAAAAATAAAAATAAATAAATTTTTTAAAAAGCCTGTTGGGGTTCTGATGAAGGTCATGGGAGTCTATGGGCCAGCTGGAGGAGCCTGAGCCCCACAGGCCCTGAACAGAAGCCGAGTGTCCACTGCCCAGAGCCCGCCTGGGCCGGGGTCCTCCCCTTCCAGGTGAGAGCCTGACACTCTGCCCGCACTAACTCTGAAATGAGCAGGTCCAGACCCACCCCAGAAACATCTCTGGGAGAGACGAAAGCAAAGCAACCTGGCAGGAGGAGGGACAGCTGTGTGGGTGGGGGAGGGGGTGTGTGGCTGAGATGTCCAATCCCTTCGAATGGATCCACAGACTCAGCGCGATCCTCATCAGAATCCCAGCAGGCTTTTTGATAGACATTCACAGATGGATTCTAAAAACGTATCTGGAAGTGCCAAGGATCTGGAAAAAGAAAACCCGTCTTGGAAAAGACAGAGTTAGACCCACACCACCTGATAATGCCACCGAAATCGAGACAGGGAGGCACCAGTGAAGGGACGGATGTACATAATGGAGCCAGACAGACTCCAGAACCAGGCCCAGAAATAGATGGCCCACTGATTTTGTTTGTTTGTTTTGTTTTGTTTTGTTTTTGCGGTACGCGGGCCTCTCACTGTTGTGGCCTCTCCCGTTGCAGAGCACAGGCTCCGGACGCGCAGGCTCAGCGGTCATGGCTCACGGGTCCAGCCGCTCCACGGAATGTGGGATCCTACCGGACTGGGGCACGAACCCGTGTCCCCTGCATCGGCAGGCGGACTCTCAACCACTGCGCCACCAGGGAAGCCCTGGCCCGCTGATTTTTGACGAAGGGTCCAAGGCAATTCAATGAACAAAGGGAAGTCTTCCCAACAACTGGATAAATGTGTGGGAAATAAACCCCTTCCTCATGCCGTATACAACAATTACTAAAGATGGATCACACATCACAGACTAGGTGATGTATAGAGGACTTGGGGGAGAAAAGCTTTGCAACATCGGGGGAAACAAAGTGTCCTTGGAGAGGATATAGAAGACCCTGGCATGGAAAAGAAACAATGACAGATGGAATTTCATCAAAATTGAAAACTTTATGTCTTCAAGACATCATTGAGAGAACCAAAAGTTTACCGAATTATTACGTGGTACACTTGAAACTAACATAATATGTCAATTAAACCTCAGTGAAAAAAAGAAATAAATGTCTAATCCATGTAACACAGCTGTGGCCATGCATAGGAAAGTGCAAGCCCACTGGGAGTTGCTGGCCAGGTGTTTCTGGACTCAAGCGTATGCCCCTTCACCTTCACCTTTACCTTTTCCTTCCTGCTTCCTCCTTTATTTTTCTGCTGTAACAAGGCCCTAGTGACTTAAGTAAGCAGCCACTTCCAATCACAAGCAAAGAAAAGATCTCACCCCAAGAACCCGGATCTTGCTGCTGCGTAAGGAAAAAAACAAGCAAACAATTTGTTTAAACACCATTTTGCTGAGTTTCCGTCACTTGCGGCTGGACAAATCCCTACCTGATGCACTATCTTTCAAATCCAGCCCCAGCCCGGCTCCTCCAAGGCCTCCGCTCAACGATCCCGCTAAGCTTTGAGCACCCAGAACACAAGTTAACGTTTCCTGTATGTTGGTTTCCATTGCCTGCTCCCTTCCCGATAATTTCATGCGTATAAATTGTGTCTCCCCATCACCCATTCAAACAACGGAAGAGTTCCTTTGGTCTTAAGAAAAAGGAAAAAAAAGGAAAGGAAAGGAAGGAAAAGAAAAAAAGGAAAGAAAAAGAAAAGAAAACAAAAAGGCACAGACTGGGAGAAAAAAGAATGTGGATGTCTATACATACACACACACATACATCTTATGTCCAGAATGTGTAAAGAATTATTATTTCAAAGCAAAAATAAAAAGACAAGCAGAAGGCAGTCAAAAGGTACAAATTTCCAGTTATAAGATAAATAAGTCCTGGGGGTGAGGTGTCCAGCACGGTGACCACAGTTAGCACTGCCGTGTGGTGTCTTTGAAACTTGCTAAGAGAATACGTCCTAAAAGCTCTCATCACAGAGCAAAAACATTTTTATAACTATATGAGGAGATGGATGTTAACTAATTATCGTGGCAATGATTTCACGATACATGTTAAGCCTGTACTCCTTAAACTCACTCAGTGCCACGTCTAAGTCATATCTCAATAAAACTGAAAGAAAAAACAGAAAATCTAACAAAAAGCTGCAAAGACGTGAACAGATGCTTCACAGAAGAAAGTAGACAAATGGCCTGTAAGCACGTGAAAGGACGCTCTGCAACATGATTACTCATTAGAGAAACGTACATTAAAACCTCAAAGAGTTAGGACTTTTGCCCCCTGGATTAATAAGGCCAGATGTTCGGGTTCCTGTGGGGAACCAGACCCTGACACTCTGCTGTGTGGCTGCAACGCAGTGAGCCACTCGGAAAAGAGTCTGGCGATCTCTTACGTACTTACACCTACCCTGTGGCCTGGCCACTCCACGCCTGGGTGTTGACCCAAAAGAAATGAAAACTTATGTCCCCAAATATACTTGCACAAGCAGGCAGCAGATTTATTTGTCATAGTCAACGCCGGAAACTTCCCAAATGGGCATCAACAGGAAAAAGCACCAGTGCATTCTGGAATCAAATGGAACACTACTCAGTAATAAAATAGAAGAGACTGCACGAGCGGATCTCAAAAATGTTACGTTAAATGAAAGAAGCCAGAAACAGGATCCACGCCGTATAATTCCGTTTCCTTGAGGTCCAGTACAGGCAAAACCAAAAAGGATATGGCCGTGGCGTGGAAGGGCTACCCCTCCCCTTGGACAGGGCCAAGTACAGGCGGTGGTCTCTGACTCCACCTGGGTCTTCTGGCCCTGAGTCTCCGCCCCGACTCTCGACAGTGCCCCCCATGGCCCAGCTGCACCCCGTGCCTTTGCTCAGATCCCTTGGGTGGTGGGCTTGGGGGTCAGCGGGACCTGAGTGTGAGTTAGTGCACCCACTCGGTGGCCCGTGGCCGAAGCTCAGTCCCCTCCATAACCGGGGACCGAGGAGCACCTCCCCAGCCCTGGGGCAGGAGCCCCGGGCAGCGCACACGCAGAGCACCTGCCTGGAGTCTGGCCGCAGGAGGCCAGGGCAGGGCGGCGGCCTGCAGCACGTCACTCCTCGCCCGTCTCCCCCAGACCCCGTGCCCCCTGCAGCAGCGTCGGGCTTGCTGGGCCCCAGGGTGGGTGGCTGTCCCCCCTGCCCCGCCAGAAGCATATAGAATGCGCATGGGCCTCCACATCCTGGCCTTACCCCAAATTCTGACCTTTTCCAAACACACAGTCTCTCTGTGCCTCTAGCTGGACCCCCCCTCTGGAGTCCCTGCCCCTCCAGCCCCACCTCCAGCACTCCTGTCCCCCCCAGGGTCCTCTCGGGCACCGCTTCCCTCCGCCCACCTGAGACCTCTCCACCCGGGAGCCTGGCAGGGCCCATCCTGCAGGGAACCCGGCTCCTGGCCATCCAAGAGCCGTGGCACAGTCTCCGTGGCAGACGGGGGCTGGGTGGGCCTGTCCCTTCCCACCGGCCCGGACCCTTCCGTGGGCAGCAGCGGGAAGCCTCCCGAGCTCCCACCTCTGCTGATGGCTGCAGCCTCTGTCCCCGCCACCCGGCCTGGGGAGCGGGGAGCCGGCTCAGGCCAGCTGAGGACGCACAGGCAATTTTCTCCGGAAACAAATGCAGAGAAATTGCTCTAACAGGCGAACAGCCTCTGTTTCAGGCTAATTTCCACATAATAGAATCAGATGACTTCCTTTCCCTTCTGCCGGCTCCTCTGCATTTGACAAATTGCAAAAGAGATTTGATTCAGGGGCTCAAATGTAGGGACAAATGACAGGCACGGGAGGGTGGGGAGAAGGCAGAGGGTCCCCCAAAAGTGCCGCCCTGGGGAGAGGACATTGCAGGGCGTCTCTGAGGCTGCTCCAGAGCCCCCCAGGAGGCAGGGGAGGGGCAGGGCGGCGGGGGGGCTGGACGCCCCGCGCCTCACATTCCACCACCGTTTCCTCTGGCAAGCAGAGGCCCATCTGCGCAGGCTGCCGTCTGCGTGTTTGGGGCTCAATATGTCCTGCGGGGCTTGCCAGGGGCTCCTGGCTCCGAGCTGGGTCTGGCACCACCAGCTCTGCGCCCAGCCAAGACCTCGGCTGGTGCCTGTGCAGACGATTCCGCTGCGTGGGGAGAAGGAGCTGGGCCCAGCCAGCAGAGGCAGCTGGTGCCCTGGCCCGCAACTGGCGAGGCCGCCAGACCCTCCCCCTCCCCCAGCTCTGCATGCTCCCGGCCCCGTCGCTCAGCTCCAGCACCCCAGCCCGGTGCGTGTCACCATGTGGCACTCAGACCCGCCCCCCTACACCCCCTACGCCTGCCGAACGTGCAGTCCACAGCCTGGCACACAGGCGGCGGGCACCCCGTATGCAGTGGACAGAGGAATAAACGCACCTGTGCAGCTGGGGTCGGTGGGCACGGAATCCAGCAGCCAGAGAGGCCGGGCCACCCTCCCATCCGGCCTCCACGCTGTGCAGGTGTGCAGGTCCCAGGGCGCAAAGGGAAACAGCAGCGTTAACTAACGGGACTTTATTTTAAGGTGTTGCTTTTAAAGTTGTATTTGTTTCAACAGTACTTATTTTGAAATATACAAATAACACGTGAAACAGGCTTAATATTTTAACGTGAGAATCTCCCAGCCCCAGGTCTTCCCCAGAGGTATTTCTGCTCTGGGTTTGATGAACACCTTCCAGGTCTCTCCAGGCATTTTCCTGAAAGGTGCGTGTGAAAACAGACCCATGTCAATTCGGGCGGTGACTGGATGCGCCCACATTTATCCTGTGCTCCCCTGACTGGCATTTGTGTTCCATGTATTTAAATGAGCAGAGGCTTTTCTAACTCAGGGGACAGTATTTCCTGACGTCCCCACCGTGGTGGAGCGTCCATGTCTGAGCTGGGCGCCCGGGCTGGAGCAGGTCAGGCCCCACTCAGACTCTCGTCAACTGTTCTTGCCCAGAACGTGGGACAGTGGACTCCGTGCAAGGTCCGGGAACACTCAGCCCAGCTTCCTCCCCCGGGACTGTGGTGTATGGATCAATCGCCCGCCCCCCGGTCCAGGCCAGCAGGAGGTCTGCCAGGGGGACCGCAGGTCAGCTCCAGGCACCAGGGGCTCTCAGGGGCCCTCAGGGGGCCGAGGATGTCGGGGAAAAAAGATCAAAAGAAATCAAAGCACGGGAACCGGACAGGTGTTGGGTGGCTGAGAAGAGCACTGCAGGGGCATCATGACGGCGGGGAGGCCGGTCACGTGTGGAGCTCGGAGACCACCTGAGCCAGACGGTGGGGCCTTGAACGCCAGGCCAAGGGGCGGGGCACCCCCTGCGCTCTGTGCAGGGCCAGGCACCACGGGGGGATGGAGGACGGGGACAGGGGACCCGGCTGGCGTGGCTCCGGCCTCCTCCAGGCCCACAGGGACAAGGGCTAAGCCGTGGGAGGGGCAGTCTCCAGCCACCCTCAGAGATGGATGTATTCTGGAAGCTGGCATATGCTCAGGGATCGCAAACTGATTGAAATACCAGCCTGAGAGACATAATTAAGAAGGCAAACCTGTTGCCAAAACATCTACCGTGTTTCAAAGCCAAAGACGCATGGTAGGGGGACGGTCTGCTCCTGTGATAACTCTGCCCTCCAGGGCGGCTAACTGGGAACCGGTGCGGTGGCCACATGTTCAGACCGTCCCCCAGGCATTAGTCGGCTCGGGGGCCCTGACACCCCGCCAGGCCTGGGGAGGAGGCGTGGCCGAAAGAAAACCCTCCAAACCCTCGCTGCTGCTGAGAGCGAGCGTCCAGGAGCAAGGGCCCTGAGCTGCAGCACGCTCGCCAGAGCACAAGGGTGCTGGGGCCAAGAAGGAATCCGGGGCTGAGCTGTTCTGGAAGGCCTCCAGGGAGGAGGGGCTTGTGCAGAGTCTCACAGGATGGGAGGACTGGGGACTCAGCAGGCCCTAAGAAGCCAGATGTTTTGGAGAAGGTGGCGATGGTGCGGGACCGGGCTGACGGAGGCTGAACTACCCCCTGTGGTCCACCACAGCCCCTCACAGCAGCAAGGCTTTGGTGGACTTTGGTTGTGCAGCATCTCTTCATCCCCAGGTGCAAGAATCTGGGGGTTTCAGATGAGTCTTGGGACCACCAGCCCCTGGTGGCTGTCCAGCCTGGACCAGGTTCACACAGACAGTGGCTGGTGGACCCCGCCGAGCAGAAGGGCCTCAGCCCTCAAGGGTCATCCAGAAAGTAAATCAGCTCCCACCCAAAGGGGCTACCCAGGCCTGCGCTCCAGGGACTTCAGATTAAGGGATGAAAATATCACCCTCTTGGTAGTCAGGGGGTTAATGCAGTCGCATAATTGCTGCTGACAGCCCCAGAAATGATTTATTGATTTTTTTAAAATAAAAATATGTCATATTCTCTGGGGTGGGTATAGACCAATTGTGTGCACAGGCCAACTGGATAGAAGCTTAGTGGTTGATACCAGATGCCAGCTTAGATCGGACGCCAAGTAGGCGCAGCGCGGCCGTGACGAAGCTCTGCTACCTGACGCCTCTCGTGCGCTCCCGGACGCCCCCCTCCAGGAACACACACAACCCGCGGTGGACGCCCGCCCTGTGCCACGCACCCTGGCAGAGCGCGCTGGGCGGATGCCAAGACCCGCCGGGCTGTCGCTCCCCCTGATGGGCTCAGGGCTGCGGAGGCAGGGGAGCGGGGAAGTCGGCCACGAGGCTGGGCTTCGACAGGGTCCACAGTCGGTGCGTGTGGCGGGCACAGTGTGGCTGGGGCAGGGGGGCGCCATCGCCTGAAGTGACAGTCAGATGGGGACTCAGAGGATGAGGACAGCCCTGTCGGGGGAAGGGCAGAGGAGCGTGTGGGAAACCAAGGCGACACAGAGCATGTGAGCTGCAGGGACGGGAAGATGGCAGCGGGCGTGGAGCCCAAGAGGACTGGGCCCGGGGTGTAGGAGGGTCCCCAGGGGTCCCCAAGGGGGGCTTCACAGGATCCTGTGGGTCTTGCCCTGCCCTGGAAGGTTGTAACCAGGAGAGGCTTTGCCGAATGCTGTGCTTTCAGACGCTCCCTCTGGCCCAAATATCCATCACTGAACAGATTAATCAAGAGACTGTGGTCTATCCATACAAGGGAATATTATTCAGCCGTGAAAAGGGAGGGAATTCTGGCACATGCTGTATTGGGGATGAACCTCGAGGGCATCATGCTGAAAGAAGCCAGACACAACAGTCCACATATTGTCCATTTATATGAGAAATCTAGGACAGGCAAATCCACAGACAGAAAAGGGACCGGGGGTCCCCAGGGACTGGGGGAGGGGGAAGGACTGCTTAACGGGTAGGGTGCCTCTTTACGGGATGTCAGTACTGGTTTGGAGCTGGATGGTGGTGGCCGTTGTACAACACTGCGAATGTACCAAACGCCGCTGGAGGAGCAGGAAGGGGGAGACCATGAGGGGAGAGAGGCGGAGGAGGCGGGAATGGGTGGTCCTAGAGGGCCAGGGAGCAGGGCCCTCGGGGCAAGGCAGGAAGGAGAAGAGAAGCACTGAGGACCTTCCTGGATGTCGAGATGGAAAAGGTGACACCCCACGAAGAAACAGAGACGGGTGGGAGACCCAGAGACTGTGGGTCCTGGAACCAGAGCCCAGCGTTTCCTCACTTGGGGGCCGTCACCGTCACCGTACCAAGCGAAGCCGGGAGCAGAGGGCGGGCTGTGAGGTGTGCGTGTCGGATCCGCCCCGCAGGCTGGGGGAGGATGGAGCCCAGGGTGTGCATGTGAGGGCAGCCTTCGCGGTTGGGGTTGAGGGTAGAGTCCAATTCTCCACGTGGCAGAACACGTGCTCCTGCAACAATGGGAACAAACGAGGTGAAGAGGAAAATGCAGCCTCCCGCCCCGCGCCCTCCCCTGCCCACCATGGGGTAATGCGCGCGCCTCCCGCCACTCTTTCTCCTTCCAGCGCCTTAAATGCACCCAGGGGGGCGCCTTCGTCTTTCTCGTCTGTTGGTTTCAAGAAGCGGTTCGGCGGGAGGGCGGGCCGTAACCGCGTAGTAAACACGCCCCGCTCGCGGGACTTCATCCAGACGCAGCCGCGTCGTTGCGCCGCCACCTGCGCGCGTGCACGGTGGACGGGCTTCCTCCTCCCCGAGGGCAAACCCCGGGCAAGGGTTTCTTAACCCTCAGTTCAGGCGCCCTGGTGTGAAAAACAGCCTGAGAAGAATTCTTCATCCTCGCGACCATTGGGCTGATACTGCTGGGAATTGGAACAGAATGTCTTGTAGCGCCTGAGAGTAAGGAGATGCTCACGGCACACACACACACACATCACACACATACCACACACACACAGGTGGGGCACGGCAGAGGGACACAGGAGCCATCGAAGAGCTCCCAGTGGGCAAAGCTGGAAAAACATGAGTGACTGAATACAGTGTTGGATTTTAACCCAAAGTATAAAATGTCCATAAAGTCCTACTGATACAAAAATGATCACGTACATAAATTGGGACAAGGAAAAGACTAAATACCCTCCTGAGGTAGAGCCCAGCTCCCCGTCCTGAGATGTGGGCAGCCCAGGGACCCCTCCCAGAGGACAGTGTGGACAGGAGGTAGGGGAGTCACTGCCCACTGAGACACCTGACCACACCCCTCCCCACGTGTCACATGCTGTGACACGTCGTGTTGACCAATGTGATGTCAGGAGAAGGCGCTTCACTTCTGGGCTCCTCCTCCCAAAAAGGCACTCGATCCCGGTCTAATCATGAGAAGAACATCAGACAAACCCCACCTGAGGAGCATCCCACAGAACGCCTGAGCTGTTCTCGACACTGGCAAGTCACCAAAACAAGGAAAACCTAAGAAAGTGTCACAGCCAAGAGGAGCCTAAGGAGACAGTGTACCTGTGATGAGGTGTCCTGGGTGGGATCCCGGAGCAGGAGAGAAACACGAGGGAAACTCGGGAGTCTGAATAAAGTGTGGACTTGGGTTACTAACAGTGTATCCATACTGCCTTATTAATTATAATAAAGGCGCCCCATTGCTGTAAGATGTGATGTAAGGGAAAGTGAGTGTGGGGTCCATGCGAACCCTCTGTAGTGTCTGCACAATTTGTCTGTAAACCTAAATCATAAAATCTCCTCATGCAGCTGGCTGAATTGCGACGGCAGTTGAGTCCACAGCCTTGCCAAGTTTATTGTTAAGTGTCCAGCAGTGATTAGAAAAGATTGGGACCCAGAAGCTTGTCATGAGGACCCCTGGGCCACTCTGAGATCACCTGACACTGGACCATCCTTACTAGTCTTGAACCCGTTCCTAGGCCGAGGTCAGGTCACAGCCCCAAGGTCCCTGAGGCAGCTCCTGCGAGAACCCACTGCACACACGCCCCAAACCTTTCCCAAGGGGCCTGCAACCATTTGCTGGAGTAACTGAACCACAGGAACTAAACACTCAGCCTTCTGAACACCGGCTCTGAGCTGACAGTAATTCTGGGAGCCCAGGACATGACCTCAGCCCGTCAGTCAAGGAGAGAACTGCCAGCGGTCAGGTGACTGGTGGAGAAGCAGCTCAGGGCTGACTCTCGGCGGTGAGCTGTCCATGGAGCCGCACTTTGGTTATTTCCCGGGTCCGGCGCAGCCTGTTGGGATAGATGTACTTGGCAACAGGCAAAATCCCCAAATTAGTTCTCCGACCCGTGGACAGGGGGTCATTACAGTGATTCCATTACTCCTTCCTCAGTATGGCGGGAGGGACTGAACGGAAACCCTGGGACTTCCTCTCCCATCCAGACAGAAACCAGAAGAAACGCCATGTCCCTGGAGGGGCTGCGGAAATTAGTGCCTCATCGAAGGCTTGAAAGCAGCAGCAGCAACGATGCCTGACACCCCCCAGCACGCTTAATTCACGTGTACAGCCCATGCAGACGCTGGACCGATCTTGAAGAAGGACGGTGCACCTCTGGAAACTCACTCAGATGGTCCATCCATTGCACCTGCTGCCCCGTCAGTCTTCACTGTGCCTTTACTGGAGCAGACAGACATAGCCCCTCACACTTGGGACGCCACTGTTGACCTGGTAAGGTCTTTTTCTCCCCAACAATTTGAAAGGATGACCAGAGCGCCGTTTTACCTGGCAGGGCCGGTGGTGCCCATTCACAGCCTTGCCCCAGGACCGCATCCATTCTCTGCTCTCTGCCGTGACAGGACCAGAGATGTTCCCCCGCACAGAGCATCACACTGGCCCGCCACACAGACGGCGTCACGCTGACTGGATCCGACCGGGAAGTGGGAAGAGCCCTAAATGCCTTAGGAAGATAGGCAGTAAACCCCACAGAACCTCAGGGCCATGTCAGTGGAGGCTCTGGAGGCTCCAGGACGCTCCCTCCGAGGTGGAACACGGGACGCCGCGCCTCACAGCGTCAGTTTGAAGACGCTGCCGCCGCGCCTCACAGCATCAGTTTGAAGACGCCGCTTTTCTCTGCCGAGAGTGTTGCCTGCAAGGCTGCAGTGTCGGGACCAGGAGCGAGAGACAAGGGCGCAGCAGGTCCAGGACGCAGCAGTGGCTGCGCTGTGTCATGATCCTACGATGCGGATAAGCCAACATCCCTGAGCGCTCGTAGCCGTAGGGGTGCTGCATGCGGTCTCTGGCAGACACCAGCCGGGAACCACAGCGCAGCACTGCAGGATGTGGGAGCAGGTCCATCCCCTCTCCTGCAGGTAACTAGTCTCCTTTTGAGAAATAGCTTCTGATCCTGCTGGGGAGACCTCACCATGACACGTCAGGTGTTGCCTGACCCACCCGGCCATAGGGCAGATCCTACAGGCAGCCAGCGCCGGCTAGGAACGCTGCGTAAGAGCCGCGCTCCGGCAGGTCTGGGGTTTGTGGGCGAGGGGGTGCGTTAGGGGATCAGACCCCCTTCCGCGCAGACTTCGGCCGCATGGCCGCTTTGGTTCTGCCAATGGCACCCTGGGGCGTTCCTTACAACCCGCTGATGGAGGGGGACAAAAGCTGAACCCGGTTTACAGACGTGTCTGCATGATTTGCTGGTACCGTCCACAAGCAGACAGAGCTGCAGCCCCACTCAGGTGGCCCCGGACACAGCCGAGGAAACTTCTCCAGGTGGCAGAACTCCGGAACCTTCTCCAGGTGGCAGAACTCCGAGCAGTATGTTTGGTCTGTGCACGATTGAGAGGCGTCCGAAGGTCCAGATCCACACTGAGTCACGGGCAGCTGCTACCACATTGGCTGGGTGGTCAGGGACTTGGAGGAACAGAACTGGAGGGTTAGTGACCAGGAAGCCTGGGAAAGAGACACGTGGGTGGAACCTCTCAAAGGGCATGGACTGTGAAGGGTGCCCAGCAGAGGGCAGCCACTGCAGAGGAGGCTCTTAACAACCAGGACGAAAATCCCACCCTGCATGTGAACCCGTCAGCCCTGCCCCAGCCGGCCCTGTGCTGGCTTCAGGTGGCCGGGGTGTGGAGGAGGGACCAGCACAGCCTCCCCGACTTCGATCCAGTGCAATGAGCAAACAGCAGAGACCAGCCCGACCCCCAGCTAAGGCCCCACCCCCGGGACCCCTTTCTTGGGGGGTATAGCCACGCCCCCTCCTGGGGGCCTTGCTCTCAGCCGGGGCAAGGGGAGGCACAGCCCCCATCTGCCTCTTCCCCTGGGAGGCGCCGCCTGTCTCTGCTGTTTCACTGTAGGCTTCCCCCACCCCGCCCCCAGCGGCAACCCCCTTTCCACCCAATAAGTCTTTTTTACTGAACATCCACGTCCTCAAACAGTGGCCGAAGGCAGCTCTGAGCGGCGCCTGGATCCCGACTCACCCTCCTTTCAGAGTCAGTTTCCTTCATCCCTGAGAATTCCCTTTAGTGTTTCTCTTAGTGAAGGACGGCTGATGGCAAATTTGTCTGAAAATGTGTTTTCTTCACCTGTATTCGTGAGAGTATTTTCCGCAGGTAGAATTCAATTTTGAGCTGTTCCCCTCCGTCCTTTCAGGATAAGATCGCGTTGTCTTCTGGGCTCCAGCGTCTCTGTGGAGAAGCCAGTGGGGTGTATTTGCTGCTTTTTAACAAATTGTCTGTCTCTTCCAGGGAGTTCAGCGAGTTTCTCCTTGTCTCTTGTTTTCTGCGTTTTAATATAATTTTCCCAGGAGATTTTGTTGGTTCTGCTGGTTTTCATCTAATCTGGGGTTTGCAGAGCCTCTTAAGTCTACGCCCAGTGCTGTAGAGTCAGAACTCTACACCTGCCGCTCTCGAGGTCCCCGAGCCCTGCCTCTCGAGGCAGAGTTTCCAGAGAGTCGCGGGAACGGGACGTATCCTCAGGGCAGGTGTGTGGAGCCAGGCTGCTGGGCCAGACAAAACGGAGCAGCCTTCGGGTCATTCTCAGAGGAGGCCTGGGCCGCTCTGCTTTAGCTCCTCAGAGCAGTGAAGGCCCAGCCCCACCAGTGCCAGAGGGCCCCGGCCCCCGGCCCAGCCATCTCACCTCCTCCCTGGCTGAGGGTCCTTCTCTCCTCAGGCTGCTGCTGTGTTTCGAGAGGATAAATCTCCCCTCTGGGCGAGGTTCCATCTGCTGCTGGGTTCCTCACTGAAGCCTCCAGGCCACGTCTCCACCCCCCCCACTTTTACCCCCGCCCCTTCTCCAGGTGGCCTCCCAGAGGGAGACTGGGCTGCGGCCTTTACCGTTCCCTTTTCTGGACTTGTCCGGGGTGCCCTCCATCCCCTGGACTCAGAGGGGAGAGGTGGGGAGCAGAAGAGGTTCCAACCATAGCAGGGAACCCGCTCTAGTAACATGCGCTCTCCCACTGGGACCAGGCCCAGTTCCTCACCCCGAAGGTCCAGCCGGGCACAGCATCCTGGTGAGCCCAGGTGGGCAGGTTGTGTGTGGGCCTGGCCCCCTCCGCTCTTGGCAGGACCTACTTCTCCATCACCACCCCCTCCATTCCCAAGGGCTGCTGGGGTGGAGACTGGTGACATCACAGTGCCTCATTTGCATGGGCCTGTCGGATTGGCTAGGAGGAGACCCGGCCACCTGCGTGTTCCCAGGGGTTCTGATGGTCATTCCCCATTGTCTGTACGGGCCTCTGATTGGCTGGCCCTAGGGAGGCCCACTCTGGTGGTCCCAGGACCTACAGGCTCACCAGCTCCACTTGAAGGGAAAGGGGTCTGCAAAGGGCAGCTTGGACCAGAGGGCTGCCAGCTCGCTCGGTGATGGCCGAGGCCTGAGTCAGGGCTCTGTGTGAGCCAGTGAGCCCACGTTGCCAGTCCGGTCACGGCTACGGGATCACTTTCTGGTGAGACCCGCTCTCTGATTCTTAACCCCTCCTTGAGGACTGGGTGAGAACAGAATGACATGGATGACTGGTCTTTCCCTGGGGGCTGTGATGGACAGAGCCTCTGTGCCAGCCCTGGTGTCCCCAGTTGTAGCCCGGGGACGGCGGGAAAGTCACTGGATGGCTCTGCGCCCCACCTCTCAGTGGGCCCTCGGGTGGGGGAACAGGGATGTGGTCTGGAAGGTGTGTCAGGGGGATGGGTCACACCCTTAGGGGGTCATGATCGCCTATGAGGAGGGGCTGCACCCCTGTCCTGTGGTCCCGGGTGCCTGGGAGGGTCGACGCCACCTCACGCGTGCAACGTACCAGGGCTGCTGCAGCCACTGGGCCAAGCCCTGTCCTTGTTAACCCCGTGTGGGAGCCCAGAGGAGGCTCCAGAGGGTCTCATCTCAGTGCTGGGGAACCGGGAGAGGCTCAGAGGTTCCGGGCTCCCCCAGGTCAAGGCTGGCGGGAGGCAGGGCTAGAACTGTCCAGTCCCTCCCCCGCTCCCCGTAAAGGCCAGGTCGGGGAGTACCTGAGCGCAGCTGTTGCGCGAAAGCCTTTCTCCGCTGCTGGCGGCCCCTGCTGGGCCTCCCCGGGGGGCAGGGAGGCTGGCAGGCCAGCTATGCCGGGAATGATGTACCAACAGCACAAACATGCAAACAGCTTCAAGCTGTTGGTTCAGTAGGAAACAAACCAGCACAGGCTTGAAAGCCGGCCACGGGGCCTGTGGCGGCCGCATCGACAGCGCCACGCGGGGGCACCAGGCTCTGCAGGCCTCCTGGGCAGCCGGGCCCCTTCCCCTGCATGGTGTGCGCACGGCCACCGCCTTCACACCAGCCCAGGGGCTCCCTGTCGCCCTTGGAACCCAGAGCCCGGAGGCTGCCTTGCCACAGGCGTGGTGGGGTCCCTTCCACGAACCCCTGAGTGAACCGGAGGAGGAGCTGGGGTCCCGCTGCTGCTCTGTGCCGGGCCCGGGCCCCGCAGGAAATGACTGTTCACCGCAGGGCTCCCGACAGCACACATTCATCCTCTTGCCACTCTGAGGCCAGAAGTCCAAAAGCAAGGTGTCCGCAAGGCCGGCTCCCTCCGAAGGCTGCAGGGGAGGATCCTTCCTGCCTCTTACAGCTTCTGGTGGCGCCAGGCGTCCCTGGGCTTGTGGCCAGGTCCCTCCATCCCCACACGACCTCTTTTGTGAGTCTGTCCTCCACGTGCTATAAGGACCCTTGTCATCGGGTTTGGGGCCCAGCTGGGTAATCCAGGATGGTCTCATCTCAAGTGACGGGGAGCCGGGAGGACCAAGCCCCCCTCAAAACCCTAAGTCCAAGGGGTGGGGCGAGTGGTGGTGGAAAACCCCAAGCCTTCATGTCCCCCAACCTCCCAGCCACGCCCACCCCAGCCTGGGCTCTGCGTCATCCTGGGGACCCGTGTGGGGCTCTGGGACCTTAGTCCAGGATTATGGCAACGTCCAGATGTGGGCTTGGCAGTGAGCAGACAGGTCACGGGGCCGAGAGCCCTCAGGGTCAGTGTGCCACTGCTCTCAGCCCGCCCTGCTTCCCGCCCACCCCCTGGGGCTCCAGGGAGCCCTCTCCAGCTTTGTGATCTCTGCTCCCTTGTTCCTTCACATTCCCGGCTGGGAACACCCCAGCCCCCCGATGAATCTGCTCCCTCGTCTCTCTGTGTCCTCGTGCAGCTGATGAGCCCAGTTCAAAACACCCCACAACCCAGCGATGGTGCCTCACCCACGTGTGACCATCCCACAGTGGCCGTGCGCCCCCCACAATCTCCCCCCGCTCCCGTCTCCAGTGAGCTCACCCCCTCCACAGCGACTCTCAGACAAACCCAAAGGGAAGAGCATTCTCATTTTTAAAAAAGTGAAAGAGGGGCTTCCCTGGTGGCGCAATAGTTGAGAGTCCGCCTGCCGATGCAGGGGACACGGGTTCGTGTCCCGGTCCGGGAGGATCCCACATGCCGCAGAGTGGCTGGGCCCGTGAGCCATGTCCGCTGAGCCTGCGCGTCCGGAGCCTGTGCACCACAACGGGAGAGGCTGCAACAGTGAGAGGGGCCCGCGTACCGCAAAAAAAAAAAAAAAGTGAAAGAGGGGCTTATTCCTTTAAAGTGTCCATGTCACAAGAGACAAAAGCTACAGATGACCAGGTGAAAGGAGACTCAGGTACCTGACGCACCTGCACAGACCAACTGAACAGCCAGACTGAAGGGGCCCAGGACACAAAGTGGTGGTGAGAACGTGGGGCAACGTGGCACAGCCAACGGACGGGGGACAAAGGGCCGCGAGGGGTGGGGGGGATGGTTAAAGGGCACACTCACTGGGACGTCACCTGGCGGCCCCGCTAAGGCAGCACGCACCTCTGTGACCGCCACTCCTCTCGCAGCAGAAACAAACATGTCTACACACAGATCCTATGAACACTCACGGCCGAAGAGGCAACTGCCCAACACCCATCAGCAGGGGGTAAACCCCTGTGGGCCATCCGTGCAGCGAGCGGTCCATGAGCAAAGCAGAGGCACGCAGTGCCCGTAAAGGACGCGTCGGAGCCTCACGGGCGGCTGTGACACAAAGGGATCTATGTGACTCCATCCAGCCAGATGGAACGGACACAGTGAAAGGTCTAGGACAGCAGTTGCCTCCGCGTGGGGGAGGCTGAATAGGAAGGGACGGGAGCATCTCTCTGGGGGGGGGGAGGGACGGGAGCATCTCTGGGGGGAGGCTGAATGGGAAGGGACGGGAGCATCTCTCTGGGGGGGGGAGGGACGGGAGCATCTCTCTGGGGGGGGGGGAAGGGACGGAAGCATCTCTCTGGGGGGGGGGGCGTCTTCAGTGTCTTCACAGGTGTGGGTGATACCGGAGATGCATTTGTCACACTCCTCAAACTACACTTAACATACGTGCATCTCACTTCGATTTAAGCCAGTGTGCTCCACGTAAGATCCAGCGTGGTAGCCCTGCCTGGGCGAGGCACTCCCGAAGCTGCTGGTGTGAGCACACGTGGGGCAGCCCCTGCGGAGGGCAACCTGACAAATGGACATTTGGGAAATGCCATCTATAAGTACAGTCGTGAACATGCATAGCAGCAGGGCAGAAAGCCGGCCACACAGCGTAGCTTCTGGTGGCAAATTGAACAACGCGTGCAAAGGAATACAGTGGGCTGCCTCTTGCATCAAAACAGGGAAATAAAATATATTCAGATGCGCTTATGATTGCCTGAAGAAACTCTGGAAGACACTGACAATGTTAGTAATGATGGCCATCCGCTGACTGCATAAGGGCTGGCTTAGTCCGTTCAGGCTGCTGTAACAAAATACCAGAAACTGGGTGCCTTCTAAACAACAGGAGTTTATTCCTCACAGCCTGGAGGCTGGACGTCTGAGATCAGGTGCCAGTGTGGCTGGATTAGGGCCTCTTTTGGGTGGCAGGCTCCTCACATCCTCACTTGGTGGAAGGGGCTGAGGAGCCCACGGGAGCCTTTTATAAGGGCACTAATCCCATTTATGAGGGCTCCATCCTCATGATTTAAGCATCGCCCAAAGGCTCACCTCCTCACACCATCACCTTTGAGGGTTAGGATTTCAACATATGAATATGAGGGACACAAACCTGCAGACCATAGCAGGGGCTGTCACCTGAGTGCATCTGAGTCACCTGCCAAAACTGAAGGCTGAAGGGGAGTATGTCTACAGGGAAAGAAAGGGGATGGGAGAGGGCTTTTGGGAAAACCAGCCTGAGTGCAGCTTGGACAGCTGAGTGTCTACACACACTTCACAGAAAACCCATTTGTGTTGCAGAAGAGTTATCATTACAACGGAAGCAACGTCACACCTGTACATGAATACTTCAGAACGTAAGATAAGGGCTTCCCTGGTGGCGCAGTCATTAAGAATCCGCCTGCCAATGCAGGGGACATGAATTCGAGCCCTGGTCTGGGAAGATCCCACATGCCGTGGAGCAACTAAGCCCATGAGCCACAACTACTGAGCCTGCGCTCTAGAGCCCGCGAGCCACAACTACTGAGCCCGTGTGCCACAACTACTGAAGCCCACGCGCCTAGAGCCCGTGCTCCGCAACAAGAGAAGCCACTGCAGTGAGAAGCCTGCGCACTGCAACGAAGAGTAGCCCCCGCTCGCCGCAACTAGAGAAAAGCCCACACGCAGCAACGAAGGCCCAATGCAGTCAAAAATAAATAAAATTTTTTTAAAAAGAAAAAACTTATTTAAAAAAAAAACACATTAAGATAAAAAGGATCTTGTATAAAAGACGGATGAAGAATATCAACAAGAGGAATTACCCCAAGAAACACAGGGACATTGAGACCAAAAGGCTTCTATTGCTTCAAGACAACCTGATCTCCCTGAGGGGGAGGGGCTTAAGGAAGACACGTGTGGTTTCAAAGAGGAGATGATAAATGTAACAGAAGTCGTGAGCATCCGAGCTCAGAAAAGGCCGGGATAGAGAATCACTGTGGAGATGACAGCCACATCTGAAAGAAAAGAAAACTAAACACAACCGGAAATGCCTTTAAAGACAGAGGGTTTGGGCTTGAGGAAATCACACAAAATCAAGTGAAAATAGCTACAGTGTAAAAATAATTGAAAGAATGGTAGGGACAGAATTCAAACCAAGAAGATCTAACACATGCATAATTGATGTTCCCGAAGAGAACAAAACACACAGGACAGAAAAAATACTCTAGAATGTAACAAAACACGCGTTCCTTCCCTTAAGCTTGAATCTGCAGTTCAAAGGAGCATGTGTCCTGGGGACATTCTCCTGTAGTTATTAAATTTCAAGGATATAAAAATGATCAGAGGAACCATCATATAAATATCAGGAGACAGGAGCTGCAAGGTTCTGAGAACAAAAATGTATGATCCAAGGATTTTTCCAATCTACCTTTAAGAATAAAGTCAAAAGAAACTCTGCTGTATATGAGAGCTTACAGCATAGACAGGACCCACCATAGGAGAGCAGCGAGAAGCTTGGAGAGCCTGGGGCAGCCCTGGATCCCTCTGTACCAGCACAATTGTTAATAGCACGCATGTTTGCTCCCCAAAGTGGTCAAGTGTGAGAGGGTAAAGGTGCTAGAAAGGATGTGACGGCATCAGCTGATAAAACTGGAACGTGGATGGTGCATTAGATAAACATATTGATATAAACTTGTGAGGCTGTGTAAGAGAGTACCCCTGTTCTTAGGAAACACAGTGAAATATTTCAAAGGGTCACCTGATGTGTAACTCACCCCCAAATTGTTCAGAAAGCTTAAGGGAGCATGTGAGAGAGATCAAATGATAAAGCAGACGGACTAAACAACAGGTGAATCTGGATGAAGCGTGTATAGCTGTTCCTTGTACTATTTTTATTTTTGCAACTTTTTCACAAGTTTGAAATTATTTCCAAATAAGAAGTCTAAAGAGAAGAAGTGCTCCAGGTTGGACAAAAAAGGATGTGGTCAGCCAGCCCACGAGCCGTCTTCACCTTCAGGGGACAAAAGCCAGACGACAAAGGGCTGAAAGATGATAGAAGTCAAGGATGCGGAAGCCACGGCAAAAGCCTGGGTGAGCTTTCAGGGTATGTGTTGCTGTCACGTTGGAGACCCCGCGTCAGGAGCAGAAGTTACAGATTTGATCATGTAAAAAAGATAAAATTAAATTAATAAACTGAGGGATGGTGGGCAGGGCTGGGAGTCAAGAAATAACTTCGAACCTTGAGGCACTGGGTGTAAGGAAACATAATGGCCCACGTTAGACTTTCACAACCATTTCAGGAGGAGCTCCTGGTGCCGTGGTCTCGGGGGATGAGGAAAACTTTGTCCTATGTTGGTCATTCCTTCAGTTTCCACTTCGGTTTACTTTTGTTCAATGCAAACCCATGACACGCAATGCTTTTTCTTATAAATTATGATCCCACGATTCGTAATTCTATTGATGTCTCGCTCCATCCACGGGGAGAGTTGCCCTTTACGGTACTGAACAGACTTTGAACAGAGCTGGTTATCTGGAAAGGGAGCTCAGAACGTGCTTTCAGTTTCCTCTGTTACTCAACGTTTCAACAATGAGGATGCACCTGTTGACTAAAAAAAAATGCACAACCTAAGAGTTGGGAGTTATGTTTTATTCATCGGGCAAATCTGAGAGCTCAAGCCCAGGGACACAGCATCTCAGATAATGCTGAGAAAACTGTTCCGAAGAGGCAAGGAGTGGGGGAGCCAGGATATATAGGAGTTTTTGGTTTTTTGTTTTTTTTGTTTGCAACAAAAGACCAGGTAGAACATCAAAAGATTACAGTTAATAAAAGAAAACCAGATATCTCAAGTTAAGGACTTTAGCCCTTTCCTCTGTATGGGAAGACGCAAGCGTCTGGGCTCACTGAAGGAACTCCTTCGAGGTGCACCTCAGCTGTCTGGGGCCAGCACCCTGCGCTTCTCATCCTGAGTCTCTTCTGGGGGCACCGTCAGGGGTGGCCACAGCGGCTGACTGCTAGATGGGCTGGGCAGTGGGCAGCCCATTTCTCTCCATCCTGAGTTCCCTCAGGGCTCACCATCCAAGTGGCTGTAATGTGATGGCTTGATGGTTGCAACGTCCTCTTTTTACTGATACAGCGGGCAATATTCTAGTTCACACACCTTTCTTACCAAAGCGGAACCATTATTCCAGTTTCGTAAGGGGAGAGGAATTGCACCGTCGGAGGTCTGGGAGGCCAGGCCATGACCGAGCCTCTCTGATTCCAGCTCTTTCCTACACGGCTTGGAGGACGGGGGTCTCTGCATGTAGCCCCCTGGATTTCTGCCAAGGAGTGGGGGGGGGGCTGACCCATGACATTGAGCCACTCCAGGCCACCCACACTTAAACATGCCACTTCTCATGCCAAAGGACAGGCATGATGTCCTGGAATTAACACATGTGAACAATGGGTTGTACTCATGTTTCAGCTCCACGGAAGAAGAGATGTGTGTTTTTTCTTGACGCTGGAATTCTAAATACAGACCTTTGAATGCCTTCTGTTATTATCAAATCAACATATTTCATGCAAAATGCCTCTGTGAGGGCTGCCCCTCATTCTTCAGAGACTTCACCCACTGGCGGAAAGCATGTTGTTTCTAATTTTTAAAGAAGAATAGTTTTTAGAACAGTTTTAGGTTGACAGAAGAATTGAGAAGACAGTACGGGGCATCCTCATACAATCCACCCTTCCCTATTATTAGTATCTTCCATTACTGTAGCACTCCTGCTAAAATTAATGAACCAGTGTGGATATATCAGCATTTACTAAAGTTCATACTTGATTAAGATTTCCTGAGTTCTCCCCTAAGGTCTTTTTCTGTCCCAGGATCCCATCCAGGATTCCACATAACATCTAGTCACCGAGCCTCCTCAGCCTCCTCTTGGCTGTGACAGCGTGAAATGGTGATAAAATAAGAAATATATATTTAGTCCCCGTTCCTGGTTCCTGGCAGGGAGCTCCCAGAACCCTTAATCTCCTGGGTGCTGAGGTGGAAGGAGCATCTTTGTTACTCATAATAAGCCCTTTCAACCACACCTGAGCTTATGCTAATGAGGTGACCCTTGCTGAGGCACTAGAAGGCTGCAGGATGGAGGCTGGTGGCCAGAGGGACCAGCTGTGTGATCAGAGAGGGGGCGCTTCCAATCCCACCCCCCCCGAGCACCATGGAGCCGATGGGGGCTGGGCATTGAGTGAATCACCCATGGTCAATGGTTTAATCAATCGTGCCTCCGTAAGGGGGCCTCTATAAACCCCTGAACAATGGGCTTCAGAGAGTTTCCTGATTGGTGATCACAGCCATGTGCTGGGGGGCGGTGCTGCACCCCAGACTCTGAGGGACAGAAACTCCCACACTCAGAACCCTTCCAGACCTCGTCCTAGGCACCTCTTCGTCTGCCTGTTCATTCGAATCCTTTGTAATATCCTGTCTAATGAATTAGTAAATGAAAGTAAAGTGTCTCTGAATCCTGTGAACTATTCTAGCGAATTATCCAACCCCAGTACGGAGTCGTAGGAGCCCCTGATGTGTGGCTGGTTGACCAGAAGTACAGGTGACCTGGACTTGTGGTTAGCCTGGTGTCTGAGTTGGTGGCAGTCTTGTGGGACCGAGCCCCTAACCTGTAGGGTCAGCACTAACTCCAGGGAGTGTCAAAACTGAATGAAATTGTAGGACAACCAGTTGATGTCCACAGAAAGTTGGAGAATTGCTTGGTGTGGAAAACCCACACATTAAGTGTCAAAAGTGTTTTGAGTAGGTAAAAAAAATCACAGTGGTGGGAGAGAGTTGATCTCAGACTGTCCTTGTTTTTGTTTTTGTTTTTTTTTGGGGGGGGGTACGCGGGCTTCTCACTGTTGTGGCCTCTCCCGTTGCGGAGCACAGGCTCCGGACGCGCAGGCTCAGCGGCCATGGCTCACAGGCCCAGCCGCTCCACGGCATGTGGGATCCTCCCGGACCAGGGCCCGAACCCGCGTCCCCTGCATCGGCAGGCGGACCCTCAACCACCACGCCACCAGGGAAGCCCCTGTCCTTGTTTTTGATGACCTTGACAGCCTGAGGAATACTGGTTCAGTATGGGAATGCGTCTGATGTCCTTTTCACGGTTGACTGGTGTCGCAGGTTTCGGGAAGATACCGCAGAACTCTGGTGCCGTGCTCGTCACACATTAGCAGGTGTTCCTCCTGTTAACACGACGTGTCGCTGTGCATGTGACACTGATCGCCATCAGGCTGGTTGTCAGGTTTCTCCTCCATAACGTGACCCTTCTCCTCACTTTCCGCATTGTCCTTTTTGGAAGGAAGTCCCTCTGCAGCCCACACTTAAGGAGCGGGGAGCTGTGTCCCTCCTCCCGAGGGCAGAGCATCTACATAAAATTTGAAATTCCTCTTTGTTACCAAGGCTGTCACCCCAGAATCATGCCCCTACCCCTCCCATGAATAGAAACCAGTTACTCGTAATCTAAGTTTCAGGGGGAAGCTGCAAAGAGAAAAAAACAACTGGTTAGAGCCATCTAGGCCCCAAATGCAGAAGACTAAACCGCCATTAGACTTCGAGCCTCGTTATACTCTCATTACAATGCATTAGCTAAATGACGCACCAGCGCCGTGACAGTTGGCAGTTGCCATGACAACCACCAGGAAAAGCCCATGCAAGGACTGAAAAGGAGGGCTGCATCAGTTCTGGGTCCAAACCACACCCTCGTTCTCAGATAACTCATGAATATTCCTCCCATTCTTTCCAATTCCCTCCCACTTACCTCATCCCTCCTATATATGTGGGGTCTCTGCACACACTGGGTTGAGAAGTTGATTTGAGAACTAGGTTCCCGCTTCTCCATTCTTTGGCCATTGAATAAAGCCTGTGCCGTTCCAGTCTCAGCATCAGCTTCGTTACTGGCTGCGTGAATCCAATCGGAAAAAGAACCTCGCTGGCTGAGACAGGGGGTCTCCGTCTGAGCTAGGACCCCAGCGTGGGTCCAGTGAACCAGTTGGGTAACATCTTCATGGCAGATTTGTCTCCTCCCCCATTTCCTTATTCAATTATTTATCTTAATCTGTTTAGACCCGTGGGTAATTATTTTATTCTCTGGATTATGACCCAGTGCTGTTTATTTTGTTGTCCAAATTTCTCCATCCTTGGTCATTGGGCGTCCCTTCAGTTGGCCCCCTGTCCCTTTAGCCTGCCCCCATCAACGTAGGGTGTGTTTGTTTTTTAAAGGGCTTCCTTACCACGGGTTCATCTTGTACATTTCTTGCCCCTAGTCCTAGAATCAGCCATTTCTCCGTGGAAGCCTGTTCCTTTTTATGGAGAACAGTATTAGAAGCTAAGATCTGGGCACAAGGTGTGCTCACCGCTACTGGGATGTCATTGCTCCTAGGCCTTCTCAACTGACAGAGCAGAGATATGCCCATAGACTCATCCATATATATAGACACCTATCTATAAATAAATCTGTGTGTAATCATTTGTATCTATATTATGCTAAACACGAGTTCATGCTGACGTCCCCAGCTCTAATCCACTGTCACTAATCCACTAGCCTCCTCCCTTTGTTTATCTGTAAATTCCATCCAACCGTGAGAAGTCTGACTTGCCATCCACTGACTTAATGGTTCAGTTGCAGCCTACAGGTTGTGGCATCAGATTGTGAATCTGTACCTCCACGGAAAGCAACTTTACCAACCAGAGTACAGTGCTTGTGGACAGCTCCTTTTGCCTTTAGTCTTACCGACACCACTCGTTTCCAAAGTTGCGTGGGTCAGCAACTTCTCCCACTCTCCTTCACTGAGGTTGTGTCACACATTTGCGTGACAGTTAGATTCTCTCGTCACAAGGTTCCCTCCTGGGAACGCTTGACCACCTGAGTTCTTTATCTGCATACACTAAGGGTCTTTATCTGCATACACTAAGGGTCATTCTGGGCTGTAAAGTTCTCTGGGTTTTGACTAGTGCATAATGTCAAACATCCATCACCACAGGATCCTATAGAATGGCTTCACTGCCTACGCTCCATCTGCATCCCTCTCTCCCGCCAAGCACCTGGCAACCACTGATCTTTTTAGTAGATTGGTGTTTTCCAGAATGTCATATCGTTGGAATTATATACCATGTAGCCTTTTCAGACTGGCTTTTTTCACTTAGCCATATGCATTTAAGGTTTCTCCATGTCTTTTCACTGCTCGACAACGATTTTTTGTTGTTGTTGCTGTTGCTGAATAATATTCCATTGTCTAGATGCACCACAATTGATCTATGTACCTTTTTTTTTTTTTTTTGGCCACGCCACATGGCTTGTAGGATCTCAGTTCCCCGACCAGGGATTGAACCCAGGCCACAACAGTGAAAGCCTGGAATCCTAATCCCTAGGCCACCAGGGAACTCCCTGATCTATGTACTATTTAAGGACACCTTCATTTCTTCCAGTTTTGGGAGATTATGATGAAAACTGCCGTAAATATTCAGGTGCAGGTTTTTGTGTGGACATAAGTTTTCCAGTCAGTTGAATAAATACCAAGGAGTGCAGCTGCTGGATTCTATGGTGAGCGTATGTTCAGTTCCGTAAGGAACCACCACATTGTCTCTTAGCGGCTGCACCGTTTTGCATCCCCGCCAGCAATGAATGAGAGTTCCTGTGGCTCCGCGTCCTCGCCAGCGTCTGGTGATGTCAGTTTCTAATGGGCGTACAGCGGCATCTCATTGTTCACTTGCATTTGCAGTTGCATAATAAGAGATGGGTATGCATTTCTGCTATCTCTATATCTTCTTTGCTAAGCTGTCTGTTTAAATCTTTTGCTCATTTTTAATTGGGGTGTTTGTTTCCTTGTTGCTGAGTATTAAGATTTCTTTATCTCTTTCAGAGAGAGAAGCTGAGAGACTGAATATACAAATGGACAGGCCATATATGAAAATACAACTCTGACCCACACCCTGCAGCAATCAGCCCAGAAAACCAAGCCATCGTCTACAGTAACCAGCCCAGGGAGCCATCCTGCTATAGGCTGGACTTTTAGGAAGTCAGACATCTACCTCTAGCAACAAAAAGGAAGCCAAGTAATAGCCCTCGTAACAATCGACCCCAAATGGCCAGGACTTTTTTTAATAACTGAAATTTTTCCTAATTGTTTTTCCTGCTTCCAACTTAGGACCAACCAGAGGAAACCAAATCTGCTCCCCTAAGCAATCATAGGATGTCTTCCCCAGGCTCACAGCTGCATCAGAGAACCACTGAGCCCCCTTTTTCCACAATAAATGTTTCCCAGCCTCTCCCTTCCTTTGAGCCTCTGTGAGACACCGTAATGGTGGCCGACTCCCTGCTACAGCACTCTGACTAAATAGTCTTCGCCTCTTCTCATTTGCTTGGTCTTCACTTATTTCCACAAAGTCCTTTATCGGATATGTGTTTTTTGAAGATTTTCTCCTCCATCTGTGACTTGTTTGTTTATTCTCTTAACAGTGACTTTCACAGAGCAGAAGCTTTGAACTACACTAAAGTCTAACTTCTCAAAATTTTCCTTCATGGATCACGCTTTTGGTGTTTTATCCAAAAAAATCATTGCCAAACCCAAGATCACTTAGTTTCTTCTATCTTATCTTCTAGAAGTTTTAAAGTTTTGCATTTTACATTTAGATCTATGACCCATTTTGAGTTAATTTTTGTGAAAGGTGTAAGATCTGTATCTAGACTCAGTTTTCTGTTTGTTTGTTTGTTTTTGACACGTGAATGTACGGTAGCTACAGCACCACTTGTTGAAAAGACTATTCACTTTCCATGTATTCATTTCTGCCCTCGTAAAAGAACAGTTGACTGAATTTGTGTGAGTCAATTTTTGAGATCTCTATTCTGTTCCATTTATACATTCTATACATTGCTGAATTTCATTAGTTAATATTTTGTCAGGGACTTTTGCATCTAAGTTCGTGAGAGTTATTGGTTTGCAGTTTTCCTTTCTTGTAATATCTTTATCTGGTGTTGGTATCAGGGTAATGCTGGCCTCACAGAATGAATTAGGAAGCATTGCTTCTGCTTCTATTTTCTGGAAGAGAATGTAGAAAATTGGTACCATTTCTCCCTTTAATGTTTGGTAGAATTCACCAGTGAAGCCATCTGGGCCTGGGGCTTTTTTTTTTTTTTTTTTGGCTGCGTTGGATCTTCGTTGCTGCGCGTGGGCTTTCTCTAGCTGTGGCGAGCGGAGGCTACTCTTCATTGTGGTGCACTTCCTTCTCATTGCGGTGGCTTCTCTTGTTGCAGAGCATGGGCTGTAGGCAAGCAGGCTTCAGTATTTGTGGCATGTGGGCTCAGCAGTTGTGGCACACGGGCTCTAGAGCACAGGCTCAGTATTTGCGGCACACGGGCTTAGTTGCTCCACGGCATGTGGGATCTTACTGGACCAGGGATCAAACCTGTGTCCCCTGAATTGGCAGCCGGATTCTTAACCACTGCAGCACCAGGGATGTCCCCGGGCCAGGTGCTTTTTTTTCAGGTTACTAGTCATGGGTTCAGTTTCTTTAGGCCTAGTATCTATGTCTGCGTGAGTGAGTTTGGGTAGCTTTGTCTTTCAAGGAACTGGTCCATGTCATCTAGGTTATCAAATTTGCTGGCATAAGTTGTCCATAGTATCCTTCTATTGTCCTTTTAATCTCTGTAGGCTCGGCTCACGATCGGTAGGATTAACACATTGAGACCCCACCCTGACCTGGATCCAGGGACTGGGCGTTGGCCTCAGGGGATCTGAGGCCATCTTCCCAAAGTTTAGCATGGGTTACTGGGATGTACTCTGACCTTGCTTTGTTGTTGAGTTCATTTCATTTCTGACTATGGCCTCCCTGTCTGGTATAAGCTTCTGGTATACGGCTGTGTTAGAACTACCCTTCAGTTTCATGCAGATGAAGGTGGTAGACTGGAGTGCCAGTTGTTCTATTCTGAAGCAGAACTATTCTCAGGATCTGGGAGCGCAGCCAGGAGCATAGAGATCTGGGTCAAAGAGATGGCAGGGCTTCTCTGTGCCCCAGAGGAGGGAGCTGTTCTTTATTAGGGTTACTGGCTGATGCTGTGGAAGCAGAAGCATGGGAGACAAGGCAGCCCCACCCAATGGGGAGTGACTGCAGCTTGGAGTAGTGGTTCTTAAACTTGTCTGCATCCTGGAACTTAGGAAAAATACTGATGTCCAGGATCCATGCCAGAGATGCTCACTTAACTGGTTTGGGGTGCAGCCCACATTCAGGTACCTGCCCAAGCACAGGCATTGCCTACGTCTTGGAGTGTTCCACCCATAGATGTCACCAAACACTGGAAAGAAAAGGGATGAATGGGTTGGGGCTCCTCGGATCATCCCAACTCGGGAAGCCAAGGGGCTTCATTCACCATGTGACACTGCTGCTTTATTCGCCTGTGAAGTCATAAACCATCACCAGGAGAGCCTGGCAGAGCCTGGTGTGGACCACTCCATCCCCGTGAGGTCACTGATATAAGTTACAACAAGCTAAAGAGAACAAAACCAGCCTGATGGCTCCCACTCAGCCAGCCGTTAAACTTCTCACTGGAAATTAAAGGAAGCCTCTGCCTGAGGGCCCTGAATAAGGAAGAAGTCTTGGCTGTCATCGCTGTCAACCCCCTTGGACATAAAAGAAACATCACCTGCGGGAAGGAGAAGTGATGGCTGGGCTGTTTGCGCAAGGCTTGACTGCCGGGACGCCTCATTTTGCCTTTTCCTGCCTGGAGTCTACAGTTTGGCTTCAGTCCCAGGTAAATGTCAGAAGGAGCCCAGAGCAAGCTCTAGAATGCCTGAGTGCAGCCAAGCAAACAGAGACACTCCTGTGGGTTTAAGAAAACAGAACAGAATGTACGGGCTTGTCTAACCAAAACGTCTGGCAGGAGGGGGACTTCAGGCATGGCTGGATCAAGGCGCTCCCTGATTTGTCATCAATCTTCCCTCCACCTTTGCTTTTTACTGTCTTCTACATTGGCCACCTCCTCTCAAAGGCTTTCCATTCATGGCAACAAATGGTTCCTGCGATTCCCAGACTCGAGTCTTCCCAGCTTGGAAATCCAAAGGGGGAGGAAGTGTACAAACGGCTTCTTGCCTTTCATTTCCCCTTCCCTCATAGACTGGAACTTTGAGTGGGGTCCACATGGCACAATTACCTACTGACTGCCTACCTGGGACTGCTGGAATCTTCCATGTGCTCCTCCACAACTATTTGTTATACTTCTCCACATGGCTCTGTTCCCAGGGAGGCTGACCTGCATGAACAGTCGCCCAGGCTCCCTTGCCCTTTGCATTCTGGGTGGGGGTTGGGGGGAGAGGTCTGGCCAATGAGAAGCTCTGGCAGGAACCTGTTGGTTGTGTTATCTATTCCCAGCTCTCTCTTGTCAGCATTGCCTCACATTGGCTGTGTCATTTCTCCAGAGTTCACATCCTTTCACAGCAGCCCTCTCCTCTGACTTTCTCCTTCCCAGTTCTGCTTCCTCCCCTCACACTCCAGACTCAGGGGTGAAAACAGTCCCAGTTGTTACTAGCCCTGGGCACAGCACTATCACGTGAGGCTCCCTGTAACTCGCCCACAGTTAGAATATGCTCTTGGGTTCTTTCCTGAACACTGATAGGTAGATGCACTAGGTTTGGTTATAAGACGAGGCTCTGGCCAATGGGATGTGAACAGAAATGATGTGGGCAACTCCCAGGTCACACCCTGAAAGGAGGAAGTATGCCTCCCACCATTTTTTCACCCCCTCACCGTCTGGAAATTGGATGAGATGGTGAGCTATCTCAGACACGTGGACAATAATAACATCCTAGGGATGGTGGAACAAGAAGATAAAGGGGCCAGGGCTCCTGGACGCTCTGTGGAGCAAAGTCACCAAACCAAGAAGGACAAGCCCGCTGTTAAGGCATTGTAGCCAAGGTGATTTAGGGCCTCCGTCACTGCAGCTGAACCCATATTCCAACCATACAGTGACGCGTTCTTTCTCAATAGTTCGTGTCAAAGTTCCAGAAGTTCTCTCTGGCCTTCAGCCACATTTCCAACCACAATCCAATCCCTGTTGCCATGGAAATGAATGACCTTACTGATCCGCTGGGTCCACCCCTGAAGCTGGAGCCAGGACAAAACAGCCACCTGGCAAACATGGGGTGGGGGTGGGGGTTAGGTGATTCCCAAAGGGAACTTGGAAGCCTGTTACCAGAAGGAGGAATTTTGCTGGGTGAGGAAAAGCAGCCGCTCTCATTAGGAGTCACGTCCACAGCTACCCTCTGTGAGCACCTTCTATGCACCAGTCTTGTCATATCCATGCTCTCATCCTTGCAGCCTTCTACTCTGAGCTCTTGTCATTCTGTGGGCAAATAGGGTTTAGTTGGACAGTTCTTGCTTGGGTCTTTGATGCAGTTGCAGCAGAGGGTGAATGGGGCTCTGAAGGCTCAACTGGGAGGCCATCCAAGATGGCAAGAGTGGAAGCTGGCTATAATCTGGGAGTTCAGCTGGAGCTGCTGACCAAAGGGTCCACAGGCAGCCTCCTGCCATGGTTTGGGCATCCCGCAGCAAAGGAGTCTCAGTGTAACCACATTTCTTACGGGGTGGCCGGCTTGCAAGAAGCAGGAAGAGGAAGCTACCAGGTGAGCTCTGAGAGGCCAGTTAAAGGCTATGCCAACAACTAGCATAGTGTCACTTCTACCATGTGCTTTTGGACAAAGCAGCCTCAGGGCCACCCGGTTTCAAAGGTGTTCCAAAATGTACTTCATTTCTGCAGGGGAAGTGGCAAACTCACATTGCAAAAGAGAATTGTATGATGGGGAATATTTTTGCAGCTATCTTTGGAAACTACAGCCTGCCCTCTGGGCACAACAATTCTTATCCCTCCCACATGCAAAATACGCTCACTCCTCACCCAAGAGCCCAAAGTCTCATTGCATTACGGCATCAGCTCAAGCTCCAAGATCCTATCATTAAATTAGGTCCAGGCGTGCCTGAGACCCCTCAGGCTCAGCCCCTCAAATATGCTTCCCCTTAGGAAGACCTGTACGAGACAAGTGATCTGTGATCCCACACCCAATATCAAATCAGGGGGGTGTGGGTAACTGCCACTGCACTACCAACCAGAAATGCGCCATCACAACTCTAAACTCCAGCCAGTACCTTGTACCAGTTCCTCGATTAGGACCTGTTCGGTTCCCTTTAAGTGATTCTCTGTGGTTCTGGTTTTGATCTTTGAGCTCCATTGGGCTCCATTCTTTGAATCATTCTTCATTTTCCATAATAAATGACCCATATTTTCAGCTGAGGAGTTTTGTTCAGCCTACTTTCTGCCTTAGGAAGTCGGGGGCTCAAAGGTCTCTCTCGGTTTTAAACTCTGTTTCCCTTCCAATCCAAGCTAATATAATTTCTCTATAAACTTTGTGGGTTTCCTGTGTATCAGCTTAGAGACACCCTTTTCTACCCTGGGCTGAGAAACAGATTGCTGTGAAGCACCATCCCCAGCACCGTTTAAAACTCTGTTTATGGAAAAAGTCTATAGAAGTGGTTCTCAACTGGAGGTAACCTTGCTGCTTCCCAGGGAACATGGGGCAACGTCTGGAAACATTTTTGGTTGTCACAAGTATGGGGGTGCTGTCCTCTAGCGAACAGAGGCCAGGTAATTATGCTAAACATCCAACAGTGCACAGCACAGCTCCAAACAGAAATGAATTATCCAGCCCCGAATGTCAATAGAACCGAGGTCAGGAAACACTGGTCCTGTAGGAATTATCCTAAAATACTTCAAAATCTCAAATAAGGGTCTTATGATCATACGCTCGTCTTCATTTTTACCCTGAGACAATATTCTTGCTGTCCTGGATTTGATAGTTACCTTAAAGCAGCTCTTTATTTTGACAGTGTTTTGCTGTCTGGAGAGGCTGAAAATAAGAAACAGTTTTATTTTCAAATCCAATAAGTCCTAACAATAGCATATGACCACTCACTTCATGAAACCCCTTTAAAAGTTTTGTCTTATTGTGTGATACTAACATACAAAATATTTGTAATACACATAAAAGTTACAGACCGTGATAATAAACCGTCATGAAATAAAAACCAACTTAAGAAATAAACATGGGCTTTTCCCCCCACCGGATGGATTGTGAAGATGCCATCACACAGAACTTGACAATGAAGTCATCCCCAAAGAACCAAAGTTAACACATGTATTCTGGCGACAGAATTTGAGAAATAAATTCATTACAGTGTGCTGTCAGCAAGATGTACAATGGGGGTTCCCACCATTATTCCCCACAGAACAGCAATTCTGACAGTCACCCATGGATGACAGTACCTTTGTGGGAGCCTGAGAGTCGAGTGGAGAAGTTCCAGCACACTGCGGGAGAAAAAAAAGTGCTATAATAGACATGTTGAAGAAGGCGTGATCTTACCTGCACTGCCCCTCCCATAAGGCTGTACAGCTCAGCGCCGAGAGAGACCCCCTCAGCCAGTGATTTCTCCCACAGGGAAAGTGAGAGCACGTGAATGAGTGCCCAGCTTCCCCAGCTCCGTAAGATGCTGCCCAAGGGGCCCAGTACTTTCCTCGTCCGCCCGGAATACTGAGGTGACCCGCAAAGCTGAGGGGATGTGGGAGGCTGCGAGCACAGCAGCCAACACTCAGAGCTAATCAAATGGGCACAGATCACACTGTCCACTTCACAGACTCCATTAGGAAGCCTGCCCGTGAGCCCGTGGGGACACCTCTTCTACAGAACCCCCCAACTGGCCCATGAGCACCCCCAATGTTGCACATACCTCACACGCCCTCCTCCTCCATAGCAAGACACTTTAGTTGACAGACACTTAAGTTGTTTCCATATCTTGGCCGTTGTAAATAATGTGGCAAAAAACATGGGAGTGCAAATATCACTTTGAGATACTGATTTTATTTACTTTAAGTATATACACAGAAATAGGATTGCTGGATCATATAAAAGTTCTATTTTGAATTTTTTGAGGAACCCACACACTGCTTTCCATAATGACTATACAAAGGTACATTCCCACCAACAGTGCTCCAGGGTTCCCTTTTCTCCACATCCTCTCAGCAACACCTGTTACTTCTTGTCTTTTTGACAATAGCCGTCCTAGCAGGTGTGAATTGGAATCGCATTGTGGTTTTCATCTGTATTTCCCTGGTGACTAGTGATTTTGAGCACATTTTCATGTACCTGTTGGCTATTTGTATGTTTTCTTTGGAAAATTGTCTACTTAGGTCCTTTGCCCGTTGAACAATCGGATTTTTCTTCTATTGAGCTGTAATAGTTTCTTATATATTTAGGTATTAGATTCCTATCAAAGATGTGGTTTGCAAATATTTTCTCCCATTCCATAGGTTCTGTGACTGTTCCACGGGTCACAGATTTGTCACAATAACAAAAGGAATTTTCCAGCTTTCTTTTTGTTATTGATTTCTAGTTTCATGCCATGATTGTCAGAAAAGATACTGGATACGACCTCAATCTTCTTAAATTTGTTAAGACTTGCTTTATGACCTAACACGTGATCTATCCTGGAGAATGGCAAGTGTACACCTGAGAAGAACGTGTGTTCTCTTGCTGTTGGATAGAAAGTTCTGTATCTGTCCGTTAGGTCCATTGGCCTGAACCGTAGTTCAAGACCAATGTCTTGTTCTGATTTTCTGTCTGGATCATTTATCCATTGCTGAAAGTGGGGTATTGAAGTTCCCTACTATTATTACATTGCCGTCTACTTCTCCCTTCAGGTCTGTTAGCATTTGCTTAATATACTTAGGCACGCCAATGTTGGGTGCATATATATTTGCAATGGTTTTATCCTTTTGATGACTTGAACACTTTATCATTATATAATGACCTTCTTTGTCTCTTGTTACAGTTTTTTATTTAGTCTATTTTATCTGAAATAGTAGAGCTCTTTTTGGGTTTTCATTTGTACAGAAAATCTTTTTCCATCCCTTGCCTTTGAGCTTATGTGTGTCCTGGAAGCTGAATTGAGGCTTTTGTAGGTAGCATATAGTTGGGTTTTTAGAAAATCCATTCACCTATTCTGTGCCTTTTGATTGTAGAATTTAATCCATTTACACTTAAAATAATTATTGTTAGCAGTAAGGACTTGCTATTGCCATCTTGTTCATTGTTTTCTGACTGTTTTGAGTTTTTTATTCCTCTCTCACTATTTTCCTTCATGATTTGATAATTTTCAACAGTGGTGAATTTTGATTCCTTTCTGTACCTTTTGTGTATCTGCTATAGATTTTTGCTTTGTGGTTACCGTGAAGCTTACATAAAATATCTTACAGTTATTACAGTCTATTTTAAGATGATAACAACTTAACATCAACCATGTACAAAAACTCTACATTTTTATTCCCCACCACATTGTATGTTTTTGAAGTCACAGTTTACATCTTTTAATATTTTGTATCCATTAACATATTATGGTACGTATATTTATTTTTAATACTTTTGTCTTTCAACACTTTTACTAGAGTTAAGTGATTTGCACACCACCTTTACAGTACTAGAATATTTTGAATTTGACTATATACTTATCTTTACCAATGAGTTTTATACTTTCATGTTACTAGTTAGTGTCCTTTCATTTTATCTTGTAGAACTCCCTTTAGCATTTTTTGTAAGGCAGGTCTAGTGGTATGGAACTCCCTCAGCTTTTGTCAGGAAAAGTCTTTATTTCACCTTCAATTCTGAAGGATAGCTTTGCTGGGTAAAGTCTTCTTGGTTGGAAGTTTCTTTCCTTTCAGCACTTTGAATATACCACTCCACTCTCCTGGCCTACGAAGTTTCTGCTGAGAAATTCACTGATCGCATTATGGGGGTTCCCTTGTATGTAATGAGTTTCTTTTCTTTTGCTGCTTTCAAAATTCCTTGTATTTGAATTTTTTTTGACAGCTTTATTATAATGTGTTTCGGCAAAGTCTGCCTGGGGTTGAATCTCTTTGGGGACCTGTGAGCTTCATGTACCTAGATGTCCATGACTCTCCCTACATTTGGGAAGTTTTCAGCCATTACTTCTTCAAATAAGCCTTCTGCCCTTTCTCTTTTCTTCCTCTGGGACTCCCATAATGTGTATATTGTTCATCTAATCGTGTCCATAATTCACATAGGTTTTCTTCCCTCCTTTTCATTATCCCCCCACACCTGCAATTGGAAAGTTACAAATGACCTCTTTTTGAGTTCGTAGATTCTTTCTTCCACTTAGTCCAGTCTTCTGTTGATGTTCTCTATTGCATTTTTCATTTTATCCATTGTTTTCTTCAACTCCATAATTTGGGGGTTTTTTTTAATAATTCCTATCTCTCTGTCCTCATTTTGTTCATATATTCTTTTCCTGATTTCTTTGAGTTATCTGTGTTCTCTTGTAGCTCGCTGAGTTTCCCTAAAACAATTGTTTTGAATTCTTTGTCAGGCAATGAATAGATCTCCATTTTGGGGTGGTCAGCTGCTGGAAAATTATTGTGTTCCTTTCACGGTGTCATGTTTCCTTGTTTTTTTCATGTTCCTCGAAATCTTGTGTTGCTGACTTCACATCTGAAGAAGCAATCTTTACTGCCCTCCAGTCCTTACTGACTGGCTTTGGGAGAGAAATATCTTCACCAGTCAGCTTGGCCAGGGATTCTGAGGCTTTCCATCCTATGAATTCACCCACTCCACACTTCTTGTTCCCTGTTGGAAGGAATTCTTAAGATTGCATGACTTCTTTTAATTCTGCAAAGCCAGGCCAGGTGCTGAGAGTCTTCTTTCTGTTTGTTCTCCCTGGTGTGATGCTCTGAAATGTTCATGTTTCTGTGCCTTCTCCTAATCCCACAGAATTGGGCTGGTTTTCTGTGCATATATATACACACACACACACCATGGAATATTATTCAGCCATAAAAAAGAAGAAAATCCTGCTGTTTGTGATAACATGGATGAACCTGGAAGCTATTATGCTTACTGAAATAAGCCAGACAAAGACAAATACTATATGATTTCACTCATATGTGGAATCTTAAAAAAAAAAAAAAAAAGTAGAACTCATAGAAACAGCAAGTAGAATGGGTGTTGTCAGGGGTTGAGTGGGGTGGCTGGGGTGGGTGGGGGGGAATGGAGAGATGTTGGTTAAAGGATATAAACTTCTAGTTACAAGATTAATAAGTCCCGGGGATCTAATGTGCAGCATCGTGGCTATAGTTGAAAATACTGTGTTACATACTTGAAAGTTGCTAAGAGAGTGTTGTGTTCTCACCACACACACACACACACACACAAAATGGTAACTATGTGAGATAAGTGTGCTACTTAATTTGATTGGAGTAATCATTTCACAATGTATATGTTTATCAAATCATCACATCGTACACTTTAAATATATACAATTCTATCAGTTACACCTCAATAAAGCTGGAAAAAAGAAATAAAATAGGGCTTCCCTGGTGGCACAGTGGTTGACAGTCCGCCTGCCGATGCAGGGGACATGGGTTGGTGCCCCGGGCTGGGAAGATCCCACATGCCGTGGAGCGGCTGGGCCTGTGAGCCAAGGCCGATGAGCCTGCACGTCCGGAGCCTGTGCTCCACAATGGGAGAGGCCACAACAGTGAGAGGCCCGCGTACCACCAAAAAAAAAAAAAAGAAAGAAAGAAAATAAAATGACCGATACCATTAAATCTTCCTGCATACTGCACCCTCATCGCATCACCTTGCCCTCCCACCCCCACACCCCTGGAGAAGTAACTATCATCCTGCACATAGTGTTTACCACACTTCTGCTTTGCTGTAGAGTTCAATCACACGTGCATCCCTAAATGCACATTGCTTTATTTTGCTTGGTTTGGAGCCTTATAAAAATTGTATCATGGGGCTTCCCTGGTGGCGCAGTGGTTGAGAGTCCGCCTGCCGATGCAGGGGACTCGGGTTCGTGCCCCGGTCTGGGAAGATCCCACATGCCGCGGAGCAGCTGGGCCCGTGAGCCATGGCCGCTGAGCCTGAGCATCCGGAGCCTGTGTTCCGCCACGGGAGAGGCCACAACAGTGAGAGGCCCGCGTGCTGCAAAAAAAAAAAAAAAAAAATTGTATCACTCACCCCCCACCTCTGGTAACCAAAACTCTGAACTCTTTTTCTATGAGTTTGTTTTTGAAGTATAATTGACCTATAACATTGTGTTACTTCCTGGTTCATAACATAGTGATTCAATATTTCTGTATATTTCAAAATGATCACCACTAGAAGTCTAGTTGTTATCTGTCATGATACAAAGATATTACGTAATTATTGACTGTATTCCCCACACACTACATTTCATACCTGTGACTCATTTATTTTGTAACTGGAACTTTGCACCTTTTAACCTTCCTCACCTATTTCCCTTCCCTCCACCCCCTTCCTCTCTGGCAACCACCTATTTGTTCTCTGAATCTATGACGCTCTTTCTCTTTAGTCATGTTTGTTCATTTGTTTTGTTTATTTACTGGCCGTGCTGCACAGCTTGTGGGATCTTAGTCCCTGACCAGGGATTGAATCCACGCCCTTGGCAGTGAAAGCATGGAATCCTAACCACTGGACCACCAGGGAATTCCCTGTTTTGTTTTGTTTTTCTAGATTCCATATATTAGTGAAATCATACAGTATTTGTCTTTCTCTGTCTGACTTATTTCACTTAGCACAATACCCTCTAGGTCCATCCATGTTGTCACAAATGGCAGGATTTCGTTCTTGTTTATGGCCGAGTAATATTCCATTGTATGTATATACCACATTTTAAAAATGTATTTATTACCACATCTTCTTTATCCATTCATTTATGGATGGGCACTCAGGTTGTTTCCACATCTTGGTTATTGTAAATAATTCCACAATGAGCATAGGGGTGCATATATCTTCTCAAATTAGTATTTTCATTTTCTTCAGATACCCAGAGTGGAATTGCTGGGTCATATGGTACATTTATTTTTAGTTTTTTGAGAAACCTCCATACTGTTTTCCACAGTGGCTGCACCAATTCATTTTCCCAACAGCAGTGCACGAGAGTTCCCTTTTCTCCACGTCCTCACCAACACTTGTTATTTTTTGTCTTTTGGATGAGAGCCGTTCTGACAGGTGTGAGGTGATACCTCATTGTGGTTTTGATTTGCATTTCCCTGATGGTTAATGATGTTGAGCATCTTTTCATGTGCCTTTTGGCCATCTGTTTGTCTTCTTTGGAAAAATGTCTATTTGGGTCTTCTGCCCATTTTTTAATTAGGTTGTTTTTTTTTGACATTGAGTTGTATGAGTTCTTTGTATATTTTGGATATTAACCCCTTCTCAGATATATTATTTGCAACTGTCTTCTCCCATTCAGTAGGTGGCCTTTTTGTTTTGTCAGTGCAATCCTTATGAAAACACCAATGGCATTTTTCCAAAACCAGAGAAAATAATTCTAAAATTTGTATGGAAACACCAAATACTCCAAATAGCCAAAACAATTTTAAGAAGAAAAACAAGACAGGAGTTATCATGCTCCCTGATTTCAAACTATACTACAAAGCTATAGTCATCAAAATAGCATGGTACCGGCACAAAAACAGACACAAAGATCAATGGAACAGAATATAGAGTCCAGAAATGAACCCACACTTACACGGTCAGTTAATCCACAACAAAGGAGGCAAGAATATATGATGGAGAAAGAGCCTCTTCAAGAAATGGTGTTGGGAAAATTGGACAGCTACATGCAAAAGAATCAAGCTAGATTACTCACTCACACCTTATACAAAACTAAACTCAAAAATGGATTAAAGATTTAAATGTAAGACTTGAAACCATAAAACTTCTAGAAGAAAACATAGGCGGTATGCTCTTTGACATCAGTCTTAGCAACATTTTTTTGGGTATGTCTCCTCAGGTAAGGGAAACAAAAGTGAAAATAAACAAATGGGACTACATCAAACTGTAAATAACACATAATTTTGATTACTGTAGCTTTATAATAAGTCAAAATCTGATAGTATTAATCCTCCAACTTTGTTCTTTTTTTCTCAAAGTTCTTTTGCCTATTCTAGGGCCTTTGTATTTCCATATAAATTTTAGAATCAGCTTGTCAGTTCCTACAAAAAGACCTGGGATTTTGATTCGGATTGCATTGAATCTATAGACAATTTGGGGACAATTGTTATCTTACATGTCTTCTGACATAACAGAATATAGTCATCCATTTATTTAGGTCTTATTTGTTTTAACAATAATTGCAGTTTTGGCTGTACAGGTCTTCCATATATTTTGCTATATTTATCCATAAATATTTATTTCATATTTTTAAATTGTAAATGGCTTTGCTTATTTTAATTTCTGATTGCTGTTAATACATAGAAAACAGTTGATTTGTGTTTCTTAATCTGTATCATTCCACTTTGCTAAACTCACTTATTAGTTACAATTGCCCCGTGAACAGCATGGGCCTGAACTGCATGGGTCCACTTACATGAAGATCTTTTTTCATTAAATATGTAATATTCAATCTGTGATTGATTGAATCCGTGGATCCGGAGCCACAGACATACACGAATTTTCCACTCTGCAGGGGGGTCAGATCAGCACCCCTAACCCCTCATTGTTCAAGGGTCAACCTTAGAGTGTTTTTGCAGATTCTATTAGGTATTTTACATAGATGATCATGTTGTCTGCAAGTAAAAAGTTTCATTTCTCCGTTTCCAATCCAAATGCCTTTTTTCTTTTTCTTATTGCTCTGACTAGAGCTTCTAGTACAATGTCGAGTAGAAGTGTTGAGAGTAACACCTTGGTCTTGTTCTGTCTTAGGGAATGAGCATTCAATCCTTCACATTAAGTGTAGTGATACTGTGTGGGTTTTGTAAATGCCCTTTGTCAGGTTGAGAAAATTCCCTTCGATTCCTAGTTTGCAGAGTTCTTATTAGTAAAGGATGTTGGATTTTTGTCATATGATTTTTCTGCAACTATTGAGTTTGCCATATTTTTTGTTGTTGTTTATTAATATGATAAATTGCTTTCCTGACGTTTAGCCATCTCTGCATTCCTGACTTAAATCTCATTAGGTCATGTTGTGCTGTCCTTTTAAAATATTGTTAGATTCATTTTGTTAAAATTTGTTTACAGTGTTTGTGCCTATGTTATGGAAGGATATTTGTTGTAATTTTATTTTCTTTTAATGTTTTTGGTTTGGGTATCATAGTAATGCTGGCCTCATAGGAGGAGTTAAAAAGTATTTTCTCCCTTTCATTTAAAAAGTATTTTCTCCCTTTCATTTTTCTAAAAACATTCATGTAGAATTGGTATGATTTCTTCCTTAACTGTTTGGTAGAATTCACTACTGAAGTAGTCTAGGCCTGAAGTTTTCTTTGTGGGAAGAATCTTAACTGTAAATTCAGTTTCTTTAATAGATACAGGAGCATTCAGGTTACCTATTTATTTTTGATTCAGCTCAGTGTCTTTCAAGGAAATTGTTAATTTCACCTAAGTTGTCAAATGTATTGGCAAAAAGTTGTTCATCATATGTCGTCATTATCCTTTTAATGTTTGTAACACCTGTAGTGATGTCACCTTTCTCATTCCCAATATTTGGAGCTATAAAATTCCCTCTACTCATGTTTTCATAGCATGCAGCAGATTCTGATGTGTTGTGTTTTCATTTTAATTAAACTTAAATACTTTATAATTTTTCTTTTAATTTCTTGACTCATTTATTTACAATGAGTAAATAAATTTTTATTGTGTTATTTATTTATTGTGTTATTTATTTAAATATTTGTAGATTTTTCAGAGTTCTTTTTGTTACCGATTTCTAATTTTAAACCATTGTAGTCAGAGAAAACACTTAGTATGATTTGAATCCTTTTAAATTTATTGAGACTTGACTTATGGCCCAGAATATGACGTTTTAGTAAATGTTCTGTGTGCACTTGAGGAACATGTGCATTCTATTCATATTGTGTGGAGCGTCCTATAAATGTCAATTAGGTCAACTTGGTTGATGGTGTACAAGTCTATCTTTGATGATATTCTTCTTATTTGTTCTATCAGTTATTGAGAGGAGCATAATTGTGGATTTGTGGATTTCTCCTTGCAGCTCTATCGGTATTTGTTTCATGTATCTTTAACTTTATTATTAGGTTCATAAACATTTAGGATTGCTATATCTTCCTAAATTGCACCCTTGTCATTACAAAATGGCCTTCTTTTCGCAATAATCCTTGTTCAGAAACCTACTTTGATTTAGCAGTGCCACACAGCGTGTTCTGAGCTAGCGTTAGCGCGGTGCATCTGTTTCCCGTCCCTTTACTTTAAACTTTATGCGCCTTTATATTTAGTGTTTGTTTTTTATAGGCAGCATATGCTTGTGTCTTGCTTTTTTTTTTTTTTTTTTTTTTGCGGTACGCGGGGCTCTCACTGTTGTGGCCTCTCCCGTTGCAGAGCACAGGCTCCGGACGCGCAGGCTCAGCGGCCATGGCTCACGGGCCCAGCCGCTCTGCAGCGTGTGGGATCTTCCCGGACTGGGGCACGAACCCGTGTCCCCTGCATCGGCAGGCAGACTCTCAACCACTGCGCCGCCAGGGAAGCCCTTGCTTTTTTATTCAACCTGAACATCTCTCTTTTTTTATAAATTTATTTTTATTTATTTATTTATTTTTGGCTGCGTTGGGTGTTCATTGCTGCGCATGGGCTTCCTCTTGTTGTGGTGAGCGGGGGCTACTCTTCGTTGTGGTGTGCGGGCTTCTCACTGCGGTGGCTAATCTTGTTTCAGAGCACAGGCTGTAGGCGCATGGGCTTCAGTAGTTGTGGTGCACGAGCTTCAGTAGTTGTGGCTCACGGGCTCTAGAGCACAGGCTCAGTAGTTGTGGCGTACAGGCTTAGCTGCTCCACGGCATGTGGGATCTTCCCTGATCAGGGCTTGAACCTGTGTCCCCTGCATTGGCAGCTGGATTCCTAACCACTGCGCCACCAGGGAAGTCCCATGAATATCTCTGTCTTTTAATTTGGGTGTATAGACCATTTTTATTTAGTGTGAATGTTGATAGGATTAGGTTTTAGCCTGTCATCTTACTCTCTGTTTTCGTTTGTCCCAACCCAATAAAAAAAGGGAGGGAAGACAAGAGATTTGAGCAGGTACTTAACCAAAGATGACATCTGAGTGACAAATAAGTATATGAAAAGATTCTCAACATCATTTTTCATCATGAAAATGCAAGTTAAAACCACGAAGAGCTACCACTGCAGACCTCCTAGAATGGCTAAAATGACTGCCCTTAGCGAGTGCTGGAACTCTGATACACTCTTGGTGAGACTGTGAAACAGTACAAGCACTTTGGAGAACAGTGGGTAAACATAGCCCTGCCGTGTGACCCAGACACTCTACTTCTAAGTACCCAAGAGGAAAGAAGTCTTATGTCCATACAGATGCCTGTACACTTACGCTTGCATCAACTTTATTTATAAGAGTCCAAACCTGGAAACAACTAAAATATGTACCATCAGGTGAAGAGATAAATTATTTGTTTACCCATACAGTGGAACACTGCGCAGCAATTAAAAGAAATGAACTGTCGATAGATGATACAACAGGGAAGAATCACAAAATAATTACAGTAAGTCCCCCACATACAAACGAGTTCCGTTCCAAAAGAGCATTCGTAAGTCCGATTTGATCGTTAAGTCCAACGAAGTTAGCCTAGGTACCCAGCTAACACAATCGGCTATGTAGTACTGTACTGTAATAGGTTTATAATAGTTTTCACACAAATAATACATAAAAAACAAACACAAAAAATAAAGAAAACATTTTTAATCTTATAGCACAGTACCTTGTAAAACACAGTACTACCATACAACAGCTGGTACTTCTTAGCAGTATCAGCTATATCCCCACTGCCTTCGTGCTTGCTTCCAGACATCCTGAGCTTGAAATAAAGACACTGGGCTACTGTACTCTCTACACTACCGTAAAGTACACAAAAGCACGACCACTTGTAGAGGGTGCACGCACGTGACAATGTACGCCAGACACGCGAATTAACTTATGTGATTGGGTGTGCGTATGCACGTTTGCATCTTTGAAAGTTCACAGCTTGAAGGTTCGTAGATAGGGGACTTACTGTATTCTGAGGGAAAGAAGCCAGACAAAAAACCTGTACATATTTTATTATTCCATTTAAATTCTAAACATACAAATTAATCTGGAGTGACAGAAAGCGGCATCAGTGGTTTCCTGGGACGGAAGAGCCGGGAGAGAGGCAGGAAGGAGAAAGGACATGAAGGTACTTGTATAATGGATTCGTTCATTTTCTAGGTTGCGGTGGCGGTTTCACAAATGTATTTATGTCAAAACTTTCAAACTGTGCACTTTGTGCACTTTATTATATGTCAGTTACCTCAATAAAGCTGTTTTAAAAATACGTTTTAAACTTGGAATTTACCACCAAGAGAATACAAATAAGAACTAGGCATTCCAAAACGCTAGAGAAAAATAAAAGAGTAAACAGCTCCCAAAGCCAGAGACAAGGAAAACACAGCATAAATAACAGATGTATCAACAAACATGTCTGTTTTGACAATAAACACTCTATTTAAAGACAATACAGTTATGCACTCTTTACACAGAGTATACCTAAAATAAAATACTTGAACGTTAAAAAGAAAAGGAAAGCAAAAATATGTTGGGCAAACATAAACAATAAGAAAAAGTGTCGGTAAAATCAATATCAGATAAAGTTGAAAAGCTCTAAAAAAGATAAAGAGTAATTTGGTCTGAGAAACAGTTTAAAACGCAGGAAAGGCATAACAGTGACTGACCTTTAGGCAGTAAGTAACTTACCATCGAAATCTATAAAGCAAAACCGTAGGAAATACCACAGTAAATTAACAACTGAAATATACACGCAAAAGTCTTGAGACTGTTAACCCCAAAGCCCAAGGTACATAAATGATGTTCTGTTGAATTCTTCCAGGGCCTGGCGCCTACACACCTGGAGCAACTCGACCCAGCCCGCACCTAAGAGGGGATTAGCATGTTCTGCGACTTCAAATGGTTTTCACCACCATGAATGCCTGTATTAAAGTCGTCAAGAATACGTTTGGCCCCCTCCAGGTACTAGCCACCGTGAGCTGTCCTGCAGCGTGGCGCTGAGCCCAGTCCCAGCTCTGGAGCACACGTTTGCTGCCATCACCCTTAATCCAACAGGGAAACTGAGGCTGGGAGAGGGCGAAGGACTTGACCGACTGCACAGAGGGAGTGCGGAGCCAGGATCCAAAACGGGTTTCTCTTGCACACAGGCACCAGGTGAGGGCCAGACGTTTCAAAAGGTAGATTTCTGAGTGTTTCTGCCGTGCTCCCAGGTCCCACAGCTGGTGCTCCATCTGCCTGGAAGCCACTCCAGGTCTAAGAACAACAGGCCCGGCGCGAGTCGCAGGGTTGTGTGGGACAGAGTGTGTGTCAGACGGAGAGGGAGCGTGTGTACATGAATGTCTGTCTGTGAGTGCGTGAGTCTGGGGGCTGAGGTCCCTGCCCTCCCACCTGTGGCCACCACCCTCCCCGTTGAGACAGCCGGGGTGGAGGAAGGGTCCCCCCCCCGCCACCCTGCCCCTCAGGCCCACCCCCACGGAGCCACCCTCCCCTTGACAGTGAGCCTGTAAGCTCAGAGGTGACCGCTGTGTTGGGCCCTTCCTTGCACCGGAGGAATGCCTCGGGGCTGGGATGGCCCCGAAGCAGCCCCCAGCTTGTGGGAGGGGGAGAGAGATGCATCTGAAACGTGAGGTATGGCTTTGGAAGCAGCTCGGCTCTTCCGATGGCGGCAGCTTGCCTTCTTCCAGATGGCTCCTGCGCGCTTCCCCCTCGTTAGTACGCTAATTTATTCTGACTTATCCCGCGCTGCTGCACAGCGGGCTGGAGCACACCTCCATGCCAGAGAGCCCCCGGAGGCCCATGATTCCCAGCTGGAGCGGGACCCCTCCCCGGGCCGTCACCGAGCCAGGGGCAGAGGGAACAGGTGGGGATGTGACTTCAGCGTCAGCCGACGCAGGCTGTAATTTCCCCTCTGGCGGCCCTGACATTCACGGCAAGCTCTCGGTCTGTGACAGCATCCAGAGCAAAGCCAGAGATGGGGGCTCTGGGAGCAGCGGATCCAGAAAGTTCCTGACAGAGCATCAAATGTGGTTAAAACGTAAGTAGGCGTCTGAAAAAAGACCCCAAACAAGGGGACTTGAACGTGACATTTCTTGGTCCAGGTCAGCGTCTCCAGGCCACATGGCAGCCCAGCTGCAAGCCCAGGTCCCAGCCTCGTGGTGGCTCCAGGCACCAGGCCGTTACCTTTGTCCACTGGTCCAAGGTCACTGGCCCGCCACGGCTCACCACGACCCCGCTGTGCCCTCTGGCAGACCCCACCACTTCCCACCGCAAGGCCACGGCCCTGCCCAGAGGCACCTCCTGGCCACCAGAGGAGGCTCGGCCTCTGCGAGGGGCAGGCAGAGGTGCCGGGTGGCTCTCAGGAGCTGCCCTGGCGCTGTGATGCCGGACAGGCAGGGGCCAACACCCAGCCCCGCGTGGGGTTGGGGTTAGAGTTCGGGTCGGGTTAGGGGCCCTGGTGGGAGTGAGGCCAGTGGCCCAGCAGCCAGCGACCGTGGACGAGTCCTCCCTGCCCCTGGCACCCCCGGGCTGCTGGAATCGCCTCCAGATGGACGGCTCACTCCCCACCTGCCCCAGGGCCAGCTTCTGCGCACACCCCCTGCAAGGGGCGAGGGAGGGGAGGCAGCTTCTGGTCCCATCCTATCAGGCAGCTCTTACCTAAACGGCCACCCCGCCTGCCCATTCCCCTGGGAGCCTGGGAAACAGGTGTCTGATCTGACAAGGCTCCCAGCTCAAACAGCCCCACCACCGCCACCTCGCAGCGGGGGCCCAGCCAGGCCCTCCTCCACCGCTGCCGCTCACCCCCCTTTCTCCACCTTGGGGCTCCCGTCCCAGACTGGTAGCGTCCCGCGTGACCCCCTCGGCAGGCAAGGAGCTCCATCCCCTGCAGAGACAGAGCAACAGCGTAACAAAGGTGCCAGGCGAGCAGCGCCAGCTCTCCAGGCACTGTCTGCGGTTTCCTGGCAATGAGGGTGGGGCCTGCACCCACAGAGGAGGAGAGTCTGAGCCAGGCCCTGGGCTGCCCTGGGCACTGGTCTCGCGGAGCCGGGCTCAGCAGGAGGCAAAGGCTGAGCGCCGACCCCCGGGATCGCGATGGAGGTGGATGAGGGTGTGTGGGGAGGCCCCAGGGCCCCTGATGCCACGGGGACACAAGGAGAGGTCAGAGCGCGCTGGTGTCCTGGGGGCTTGGCCGAGCCCTGAGGCCCAGGTCCTCTCCTGGGCTTCCTGCGTCCAGCAAGCAAGTAGCTGTCGGGCCACATTCCTTCCGGGGGGGGGAGGGGGGAATGGGGCACTAACGTCCAGGGTCACGGCCACAGTCCTCTGCCGGGGACTGCCCGCCTACCCAGGCCGTGCGAGTGGCCTGCCCTTGGCTCCAAGGCAGGGAGACGGACGGACGAGCCAGAGGCTCTGCCCCCACCTTCCCTGTCCACAGCACCCAGAGAGAATGGCGTCCTTCCTCCCAGGAACGGGCAGCAAGATGATACCACCTGCCACGTGGTAGCAAGAGGGGGGGCGACCGCCCATCCCAGGCTGCCCAGGACACCCGGTGCACCTGGGGGCCCTGCATGACTATAGGAGCACCCTGGGGTCCCCGCATAACTACAGGAGCACCCCTCTCGTGCCGCAGCGTCCTGGTTGCACGAGAAGGTATAGGGGCCCTGAGCCACCCTCCCCGGTTCCCAGGGCCAAGGGAAGAAGCACTCGTGATGGAGAGAAGGCCCGTGTGAAGGACGAGCAGGGACTGCGGGAGAGAAGCCAGACTGGCAGGCATGGGACACTCAGCAGGGCCACTGCGGGAGAGGCGTCTGGAAGTGCAGGGGACTTGGACCGTGGGGCCCTGGGGTGCCACACTGGGGGAGCAGATTTAACCCTGCAGGGAATAGGGAGCCATTGAAGGTTCAACAGCATGCAATGATCAACAAGGTCTTTCAGATTCATCAGGCAGCCCTGGGGGGTCACCCCCTTCCACCTGTTGTGACCCCAGCTATGCCATCCTGCCTATTGTTAAATTAACACCTGTGCAGTGGAGTACAGGTGCTGGAAGGCAAGCCACAGTTCAACAACAGACCACGAGAGAAATGGAATCGAGAGGTTCTCTACTCATGGGCCCTGGAGGAGACACAGGCCCACCCCGTGGGGCCATGCAGGGAGGGCGAGGCAGGTGGTACAGGGAAAGGTAGGACCTGGGAACACGCCTTCATCAGGGTTCCTGGGGGCAGTGCCTTGGAGCTCCCAGGCTGGGGCTGGGCTGGTCAGTTCAAACCAAAAGAGTGGGATTTTGGTGAGTCCCACGGGGGTCGGATCCAAGGGGCTGTAAGTCATGTGGGGCTACTGGGAGCCACCCCCGGAGCTCATGCTTCCTAGCCCTGAGGCTGCTCCCCAGGGCGAGTGCTTAGATGGGGGTCCAGGGTCAGTCCAAGGTCTCCCAGGCCGCTTGGCCAAGCACAGTGGGTCTGAGGCTGCAGCTGAGCTAAACTCCAGACCATCCCGCATTCAGTGAGCTGGGGAGAAACAAGGGAGAGGGAGGGTGTGGGGACATAGCGCCATCTCCCACACGGCGACAGTCACGGCGTCGGTGCGGGTGGCACCCCTGACCCCACCTCTGGTCACCCAGACTCTTCGGTTCCTGTCATTTTCCAAGCCTGGTGCTGCAAACTCCCTGGCAACTGTGTGAGCTGCCTGAGGTCCGGCCAATAGATTCCTTTTCTGCCTAAATGATCCGCAGTTGGATGCTGGTACGTCAGGAAGCTTGAATGGCTCCCCACGAGGCGCGGGGTGAGGGTCAGGTCTCCGTGGAAATGGTGTGGGCTGGACTGGATTTCCCGGCCCCGATGAGAGCCTCACCATCATTTAGGAGGGAACGCTCCTGCCCAGCACATGTCGTATTGGCTTTGAGCGGTCTGAGCTACCAGGGAAGAGCGGAGGGGAGCTGGTGGGAAGAGCCCAGGCGGGACGCAGAGCAGGGATGATCCCAGTTGCCGGGTGGCCGCCGTCAGAACTGGGGCTTCAGAGAAAGAGAGCACACACACTTAGATCCCTAAATTCCTGGTTTCAGGTGTAGCCTGCACCCCAGTACTTGCTGGTAGCGCGTGGGAAGCCATCTGAACTTTAGAAGACACAGGAATGGTGGCTGAGAGCACACTCGGGTTCCTTCAGGTCACAGTGTCAGCTTTGAGACACGGAGTCTCGGAGGGCCTCTGACGAAAGTCAGGACAGACCTCCAGGAAGAGACTTTAGAGGGAACCTTGAGTGTCACTGTGGTCCCCAAATCAGAGAGGGCTTCAGGGGGCCTGGGGTAAACGGAGCTTTGACCTGTGTCCCCCCGGGTGCATCAGGGGCTCCCCCTGCCCTCCCGCATCTGTCTTGGCTTCCTGAGGGAGTAGCTAGAACAGCCTCTATCGATATCCACGCCAGCTGCCACCCTGGGCTCAGTGGGAATCTGGGGCTCTCCCTCCTGCCAACCCCAAAGTCCCCACGGTCCTGGAGGAATTGGAGAGATGGAGTCATAACAAGGCTTGGAGAAGCACTTCATGCCCAAGCACGGCCGGTGCAGCCCAGAGACGGGCGTGGGCATCATAAACGTCACCGGCTGACCCCAGCCGCAGCTGCTGCTCCAGACCCAGGTCCCTACAAGCACCTGGTGCCCGCATGCAGGCAGATCTGGGGAAGCTATTGCCCGTCTCCAGAGAACCAGGACGTCAACGTGTCCCCACCACCGCCTCACAGGCGCATAGCAGCCCCTCTGTGCCACGGTATGGCCCACGGAAGTCTTGACGGTTTCACAGTAACCCAGACAAGGGGAGCAGGACATGGGCGCCTTGCCTGCAGAGGGCGGGACGTGAGGGGCCAGTGACCTGGGACTTGGCAGGATAGACTCCTTTGCCCGTGAACTTTAAGAAAAACGCACCGAGTTCAGGTGCCTTTGTGGGCGTGGAGGAAAGGACTCCCCAGTGAAAAGCCCCCAGCTCCGAGTGGGGACAAAGAAAGAGCAAACCCTGCAGCAGGTCCCTGATGACCGAGCGGCATCCCGGTGACTGAAGAGGCAGGTAGGAATACCCTGCGTGCTGCCTCCAGCAGTCCCAGTGGGAGGGTCCCAACAGAGGACCCCATGCAACAGGTAACCATCCTCACTTCGAGAAACAGCTCCTGGCTTGGGCCGGGTGGGCTGAGGACGCCGGACAGTGGAACACCGAGTGCTCAGGTGGCCAGACTGCCCAGCGTGAACGGGTGTGTCTGGACCACAGGCTGGGCTCCATCACCAGGTAGGCGCGGTGTGTCTCCCTCAGGTGTCCAACGCTACACTCATGGCTTCATCCGTGGCTCCCAAGCTGCGGGAGACACCACCAGATAATAGAGCCCAGTTTACAGGGGGCTCTGTACGGTCTCGGGCACCCACTGCAGGCACGACCACCCATGGGACACTGCCGGCTGCCTGGGGCAGGCTGGTCACACGATCTTTCCCATCGTGGATGGACAGCCATTCTGTCTCCAGCCCCTCCCCCATCATGGACTTTTGTCTGATTGCCCATCAGGGTCTCCGTGGTGGCTAATTTCATGTCACCTTGACTGGCCTGGGAGGTCGGGGTACCTGGTATGACATTTTTCTGGGTGTGTGAGGTGTTTCTGGGTGAGCTCAGCGTTTGAATCTGAGGGCGGCCTGAGTGCGGTCGGCCTCGTCCGGTCCTGGAGGCCAGAGTGCGGCCCAAGGCCGAGGGGGAGCCCTCACCCGCCATCTAACTGCGGGGCTGGGGCCGCGGCCTCCTGCCCTCGGGCCTCCGTTCTCTGGCCTTCAGACCTGGACTGAGACCTGTGTACAGCTCTCAGACCTCAGCCTTCCATCCACACCACAGGTTCCTGGTCCCCAGGCTGTGAACGCAGTTCCTGGGGCCTCTCAGCCTCCGGACCACCTGAGCTCACTCCTCACAATAACCCTCTTGCTAAAAAGACACCCCCTACTGGTCTCTGGAGAAGCCTGACTAATCATCTACCCCACACACCACTCCTGACCCCGAGCTCACTCTGCGAGGAAAGCCAGTGTCTTCTCCCAAATCTGCCACGAGCCCCAGTGGGAGGCAAGAATTGTGGAGACACCAAAGGGGCCCCAGCGTCCCCCCCCCACAGTCTCCAGCCCGCGCTCTGGGTCGTGGGGAACGGGAACGTGGACCCCAGCGCAGGCCCCCAGCACAGGCACCCTCAGCAGCAGGGTGGCTCCCCGAGTCCTGCCCCCGGTCGGGGCCCACGCCCATTGCTTGCCCCCAGGAGCCCCAAGGGGTCCACCGCCTGTCTCGGACCCCCTGCTCTGCCCCGTCTCTGGTCGGCCCCGCCCATGCCCAGCGCGTCCTCTAGGACTGCTGGCCCCTAAGAGGATCCAAGGCACCGAACGAGATTGTCAAACGCCCTCTTAAAGTCCACGGTAATTACTTCCAGAGACGTTTATAGTCCCGGAGGAGTCGGATGGCCACGCCCCACCGTCCAGGAAGGCAGTATTTCACCATCAAGGACACGACCCTGGGTATTTACAGACGGTAATGAGACTGTCCACTGCTCCATGTTACCATAAATAAGCAGTGAAAACTGCTGAGTTTCATGCAATTCCCCCTGATTGCCTGGAAGGCGTCATTATTTTAATAAAAAAAACTAATCAGCCAGACTGCCCAGCATCTCAGGCCCGGCGTTAATTACGCAGAGGCTGCTGGGTGGGAGCCGACTGTCGCGGGGTGGGTGGGGGGTTCTTTTATGTTACAAGGAGTGAATTAAAAGAAAGAGTAGGACTTTCCGCACCTTAAAAATAAAGGTGATGTACAGGATGTCCTCCTGACCCAAGGGACAGACACGAAAGATCACCTTCCCGTTATCCACCTGGCCTTCTGAAGTCAGGACCCACAGCCCTTTTCCCATCCAAGGTAGCAATGCACCCCCCTCCACATGAATGTTCCTTGGTTCCCCTTATAGCTGGAGAGGGCCAGGCAGCACAGCTTGGACCAACGTGATGTTAGTAGAAGTACTGGGTGGGTTTCCCAGAAAGTAATACAAAAGGGGAAAGACTCAGTCATCAGGTTTGCCTTCCTTTTTCACTCTCTTTCGTCTTCTGTCCTGCCCCCGCTTCCTGCTGGAACACAGATGTGATACTGGAGGTGGAGCAGCCATATTGTGACCGCGAGGCTATTAGCCGAAGGGCAAAAGCCACATTAAGGATGACTGAACAGAAAGAGTTGAGTCCTTGCATCACCATGGAGACCCTAAATCAGACTTTGGAATCTGTCTACTTTGGGGACTGGTCAAGGCTCAGGTACACATCCTCTCTTGTAGATGTCAAGGCCCTGGGGTCCTCAGCCTGTTACTCCAGGAGGTTGCTTCCCGAGGCCATGGTGGAGTGTGGGGGGCAGTGTCAGAAGAGTAGGGGGCTTCACTCCAGACTGCAGCTGGTTTCCCCCAGTCAGGGTCAGGGTCAAAATTACAGCCATCCTTTCATGGTGAGAATGAATGCCCATCCCACAGCCCCTCGTGTCCTCAGAAGAAATCGTCATACCCCTGCCCTCCCCGTCCAGCAGGGAGTCCAGCAGGGGTCCCCAGGGTGCCCTTCTGGGGATCGGGAAGGTCCATCCACCTGATGGGAGACACTTCTCCCAGCGCCAGGCGAAACCTCCCAGACCAGTCCGAAGGTGGGTGGTTCAGGGTCTGGAGGGCTGCCAGACACCCCTGCTTCCCTCTGACGCATACGAGGCCCCAGCCCCTTCCCCGCTCACATCGGGGGCTCTGCGCCCAGCGGGCTCTTTGAAGCCACGCGCGGCGGACGCTCCACTGAGGATGAGCCTGAGTGGCTCTCGAGGGTGCTTGGGCCAGCAGAGCCTCTGAGGTTGTCCAGGCCAGCCCAGCCCAGGGGAAGGCCCCGCTGCAGCCCCCCTGCGAGGTCCCGGCAGGTGTGACTAGGCCTGTCACTGCCCAGCCAGTCGGAGCGGGGGAAGGGAGCCCTTGAGACACTAGACAGGGCAGTGGGGAAGGGGCTGACCCCCTACATCCCCTCCAGTTAGCAGTCCCCATGCTGAGAAGCAAGGCCGCGCACGAGCCATGTGGAGCCTCCGAGAGGTCAGCTGATGGCACTGCGGTGGGAAATCTACTTTGTAATGAAACTGTTCATAAAAGTGGAATGTCGGTTAAAGGCTGCGTTTCCGCGGGGAGTCAGTTTTTATGTCCCTGCCTGTCCTGGAGAAGCAGGGGCCTCTCCGCTCACTGGCTGGGCTCTGCAGGGAGTGTGGGACCTCAGGGGGTTCACAGGGGCGGGGGCCCCATGAAGCTGCAGTTTAGAGGGACCCCAAACGCCTCTGCTCCCCCTGCCCTCGGCCCTGAACGGGAGCCGTGGGGACCGGCCACTGTGGGCACCAGCGTGAGGGTCCACCAGCAGGACAGGGTCCAAAGAGCAGGCTGGGGCGGGAGGCAAGTGGTAAAGAGGGGCAGAGGGGTTCTCCCCCAACGCTTCTCCACTTACCCCAGGCTACGTGACCTCAAGTTGTGCAATGAGGCGAACTCAAGCATCCACTTTACAGGGGCCTCAGCGGAGCCACTGGTCCCAGTACAGGTGGGGCCAGTTCCTGTGTCTGGAGGCTAATTTCCCGAGGAGTCTGGACTCGGAGAGGGGATCTGACGGTGCCAGGCGTGGGGAGGAGCCCCAGGCACGGGAGAGGCGGTCCTGGCACGAGGCGTAAGGGGTCACTGGCGCAGCTGCGTCGACGGTGCCTGAGGCTGGAGATGTCGAGGCTGCCTCCCTCACGTGGCCAGGGCTCTACACGAGGCCTCCCGTGCGGCCCGGACTTCGTCAAGGCATGGCGGCCACGTTCCCAGGGGCTGCCCCAGAGAGCCGAGCTTTACAGCCGAGCCTGGCAAGTCACACAGGGTCACGTCCCCCACGTCTGGTCAGCTGGGGAGACCCAACGAGACCCGCCCTGTCCAGGGAGGGAGGTGGGCTCCACCGCTCGGTGGCGGTGGGCTGGTGCGCGTGAGCACCTGGACAGGCCTTAGGCGGACGAGAGAGGCTCACCCAGCCGCGACGGGCTCCTGGTCATTACGGCCCCATGTGGTCGCCCCCTTGGGCTGGGCTGGACTAATTCTCACGCTTTCAGGGACTAAAACACTGCAGAAGAGATGGAGTGTCACTTCTAAGATTAGGTTAAGAAAAGACTGGCTTCCATCCTGTGGCCTCCCCTGCTGTCCCCCACCCCTAGCTCCCTGGGGGAGCCAGCTGCCGTGTCGCGAGGCAGCCCCGTGGAGAGGCCCAGGTGACACGCAGCGGAGGCCTCCTGCCAACAGCCGGTGAGGGAGCCCAGGTGGGTCCTTCCCCAGTGGAGCCTTCAGTCAACGGCAGCCCCAGGCTGCACCTGTGAGACCTGAGCCGGCGGCCCCTGGCTGAGCCACACCTGGGCTCCTGCCTCGCACACGCTGTGAGGTGCTGAGCGTTGCTTCCAGCTGTTCAGCGCCGGGGAGGCTGTTACGCAGCCGCACGTAACCGATACCTCCCCGTGGTTTGGGGGCAGCAGGGGACGGCTCGGACACTGCGGTTATTCTCTGAAGAGTCCGTATTGTTGAGAGAGGCTTACAGAGGCACCTGGGGTTTGCAGGTGGCGTGAGAGACAAGCCCGGAGGGGCGAGGCCCGTGAGGCAGGGAGCGCGCGAGCGTCCGGGGCTCGGGCTGCCCTGCTTCGGGTGCTCACGCTCGGGCCTGCAGACAGTCCCTGCCGCCCCGGGCGCTGCTGGGAGCGGGCCCGCCGCCCTGCGAGGCCGCCCTCCCTCGTCACAGCCCCTCCTGTCCTCGCCCCAGGGCCCCACTCCTGTGGGCTGGACGCTCCCCGGGGCAGGAGAAGCCCCAGCCTCGCGGACGGCGGGCCACGGCTGGGCCGGGGGAAGTCATGGCAGCCCCCAAGGTCCCCGGTCAGCCAGCTGGAGGTGAAGGCAGAATGGGGGCAGGTGGGGGCCCTGCTGGGAGCCGGAGCAACCTGGGGTCCCCGAGTCTGGAGGCGGGTGGCTTCCGCAGCCCCGACGCCCTCCCACTGCAGCGCCTTGGCCCTCTGCAGTGAGGGGAGACCCCAGAGGAGGGGCCTCCTCTGCCCTGCTCCCCCGGGAGCTCCAGCGCCTGCACGTGGCTGCCCCGCGTCGCTTCCGTGCCTCCCCGCCTGCGCCTCCGTCAGCCGGCCTCCCGCCTTCCCGCCTCCTAAAGGCCTCTGCGGGGACCAGCAGCCCCGGCTCAGAGCTCAGCCCCGAAGGCCTCCCTGCCCCCAGCGCCCCCTGCAGGCCAAGGCCCTCAGCCCCTGGGACCTCGTTCCTGCGCGGGTGTGGTGACGCAGCTCCTGTCACCACAGCCACCAGGGCGCCTCCTGTCCCTCTACGACAGTCCAGGCGGGACCTTCCCCAGGAACTCTGTCCCCACGGTGCCGGCGCTTCAGGACAGGCAGTGCCCTCGGGGGCCTGTCCCTACCGCAGCTTCAGGCGGGCTCTGTCGGCGGTGCCACGTACCCAGGGGCCCGCAGGGTGGTGGCCACTCTGCCTCTCAAGGGGGGGGGCGACCCTGAGCATCTGGATGGTGGGAGGTGGGGGCGGGGTCCCCTGGCAGCTCTGGGTCTGCTCCCACCTGCCCCCAGTGCAGGTGAGCACACCCGCCGGGGCTGTTCTCAGCCTGCGACTGCCAGGGCGGGAGCCACAGGCCTGCCCCACGTGCCGTGAGGGCTGGGCTCCCCGCCGCCCAGCTCTTTCCTCAAAAGGTGAAAAGTCTCTGTAGAGCAGCTCGCCCCAGTGCAGGCACCTGTGGGCAGGTGAGCCTGGCACCGAGACGTCCAGTGACCCTGGCCCACCTGAAGCCCGCCTGAGTCCATCCCGGGCCAGGAAGCCCGCACCGGCAGGAGGCGGCCATGCAGCAGAACAAGGTTCCTCTCGGGCTGCCCGTGCGCCCACCCAGCCGGCCAGCGACGACCTCTCCCCGTCTCAAGACGCTCTCCGTCCCAGCTAGTCCAGCTGGGGTCTTTTCAACCTCACTCTAATTTACAAGGCAGCTGGAGCACAGGATACTTTTAATAAAAGTTAGGTACAAGCAGATACAGGGGATTAATCGCTGTGTTATGATTTTATAGTTCTCCACATACAGCGGCGCGGAAAAGGCAATGAGAGTGGAGCCACTTCAGGCAGATAAAATGCGGCATTTATTTTTAATGGAAAGAGAATTTCAGGACTCGCCCAGCCGTGGAGAGAGCTGCTGAGGCCTCACTGGTGGGACAAAGACGAGCCAGAGGCGTGGTGGCCTTGGGGAAGCGCCCCTGCCTCAGGGAGAGACCACCGGGGCTTGCCAGGGTTGGGGGGGGGGCGCCAGGTGGGGATTTCCCCCAGATCAGAGGGGCATGAGGCCCTGCTTGACACCGGGACCAGGATGCGGCCTTGCAGGCCTAAGCTTCCGTTGCCCACCTGTACAGCAAGGGCAGGATGCCCCTCAAGGCCCAGGGGAGGGACGTCACAAAGCATGGCCCGCCATAGCCTCTGCTCCTTTCCTGGGGAGCAACATTTATTGAGCACTTACTGTCTTCCCTGAAATCACAGCTCTGCCTTAAATTCGACCCAAACCTGGCTGGTGGCACGGTCGTGGGCCTGCCTCAGCCAGGCGGGTCCGGCCCAAGCTCAGGCCTTCCTCTCACCTCCACCTCCAGGACCCACCAGGCTGCTTCAGACCAGCTCTGAGCTTGAAAAATGCACCATTGGTGGAAAGAGAGCCAAAGGCTGCGGCATCTGGGAACCCCCGGGGCGTCACTGGTGGGTGGGCTCTGGCCTAGGGGGTAGGTGGGGCGGCAAGGAGGGCAGAGCTTTGGGGACATTGAGGGCTTTGGGGGAGAAGAGGACCAGGGTTCTCCTCCCAGAGCCCTGACGTGCCTGTCCCGCCCTGTCCAACCTGCAGCCCTAACGGGAAGAGACAACACAGACACCGACTGGTCTTCCCTGGCCCCCAGGCTTCTGCGCAAACCACTGTCTCTACCCACCACCTGGCCGTCCACACAGCTCTGCTGCTGACCGAAGACCTCCCGTCCAGCCAACGAGGTGCAGGAACGCACGGACCGAGCCTGATCGCCCCCGATCCTGCAGCCACCTGACGGGACAGTGACACGGCCTCCAAGGACGGGGCTCAGCGCCAGCAGGGTGCTCACACCCTGTGGGTTCGGGGGCTCCTCCAGCATTCACAGTGGTCCAGGGACCCAGGGCTGGAAACCATGGAGGAACCGTGGTTGCCCGGGGGACCCCTAAGTCACCCTGGGAGTCCGGTCCTTGAACGGCAGGTCGTCAGCTGACCTCAGAGGCTGGCCGAGGGCAGTGCCGGGGCGGCCCAGTGCCTCCAGACCTCCCAGACAGGCTCACCCGCCACCAGACCCCGAGGGTGCTGAGCCGGTGGTAGGGCCGGCCTCTGAGGACACGGAGCCTCCACAGCCAACTAGATCATATCGCGCACCTCACCTGGGAGCGGGGCAGGTGGGGGAGGGCCTCCGCGTCCTGCACATCAAAACCCAGAGGTAGCGGAGGCTCCGTGAATGAAGAAGTTGATCAATTGATCAACTGAGAAACACAGAACAAACCTCGGAACCAGCGCCAGTGGAGGCCCCCCACCCCGCGCCAGGGCCCCTCCAGAACCGGGAGGCGGGCGTGATGCTCCCACTTTCTAAATCACGCAAATTAATTTAGAAATCAGAACGGCTCCCGCAGCTAGACTGCAGATTTCAAAACAGCTTAACAAATTACCAAACCCCCTTTAAGAAGACAAATTACTCGGCTCCTCCGAGCCTGCCTGGTTAATTATGCATGCGCTTTTGTTAGGCCTTGTTAAATATTCACTAGCTGCAGGTTTGCACGGTGAACCACAGCCTCACTCTGTGCTGGGGGGGGCCAGCATTTGTGCCCCCTGCTGTCCCAGCACCCAGGCACCTCAGGCCTTGGGACCACCGTGCAAGCTCCCCTCTCAGCCCCCGGCAGGTGCCCCCACCTGACTGACCGCGGACCTGTCACATCCGGTCTCTCTCCCAGGGTCCCTGCTTGTCCCCGGGTCACACTGGGCAGGGGGAGTGCCTGTGCGGGGGCAGACCCTGCACCCTCCTCCTGTCCCAGACTCGGCCGCCTGGGGGGTCGGTATTGCCGGTGCCAGCCAGTGCCAGCCATCCCCTGGGGCCCACCGTCAGCCACCCCGCCTGCCCCCTTTCCCTCCTGACCGCCCAGCGTCCACTGATTCCTTCCTTCCCTCGCACTGACCGGGCTCCAGCCTCACCAGTCCCTGCACAGGCTCTCATCCCTCAGCCCCTGAGCCCAGGCATCCAACCCAGAGGGGACACTCGGCCTGTGCGGTGCCGGGTCGGCGTGGGCTGGTGCCTCGGAACAGATGACACCAAGTGACTGGGCGTAAGGGACACACAACCAGGCCGGAGCTCAGGCAGCCAACAGGTCTCGGAAGGAGCACCCTCCTGTGCTGGGGTGGGGTCTCCAGTCCAGGGCCCTCACTCGAAAATCCCAGAATCACTGAACCTCAGAGCTGGAGGCCTCAGCTGCCGCCAGCCCAGCCTGCCCTTGATGGGAGGCGAGGCAGAGACCTGGGGCAGAAAGGACCCGCCAGGCACCAAGGCACCTGGGCCACTTGCTCCAGGACCCAGGCCGCCCCCAGCCCGGTCCCTCAAGCCCCTGCTCTGCCTCCCCTGCCCTGCCCCGTGAGCTCCCGTGGTTTAGACAGTGCTGGACATCGGCTCTGAACATCTCTCACAAATGTTCCACCCAATGAAGCCCACATGCAGGGGACCAAAAAGGACAGGGCAGCTGCTGTCGACTGCTGGACCCCACGCTTCCCCCTGGACCTGGGGAGCTCTGAAAGCAGGCCCGGCTCTCCAGCGCACATGCACACGTGTGCGTACATGCCCACGCACATGTGCACGCACACCCCTGACACACGCATACACATGCCTACACGTGCAGGCATACCATATACACAGAAGCGCGCACACACACACACACACGTGTGCACACTCACTCGTGCACGTGGCCACGCAGAAGCCCTGGAAGCCCCGGCCGCGGCACCACCTCGTGGCTCCAGGGCAGGGACCCGACCCGCGGGGTCCACTCCTCATGGAGAAGCTGTGGCCAAGAGAGGAAGGGGAACTCGATCAGGGTGTCCCCGCGAGCTGGCGGCCAGGCTGCACAGGGCTGCCCTCAGGGCTGGGACAAGGACGAGCTGGGCCAGGCAAGCGAGGCTGGTTCATGCAGGTGCAGGGGTGCAGGGGTGCAGGGGCGCAGGGGTGCAGGGGCGCAGGGGTGCAGGGTGGCCCCTCCCCAGCCCCGCGTCCCCCTCCCAGCAGCCCACGGCCTGTCTTCCCCGTAGTAGGGCCCAAACCCACACACCTCTCTTCCCTCCCTGTGCCATGGCCCAGCCCCCGAGCTTGTGTGCTGGGTGCACTGTGGCCCACGGTGAGGTCTGCCACGTCTTAACCGGGCACCGACGGGTTAAAAGGCAGGAGATTCCATATCCGTGTCCCAACATATCCGTGTTGCAACGTCCGGCCTCGCGGGGAAGCAGGAGCGCAGGGAGGGCGGCAGGGCTGGTCCCAGGGGCGGAGGCGCCGCTCCCTCCGGGCAGCGTGAGGCCTCCAGCCCCTACCTCACCTCCCTCCCGGGGCTCAGGACGTGCCTAGTCCTGGGTGCAGGGCCTGACTGTGGACCTGCAGCCCTCCCCCCGCCCCACCCAGCCACCTGTCCCTAGCCCTGTCCTGGGACACACCCAAAGGCTTCCCTGGGGCCCCTCTTCACCCCAGCCCCCTTCGTCCCCCACCCTCCCCAGCCCTCCAGCCTGAGAGGGACCTTAGGGTCACTCCTCAGCTCCCCACCCTTCCTGGGGCTCCCGAGGCCCACTAGCCCCCCGCCCCCGTGCCCTCCCAGAGCAGCCTGAGGTCAGACAGGACAGCCCGGGTTTTCTCTGCAAAGGCACGGTAAGTGTCCCCTGGGCGAGGCCCCGGGCGGGCGCGGAGAGCACGGCCCTCGGAGCTGGCGGCCCGGCCCGCCTTTGCACTCACTTTGGAAACTGTCAGTTCAGCAGTCTGGCTAACTACCTGCTCGGCGGTGGCCTTAAAACTGTCCGCACTCATAAATCACCCCGGGGTTTAAATAAGCGCCCGTGGCAGGTAATTTTTCAGAATTCCCCACGCTCACGCGCAGCGAGCGTGGTCATGCAGGATCCCGGGTGGGGTGCGAGAAAGTGAACTGAGGAAGGTCCGGGGGCGCGGCGGCCCGTCACCCGGGGCAGCCTGTGGAGGGAGGCGAGCTGCCGGAGCCAGGCCGGCGGTCAGGGCCTCCCCGCTCCGCTGAGGCCGCCGCACAGCCCAGACATCACTGGCTTGCAGCCTACCAGCATGGGGCCCCGCCTATGGGGTCTGGACGGATGGTTTCCTCCCTCCGGGTCTGCTTGCCCACCACGAGGAGGCTTTCCCCAAGGGGATCAAGTGCTAATGGCGGATCAGGCCCCAAGCACAGAAGGGGCCGCAGAGGAGCTGCGTCCGGGGCGTCTCCTCGTGCCACGGCCTGGAGGAGCGAAGAGAGAATTAAACACCCCCTTGGGACGTTTTCCCAGACTGCCCCCACCCCAGCAGGGGAAACAGGAGACCCTCCACGCCTGTCCCACCACTGCCACCCTCACCCACTCGCTCAGCGCAGACTCCCAGAGCCCTGCTGCCACCCCCCGGCCCCAGAGCCTATTCTCAGAAGGGCCCCCCGGGCCACTCACCACCTTCCTTTTCTTCCTGTTCAGGCAGGGGAAACAGGAGAACCCGACGCTTCCCACCCATTGCCAGCGCTCTCGGGAGGGCTGGACAGGGGTCCCAGGGCGGTCGGCGGCCCCATGACCCAGCACCCACCGTGCTGCCCAGGGTGTGACGGTGAGGACGGAGCCCAGACCCTCTCCCAGGATGCAGTCTGGCTCCCCACACGGCAAAGAGAGATGTGCGTGGCTGTGATCCCTGAGAGCCAATGGCCAGGCGCCCACGGCCGGGAGCCCCCTGCCCTGGCCGGTGGGGCCCCTGCGTGCACCCCACTCCCTCCAGCACGGTCGGGTCAGGCTACTCAGATGTGAGCAGAGGGCTCCTGGGGTCCACCGAGCTGGGCCAGCCGAGGAGCACGGTGGTCCTGAGAAGGGTGTGCCCCCACCCAGGCTGTGACTCCCCAGGGCGTCTCAGGCCCCAGGCACACTGTCGGGGCCTGTGAGTGCGGGGTGTCCTCACCCAGCTGGAAAGTGCACCCCTGGCGGGCCCTGACTTTGGGAAATGCACTGCCCTCATTGGTTCCCCAGGTATCTAGTCGGCTAGGCCTTAGGGTGGCGTGGAAGGGCCCCTCCGGGTGGGGCCCAGTCCTGCTAAGCCCCGCCTCACCCCCAAGACCAGCTGGGACGCGCCCAGCCTCCCGGTCCAGCCTCCCGGTCCGTCCTCCACCGCCACCTGGTGGCTGGTCGGCCCACCCCCGCGGCCACCTGCGGCCGGCCAGCTGTCCTGGCCCGGACTCCCAGAGCGCAGCCCGGCGTCCAGGCAGCTCCAGCCCCGGTCTTGGCTGGGGAGGGATGCCCTCGGTCTGGAAAAGGGGTTTTGCTCACCAGAAGGAGCTCTGTCTCCCGAGGGAAAGACAATAAAAAGAACATAAATGCATGAAATTAGAGCTGCCCCAGGCGGAGCGGGCCCATCCTGATTGCTAATCAAATTCTCATTCCTCAGGATCTTCAAAATCCTTCCTGTGCCGTGTTATTGTCTCGAAAGAGCTGTTATTACTCGTGTAAAAAAAACTTATAAAAAATTCTAATCAGCGTGGGTCTTAAACCTCGGCGTCTGGCGCCCAGCGCGGCACCGACGGGAGGGCCGTTTACGAGCCATTTCACACCCGGCGGCTGGCCCCTCCACCTCATTGCTTTTGTTGCCCATCATAGTGATAAAGACGGTGTTTTGTGACCCCAAAGTTATTTATTAACACCCAGTGTTTTCCACACAGTCCCTGGGGCAGCGAGGGCGAGCGCCTAGGAGGTGGGGGGCCGTGTCGTTGGCATGCACGACGGTGTCCAGGCCCAAGTGGCCCCCGCTCCACCGTCCCCTTCAGCTTTGCCTGGATAACTCGCAGCTGCGCCTGCCCGGCCAGCACAGAGCAAAGCCGGGCAGACCCTTTAGCAGGACCGGGCGTCTGAGGCTCCCAGCAGCTGGTTGCTAGGTCCTGCTGCAGGTCCCACCCTGAGAGCCTGTGCGACCACCGTGCACCCCGGACACTGTGCAATTCCTCAGGCCAGGGCCACAGGGAGTGTGCAGAGCTCGAGACCCGGATCCAGCTCATCACTCAGTGGGACCTACGGGTCACCCCGTCTCAGGCCCCGGGTTCCCCGTCTGGGGCCCTGGAGTGGTCAGTCTCTCTGGGTTGGAGTTCAGCTCGACAACTCGCCTCAGTGTGACCTGAGTGTTCGCTTGTCCCTGGAGCCCCAGGCCCACCAGCTGAAGCTGCAACTCCAGGCTAGGGGCAGCCCCTGGGCTTGGGTGAGGCACCCACAGTCACCAGAGCTTCCTAGTCACATCCAAAGGCACCCAGTCACCGGAGCTTCCTAGTCACATCCAAGGGGGTCCAGCTCCCCATGGCTGTGGGGTGCCCTGGTGGGGCCGCCGAGTCACCTCTCGCCCCACAGGTCAGTGGAAGCCTGTCCCCGGGAGGTGCCCCTCAGCCTGGGGAGAGATGGGAGGGTCTGTCACCACGCAATGCAGGCGCAGGGGACCTGGCCCCTGTGTGCCCCTCCTGGCCGGCGGCCTGGGAAACGCTGGCCACGTCTATCTCCGCGGGGGACGCTTGCCTTTCTGCCCCTTCCCTACTCAGGCTGCAGGCTCTGCCCGGTGCCCACACGACGTCCTTCACCAGCTTCTCCAGAGGGTGGGGGACCAGCCCTGGGGACAGGGACAAGCATGAAGGCCCAGCAGGGCCCCCCAGCGTCCACCACAGCTGGCAGGAGCACCACCCTCTCCTTCCCCAGGGGAGGCAGAGATGCTCTTTGCTGCCCATCCTCCAGGTGAGAGGGGAGGCCAGGCAGGCGGGACACCCAGGCACACACCCCAGCCCACATCGGGCCCCGCTGGCTGGCCCACAGCACAGAATTTGCAGCCTTCCCTCCCTGGGCCCCGGCCCGGGGCCACCCACCCTCACAGGGGTCCGCGTGACAGGAACAGTGGGGCTTGGACCAGGCATCATGGCGGGTGTGGGAGGGGTGTGAGAGCTGGTGTGCACAGGTGAGCACTGCCTGGGAGGCCTCGGGCTCCAGGGATTCCCAGTGGAGAGAACAGGCACATTCTCTCCCTGAGTCGCCTGTGAACCCCTGACCGCGGCAGAAGGCGATCCACCCAAACAGCCATCTCTCGGAACGCGCGCGTCCCCCTAGGATCCGAAAGGGGCCGACCTCCTCTCTATTCAGGACAGGCTGGAGGTGGGTTTCGGGGAGGGACCGGGCTTCCAAGTCAGAGGGGCAGAGGATGCCCTCAATCTCAGCTTCTTCTGTGCCCGTTGGAAAGTCTGCGGCCGGGCTGCACGGGGGCCAGGGGTTGTTCACAGGGAGAAACAGTGAATTAATTGCGCTGTGAGGTCTCCCCCTCCTCCGTTGCCTTTTCTTTAGCTCCAGTTGCAGGCAGACGGGCTCCCACACAAAGTCATTTATCCACGCAGCCCTTCAGCAGCCCACACGCACCGCAGACCCTCCTCGGAGCCAGGGCTGCGGGGCCGGCGAGTACAGCAATGGGCGGAGGGCCTTGCCCCCTGGAGCGCCTGCCAGGCAAGACTCGCCAAGATGCAGGCTCCAGAGAGGGGCCCACAGGGACGCAGGGGCCGTGGCAGGGCCAGACCCCCCCAGGGGTCCCGGCAAGGCAACTTGCGGCAGGAGCTGGGGGGTGGGGGCCCGGGCCGGGAGGAGGCGCGAAAGGCCCCGAGGTGGGATCGGTGGTGAGCAGCCAGGCCACCTGGGCCTCGGGTACGCAGGGGGGCGCCCCTGCCGCAGGCTGCAGGGCAGGAGGGGCCTCTGGGCCTGAGGAGGGAACAGGGGGCTGTTGGTCAGGGGAGGCCAGCGCCCCCAGCTCCAGGGAGGGGCACACGCGCTCACTCCATCTCCCTGGTTCTGTTTCCTGCCTTCTCCCCAAGTTGCCTGGAGTCCAAATATTCCCACTTTTAAAAGCCCCCCGGGATGACGGGGAGGCAGGATGCGGGGCTGAGGAACACCCCCTTGGCAGAGGCGAGAGGGCTTGCTGATACGATGCGAGAAATCCATCACACGGGCTCCTAAGTCCTCGCGCCCTCCCGGGACACGGCCCAGATTAAAATGCGTGATCCTCTGGGCTTCCCTGGTGGCGCAGTGGTTGAGGGTCCGCCTGCCGATGCAGGGGACACAGGTTCGTGCCCCGGTCCGGGAAGATCCCACGTGCCGCGGAGCGGCTGGGCCCGTGAGCCATGGCCGCTGAGCCTGTGCGTCCGGAGCCTGTGCTCCGCAGCGGGAGAGGCCACAACAGTGAGAGGCCCGCGTACCGCAAAAAAAAAAAAGAAATGCATGATCCTCTGACGCCGGGGCCCGCGCGGCTCGTCTCCCTCAGAGCCAAAATGGAAGCATAACTCAGCGGGCAGAGTGCAGGTTTCCCCCGGTAAACGCCGAGGAGCTCCCGTGCTGACACCCTAGACCACCCACCCCAGCCCCCGCCTGGACCCCGGCCCCTAACAGGCACTTGGGTCCTGTGGGCGGGAGGTCCTGCCTCACTGTGTCCCCGGGGCCTTGACCCAACTGGGCATGATGTCCTCGTCTGCAGGAGGAGGGGTCGGCCAGAGTCAGGGCTCGCCAAGCTTCACGCGCCAGGTATGGACGGGACCTGGTGACCCTGCACCCCAGGGCCATGGCAGGTGGCTCTGGGGGAGGGGGCACTGCAGCCACCCAGGTCCCCCCGCCGGCAGCCCTAGGGGCCAGCGGCTCAGCCAGCTGCCTTGGCCAGAGTGCTCCATTCCACTGTCTCATCCGGCACCACCAGCAGCACCACGTACGTCTGGCAGTGCAGACCCTGGGCTGCCCAGGCCTCCGGAATCAGAGCCCTGCTTCCCCGAGGTTCCCAGCCAGATGGCCGGGCTGCATGAGGCCACAGGAGGCCTCCTCTGCCTTCAGTGTGGGTGTCCCCGGCTAATGGAATGGGGTACACTGTTTCTTGGAAGCAGGGAGCTGGGCCACTGCTGGGGGAGGCACTGAGGCACAGCCCCCACGGGCCCCTCGGGCGGTCACGGGCCGGGGTCCTGCGACAGGAGAGAGAGGGCCTTCCCGCTGCCTCTCCCGGGTCCTCAGCCCCAGCCCGGAGTCCCTCCAGCCCTTCCTGCCCAGCTGCTCCGGCCCGTGGGCCCTCCCATCACAGGCTGCCTCTCTCCTAAGGCTTGTCCGAGCTCCCGCCCCCCCAGCACCGGCCTCCCCACTTGCAGCCTCTTCCGAATTCAGAAACTCAGTCCCAACTCCCGCCGTCGCCTCCCAGGACTGCTGACCCGCCCTCCTGCCACCCCCTGGGCCTACCTGGGCAGGAGGGTCCCTATTGTCTCCCAGCCCACACCTCAGCTACCTGGACCCTGCCTGGCCTCCACTCGTTGCTTGCCCGGGGCCTGGCACGGGGTCAGCCCGGGCACAAATGTGCCGAGTGGACGAGCAGACAGCCGCGCCGCCGGCCCCCGCGCACCCTCCAGCCCTCGGCCCCTCCAACACGTCCAGCAGGAAGGTGCCTGCGGGCCTGAGGGGCGTCCCGCGCCCACGCCAGCCACCCCTACCTGCGGGGCAGGGCGGCACCTGAAACTGTGGCTTCGCGAACACTATTCTACAGGGGAGGCGGCACACGAGCTCTAAATAAGCCCCAGGAAAGAAGGCTGTTTTACCGCGGAATCAATTCACCTCTGGTTCTAATGCTCTGATTCTAAAGGTATTTGATCGTGATGACTCCATTACTCCATCAGACGGTGTGCAATAAACCCCCCCTCCCCGACTTCGCAGCCTGGCTCGTCCGCCGCGTGGGCAGGGCCCCCAGTGCTCACAGCCAGCCTCGCGCGGCCAGCGCACTCGGGTCCCCTTTAACGCGATTTTATGGAATATTCCACCGTCCGGGTAATAGAAAGTCTAGCGCTTAATTAACCTCCCTCAGCTCCTCGGTCTGCCGCAGGGCGGGCGCGTGTCTGCGGCTCAGATGGCGTGCAGGTGAGCCACCCGTGCCCCCAAGTACAGAGCACGAACCCCGCAGGGCCCGGGAGGCAGAGCTCAGGGCTCAGCTGGGCTGCCTGTCTCCTGCCAGCCAAGTGTCAGTGGCCATGTCCCCAGGCCAGCTACCTGGCCCCCTGCCCCCGGGGACCGAGGGCCCCTCCCTCCCAGACGTATTGTTCCAGCCACACCTGAGCCCCTGTCACGTGAGGGTGTGCGTGTGTGCCTGTGTGTGTGTGCGTGTGCACGCGCACGTGTGCATGTGCTCTGCATGTGTACGTGTGTGAGCGTGATCTCCAAGGGTGGGCCAGCAAGCACGGGAATGACCAGCCACCCAGTGGGAGCCAGGGGACAGCAGGAGGCAGCCCCGCTGGGTAGGGCGCTTCCTGCCATCGTTTTCCAGACCCGGAACGGCCAGCTGGCCCTGTTCTAGGCATTGGGGGAGGTGCGGGAACACAGAGGAGCGACTACGGGGGCCTCTCGCAGCGCAGGGCCACGGGAGGAGGCAGATGTGCTGACAGTGGGCCCAGAACAGAGGGAGAGTGACATCTGGGGGACGGGGAGGCCGCAGGGCCGTGGAGATAAAGCCGAGTCTTAAAAGAACAGGCCCAGAGGCCACCATGAGTCTGTCCCACAGAGGCAGACACAGGGCCCACCTCTGCTCTGTCCTGCATGGTCCCCAAGCACGTGCTGGGTCTCCTCAGACACGTGTGGATGGAGGGCAGCTGAGGTCAGGGACAGCGGGAGTAGCGGGGACAGGTCTGTGTGAGGGGAACAGTGGGCCATACGAGGGAGGGCTACAGAGGGTACAGGGTGGGGTGAGGTGGGAGGGCCGTGTGTGAGCCGAGTAGGGAGAGCACAGGCCCTCTGAGAGCCCATGTGACCTTTGACTACCCAAATCTCTCACGTCCTCCATATCCAGGAGGATGGGCAGGGCCGGCACTGGCCTCTGTGGCACCTCTGCCCTTCCTCCAGTAAATGTAAGTTGGCTCCTTGTTGCATGCACAACCTGAACAACTGCGCATGGCCGCCGTCCAGGGATCCCAGAAACGAACTTGTTTGTAAACTGGAGACCAAAGCCTGTCTGCCCTGTGTGGGACTAGGCAAGGCTCCTGCGGCTCAAACACACCCTTTCTGCTCCACCTGGCCGTACACACACACGTGCACACACGCCCACCCACACTCCTGCCAGACACAGGCACACACTCACACACATCTCCTCCCCAGCGAGGTGACATTGCACATGGGGTGGAGGCAGCTGGGAAGGAGTCAGGCTGAAAGAAGAACAGGGGCCGAAGGGCAGGAGGGGGAGAAACAACCTCAGAGGACACCCTAGGTGCTGTGGGCACGAACACGCGTGTGCCGGGGTTGAGCACGGCTGTGGCGTGCTCACGCAGGACTGGAAACTTCCCTGTGCTCTGGGCTGAGTCGGTCAACGCTGCAGCATGAGGAGGCTCCCGGGAGGCGGCGGCGGGCACCCCAGGCCACCCCGCTTTTGTTCCGGGGACGCAGAGGGTGGACAGCTATTCTGCAGTGTGAGTGCGCACCCCTCCCCGGTTCAGTCGCCATGGCCTGGACCTTCCTGAAGCGATGCTTGCGTTACCCGAGCACGTGTGGACACTCGCGGCCGAGCCAGGGGGCACTCAGTAACCCGACGACACCGTGATGCCCAGCGCGCGGCTGCACTCAACCTCTGGCGCCCCACTTTGGAGTCAGGAAACTCCGCAGCCATGGGGAGCTCAGGTGACGGGAGACCCAGCGAGTGGGCCACCGCGGGGGTGTCGCCAAAGGGGCCGGGACGCTCGCTCTCCCCGGGAGGCCATGTCCTCCACTCTGGGGACCTCACCATGCTCAGCGGACTGTAGGGCCACGCCCTGCAGTCCTGTGACCCTCGACACCAGCCTCGAGACCGAAGAAAGAACTCAGAGTCAGGACAGAGACCCCAGTGACTTTTTGGGCAGGGAAACTTACACGTCAGAGACAAAGGTCCTGGAGCGACACCCCAGTGGGTACAGCGGACGGCAGGTAGGACAGGCAGCAGTCTTCGCTCGTGGGGAAGCAGGGAGGAGGCTATCCGTATGGGGGGCACAGAGTCAGAAGGGCTCCTGGGCTGCTGGACCACTCCCCACACAGCTCTGTGGGTCAGGACCGTCATTTCCATTATCAGGCGCCTCTGGCCACCTCTCCCCACACAGGGGACACGGGGGCAGTGCTCACAGCCCTGGCCACTGGAAGGTTCCCCAGCCCTGTCATTTACCCTTCCCTCACCACATCAGCCGTTAGTTTTCGCACCACACATTTTTTTAAAAAAACAGTGATTTTTCTTTTTTTTTTTAATTAATTAATTTATTATTTTTGGTCGTGTTGGGTCTTCGTTGCTGCACGTGGGCCTTCTCTAGTTGCAGCGAGAAGGGGTTGCTCTTTTTTGGGGTGCGCGGGCTTCTCAGTGCGGTGGCTTCTCTTGTCGTGGAGCACTGGCTCTAGGCGTGCGGGCTTCAGTAGTTGTGGCACGTGGGCTCTAGAGCACAGGCTCAGTAGTTGTGGCACACGGGCTCAGTAGTTATGGCACGTGGGCTTCAGTAGTTGTGGCACGTGGGTTCAGTAGTTGTGCCTCGCGGGCTCAGTAGTTGTGGCTCATGGGTTCTAGAGCTCAGGCTCAGTAGTTGTGGCGCACGGGCTTAGCTGCTCTGCGGCATGTGGGATCTTCCTGGACCAGGGATCGAACCCATGTCCTCTGCATTAGCAGGCAGATTCTCAACCACTGCACCACCAGGGAAGTCCCTTTGCGTCACACTGGCAAATGCAGTCAGCTCCTGGGACCAGGGCTGCAGTTTTCCTCCATCGTTAGCGAATCAGAGAAGGCCCCTGCTTCCGGAGGCCCCCGGTGTGAGTTGAAAGCATGATGTTGGTGCGGACCGTCTTGCCCGCCGGGTCTGGTCAGCACGACACCTGGGGCACGGTGGAGCCACGTGATTTTCTGCAGACTGGGGAGGGGGAGGGAGTCCCAGCAGACCGGATCGAAATAGGAAAGCCAGAGGTGGACGAAGCCCGGACGCAAGGCTGCACGTGCTGCTGTCCTGTGCAGGGAAAGGCCAGCGCGCCTGGCTCCTCTTCACGGATGGGGAACGAGGACAAGGTATCCGGACCAGCTGGTGCAGCCCCTCCGGAGGTGGGTGACCTGCGCCGCTCCAGGGACCGCCTCAGGCAGAGCGGCTTCCGCCTGGGCTGACGCAGGGCCGGGGTCGGCGTGACCCGCCGTTTCCTACCGTCATCTGCTTGGCTTCTGCAGGGGCCACACGGGTGAGCCGAGGGGGACGTGGCGGGACCACCAGCCGTGCATCCTCGGAGGCTTCAGGGATGGTCTCGACTTCTGTCACGCACGCAGGACGCATGGAATGACTCTCCTGGGCAGGGTGGGTGCTTTCAGAAGCTTCCACCAACTTCCATTGGTGAGTTGGGTTTGGATTTTGTGACCATCATGGCTCTTACCCCACAGGTCCGGGGAGCCATGCGAGGGCTCTGCAGCTGCTGAGGGCACAGCCCAAGCGTGAGCAGGCCCGGGGCACAGGCAGCAAGCCCGGCCTGCGGATCACTGGACCCACTGTGAGGTGGGCTCGAGCTGGTCCACTCGTCTCCTGGCCTCCGTAAGCTCTCACTCGAACCCTGATGGTGCCTGGGTCCCCTGATATCGATGCCAGCCCAGACCCTTTATCCGTCAGCCTCTGAAGGTCTGGCTACGTCTCCTTCCAGCACATGGCTTCTCTAGAGACTGACTCTTCCTGCCTTTTCGGGCCAGCCAACTCGGGGAGGCTTCTCTCTGCATAAGGCAGTGGGTCCGAAGGATAAGCATTCCCCACCCTGAGCCTGAAGGCTTCGGCACAGCCCAGGGCAGACGACACCCCACGACAGGCACACCTGGGCCACGCAGACCTGTGGGCATCCAGGCCCCGGGCCGCTGAGCCGCTGCTGGGCCCCAGCGTGGACCAGCAGCACCTGCCTGCCTGCTCTTCTCAGAGTGTGGCGCTCAGATCCCTCCAGAGCCTGCAGCAGCCCAGGGTGAGGATTCCTGCAGGAGAGGCGTCAGCGGCCCTCCGCTGGGCAGGCACTGGCGCAGAGTCATGTAGTCAGGGATGGGGGAGCCCGGGGCCCTGCCTTCTGCCTCCAGTGCCAAGCTCTTTCTAACGTTCTGTGCCTACAGGTCTAGGTGGCCACGTGACACAGGTGCCAGGACAGTCCCAGTGGCCCTGGTTCAAACCCCGACTCTGGGAGCTGCCCCCTCGGGGCCCCGTGTGGCCACTTCCCCCCAAAATCTGTGTCCTGGTTGGGCCAACAGGAGGCCCCATCCACGGGGCTCCATCCATGGGGGGGTCTGAGAGGCTCCGAGCCATGCAAGGGTCTGGCACACATCCTGGCCCAACGAACACACCTCACCTTTGTGGACGGAGCATGTGCCCACACGTGTGTGTGTGTGTGTGTGTGCGCGCACGCACGTGTGCACATGGATGCACAGTCCCGGAGTGTGAACCTGGGGTGTGTGTGATGGGTATGAACACTCAGCCCTGGGGCCGGCGGTCCCCGAGACCAAGAATGGGAGTGACACCCACAAAACAGGAGATTGGCCACCACGGACGGTTCTAACCAGGACCCCAAGCCGGGGTCACCTGATCGCCCCATTAAAGGTCAAGCAGACCCCCTCAGCAGGTCACGCCAGCAGGCTGAGGTACCCCCATTCCCGCAACCCTCACCGCTGCTCCAGCCACCCAGGCCCTGCTGGAAAAACCGCTGACGGGCAGCTTCCCGCGGCCCCTGTCTCGGTTAGGGCTTATGTACGGCCCCCCAGGCAGCTGGCTCTTGGGAGGGACCCGCTTTACAAATAAAATTTATCATTGTAATTATGGCCCCTGCAGAGAGCTGACGACTTTTACGGCTTCCTGGAGGTCATGAATAATTTAGGAGAAGGGAAAAGGGGCCACTTCTGTTAGTGCACAGTGGGGCCCAGCGGTTCCGTTACCGCGACTGCTGAAGACCAGGGGGCCCACGTCCGGTGCTTCTGACAGGAGCGGCCCAGCCACACGGTGACCCAGGGCCCCGCCAGGCTCTGCGGGGATGCTACCCAGGCTCCCCCGTCTTGTGAAGTGGGGCCTTGGCTGGGTGGCAGGGGGAGCAGACACGGCCCTAACTGCCAGAGGGTCCGTGCTTCAGGCTGAGAATGACAAGCTGTGGGCTCCCCAGTTAAGGGCATTGATGCTGCACGCCCGGGGCTGTGACCTCAGGCGGGACCCTCAATCTGCACCCCAACCGGAAGAGAAGCGTCTCTGCTGGCGCTCGCGGGGCCAGACCCCAGCCCGCTCAACAGCCCTCCTTCCCTCTGCACGCCCACGGCACACGTGATCCTGGGGTTGTGTGGCGCCCTTGAGAGGCCCCGACGGAAGGAATCATCTTTTCTTGCCTCCGGGGATGGAGGGCTCACTGCCTGACTACTGGTGGAAATTCTCCCCAGCTCTTCCTTCCCCCAAGAAGGGCGGCCTGCATCTGTGGACCCCACCCGTCTCCTGTCCTGGATCCACCCAGATGGTACATCGGCCCCTCCGACCCAAAGTCTGCACTCTCCTCTCCCCCCTTCCCCTCCCTCCCTCTCTCCTGAGTCCCCCACCCTCAAGCCCACCAAGTCCACTTGTACCTCCTCACAGCCAGGCCCAGCGGTGAATTTCCTCTCCTCGTCCCTCCTTGCCTGGCGGTGGCCCTGAGAGCACCCCCTTCCTCCCTGCCCCCCGCCACCTTGGGCTGTACGACCCCACAGGCCCCCTGCTCTACCTCGTTGCCTGGCTTCTCCCCACCACGCCAGCCTGACCTCCTCACACTGCAGGGTCCAGGGCTCGTGCTCGGACCTCACGATGCGCCTCTGTCTCTGGGCACCCCTGGGTCACTCCTTCAGGCCCAAGGCTTTCTATGTCATCTCTAAGATGGCTGGTTCATTTCCCACAGCTGCCATAACACAGAGCCGTAAACCCTGTGACTTAAGCAACAGAAAACAACAGAAACGTATTCTCTCCGCGTCTGAGGGATCCTAAGTCAATTCTCTCGGCGTCTGAGGGATCCTAATCAGGGCGTTGGCAGGATGGCGCCGCCTCCAGGGGCTCAAGGGGAGCGTCTGGCCGGCCTCCCTCCAGCCTCTGATGGCTGCCTGCGCTCTGTGCCTTGTGGCCCCATCCTTCCAAGCTCTGCATCTGTGGTCACATCACTGCTTCCTCTTCTGTGTCAAATCTCCCCCTTACGGGAACACGTGTGATGGTACCAAGGAAGTTAACATCCACAGGTTCCAGAAATGTGATGTGGACATGTCTTGGGGAACCATTTTTCAAGCTAGCAAGAGGGTGACCCCAAATTCACATCTCCCATCTGGAGCCACCTGGAACCAGACACGTACATCCAACTCCCCCCGCCCCGACTCGGAAGCCCCCCACGCATCTCAAATTAACTGGCTCTCATACTTAATCCCCATGGTACCCCCAAAACCTGCACCCCGCCATCTGTGGTGGGCAGAATAATGCCCCCAACAGATGTCCACATACAAACCCCCTGAACCTGTGACTGTGTTAGGTCACGTGGCCAAGGGGAATTAGGTTGAAGATAGAATTAAAGTTGCACGACTTTAAAATGGGGAGGTGATCCTGGATTGAGGGGGCGGGACAATGTAGTCACAGGGTCCTTATTGGTTGAAGGTCGGGGGGAGGAGCTTGGAGTGAGGTGAGGTGAGGTGACTGGACGAGACAGCGCTGGCTCTGAAGCCCGGGGCAGGGACCACGGGCTGGGGAATGTGGGGCCTCCAGAGGCAGGAAAGGCCAAGGAAGCGATGGTCCCTGGAGCCTCCAGACGGGCCAGCCCTGCGCACACCCGGAGCGCAGCGCATTTCCCACTCTGGCCTCCAGCACTGCCGAGAGCACATCTGGATTGTGTAAAGTCGCCGTGTGCAGTCAACTGGGACAGCGGCCACTGGCGACACCACACCGTCTTCCCCAGGCCAGCGGCCTTGTAGCACCCTTGACCCTCACACACGCACTCCGGAGCCCTCGGTGAGTCCCACACCCACCCCTCCCCCCCTCCCCCCAGTCCTTCCCCAGGGCGAGGCGACCAAGGGCCCAGTTGAACCCCTCGGGTCACATCCACCCTCTGCCCCATCCCGTGGGTGCCCAGGCCCTGCGGTGGCTACAGGGCTCTGCAGGAGCCTCCCCGCCTGACTGCCTGCTACTCCTCACCTGCCTGCGGACCCTCCACCAAGCACCCCTCGACGTCTTCCAGAAGGCGCGGAGCAGCTGACCGTCCGCCGCTAAGGGCTGTCGGGAAGGTGCGGCCCCGCCCAGCCACAGGGGCCCAGGGCTGGCCCTGATGGGCAAGGGCGTGGTCCGGGCACCCGGTCCCAGCAGCTCGCACCATCGCTGAAGTTCTGTTGCAGGTGCAGGAGGGACGCCACCCGGGCTCTCCCACCCCTGTTCCCACCTGACCCCGCAGGGCTTTCTGCGTTCAGGCCAGCACAGATCCCAGGCTGCCGATTAAGGGCACTGCGGCTGAGTCCCGACATTGCCCCAGCAGGCGGGGCAGAGGGGGCGGCAGGGGCGAGGAGCCAGCATTTCCCAGGGTCTGTCCTGCACTGGGTGCTGGGGGCATTCAGCTCTCTACTGAGTCCTATCGCCTGGCAGGTGCCGAGCTGCCCAGACTTGTAGATGAGCAAGTACAGCTCAGAGAGGGGAGGTAACTTGCCCAAAGTCACACAGCCATGAGGGGTGGGCCTGGCCCAGTCTCGGTGCCCCCTTTGTCCTCCAGCCAGCTCCTGATGTCCTGGCACGTGTGGCAGCCCTGATGGAACCAGGTCTGAGAGAAGCTGGTGCTGGTGGCTGCGGGCCCGGGGGGTGCGGGCAGATCCCTGATGGGTTTGTACGGTTTCCACCAATCAAGGGGGCTGCCCGAGGGACGTGCAGAGAGTCCTGACCCCTGTGCCTCTCTGCTGGGTGTGGAGGAGGTCCAGCCGTAGGAACCCCCCCGCCATGTGCCTGGGGTGGACCGGGGCTGAGAGGGGCAGTGTGACAGAGGGTGGCTGCCTCTCAGTGTCCCAGGGTCCCCTGAGGGCTGCACGTGGCCACAGTGGCCTGGACCCCACCAGTTGTGCATGTTCTATGCAGAAGCTGGCGAGGGGCTCGGGGGCTGGCGCTCCCCTGCCGCCGCGTCCACGCGAGGACCGGGCAGCAAACTCTCCTAGTAATGGGCCAGATGGCAGAGGTTTTAGGCTCCGGGGCCGTGCTCAACTTTGCCCTCGTAGGGCGAAGGCACCGTGGACAGAAACCAAGGTTGCATGGCTGTGTTCCAGCAAAGCCCTACTCACTTTTATTTACAAAAACTGGGGGTGGGCAGGTCGGCCGAGGGATGGAGTTTCTGAGCCGTTTTCTGGAGGCTGGCTGGGCGGAGGGGGTCCTAGAGTCACACGAGACCCCCTCCCACTGAGCCCTTGCCACAAGGCCACCTCTGTCGGCTTCCTGTCCACGGGGGGCTGGGGCCTGTCCCACCGCAGGAGGTGCTGCACTGCTCAGGCTGGGGCTCCAGGGCAGACGTTTACGTCCCCTCTTGCTGACCCGAGAGGAGGGAACGGCCGGCGCCGGCTGTCGCTGAGGATGCCCTGTCCCGCTGCCCACGTAGCAGTTTGCTCGGGTAACTTACTAGCTCTGAGGCAACGTCGGGACTCAGCCGTTGTGCCCTTAATCGGCAGCCTGGGATCTGCGCTTTGCCTTTTCCTCCTGGGACCCCAAGGCAGGACGCATGAGGGTGCAGGAGCGGGGGTCAGGGCCGGCCCCTCTCTTTTTCGGGGCTCCACCCTGGGGCAGCGTCAGTCGGGGGCTGGACTCTGTTATCTCTGTTATCACCCCACCCTCCTACAGCCTGCACCCCGCCAGGCCCCCACATCACCCCACCCTCTGCCTCCCCCCCACCCAACACTCTGCCTCTGATGCCGGCCCTTGGGTTTTCCAAGAGCTGCACATCTCCAGAGCCGGCCTGGGAAGACACACGTGGGTCTGGAGGGCAGGGAGGGGGCACTGCCCCCCCGTCTTGCCTGCAGGCTTGGCCTGTGTTCTCAGGGCCTGGGAAACGGCCACCTCCGCTCCCGCTCTGGGGCCAGTGCCTTGTCCTTGGGGTCGCTGCTATTTCTGCCAAAGAGGAGAGGTAATTATAGCTCAGCCTCTGCCAGCTGGCCGGGCTCTGCAACCTGGCAGAGGGGCCTGGGGCGGGGACACAGGCTGGCCACAGATTGGCTCCACAGGCAGGCAGGCAGCAGCTCCCACCAGGGCAGCAGGAGGCTGGGCAGTCGCGGCCCCGTTCACCTGAGCAGCCCAGCACCCGCCTCTCCAGGG